>NC_139703.1:4186693-4279957 GCF_964188405.1 Protomyctophum parallelum
TCTGAGGGAATGACCAGACTCAAACTGTCTTCTGTGATTGTAGAGTTTAGACTTCACTTCCCAGCTGTAGAGTTTAGACTTCACTTCCCAGCTGTAGAGTTTAGACTACACTTCCCAGCTGTAGAGTTTAGACTACACTTCCCAGCTGTCCTGTATCTTCACAGAGTTTAGCAGCTTTCAAAGTTACTGTCAGAGTCGGTGTTCCTGTGCTGCCATCTGGTGGGCCTTTGCGAGCACTGCATGTTGGAAGTTTCAAAGTGCTGCACAATAATCCACAGAGCATTCAGATGGCAACAAAAACACACCTTGTGCATTACATTCAGGAAAACATGCAAGGCATCAACCTGCAACCAGGGGTTCAGAGTGTTGCTCAAGGACACTTCCACACTAACTCTGGGGGAGCCCTCAGGGATCGAACCGGGAACCTTGCAGTTCCCATCCGGCCACACAATTGGTGACCAGTTAAATCAATTCTAAAAAAGACCTTCTTCTCCTCCTCCTCCTCCCCCTCCTCCTCCTCCTCCTCCTCCAGGGGTTCTTCAGACGCAGCATCCAGAAGAACATGGTCTACACGTGTCACCGAGACAAGAACTGCCAGATCAACAAGGTGACCAGGAACCGCTGCCAGTACTGTAGGCTGCAGAAGTGCTTCGAAGTGGGAATGTCTAAAGAAGGTCAGTGTGGAGAACATGCTGTGTGTAACGTATTGACTGACTGTATGTTATCGTTATACAGCTGTGTGTAACGTACTGACTGAACATATGTATCGTTATACAGCTGTGTGTAACGTATTGACTGACTGTATGTTATCGTTATACAGCTGTGCGTAACGTATTGACTGACTGTATGTTATCGTTATACAGCTGTGTGTAACGTATTGACTGACTGTATGTTATCGTTATACAGCTGTGTGTAACGTACTGACTGAACATATGTATCGTTATACAGCTGTGTGTAACGTATTGACTGACTGTATGTTATCGTTATACAGCTGAGTGTAACGTACTGACTGAACATATGTATCGTTATACAGCTGTGCGTAACGTATTGACTGACTGTATGTTATCGTTATACAGCTGTGCGTAACGTATTGACTGACTGTATGTTATCGTTATACAGCTGTGTGTAACGTATTGACTGACTGTATGTTATCGTTATACAGCTGTGTGTAACGTACTGACTGAACGTATGTATCGTTATACAGCTGTGTGTAACGTACTGACTGACTGTATATCGTTATACAGCTGTGTGTAACATATTGACTGACTGTATGTTATCGTTATACAGCTGTGTGTAACGTATTGACTGACTGTATGTTATCGTTATACAGCTGTGTGTAACGTATTGACTGACTGTATGTTATCGTTATACAGCTGTGTGTAACGTATTGACCGTATGTTATCGTTATACAGCTGTGTGTAACGTATTGACTGACTGTATGTTATCGTTATACAGCTGTGCGTAACGTATTGACTGAACGTATGTATCGTTATACAGCTGTGTGTAACGTATTGACTGACTGTATGTTATCGTTATACAGCTGTGCGTAACGTATTGACTGACTGTATGTTATCGTTATTCAGCTGTGCGTAACGTATTGACCGTATGTTATCGTTATACAGCTGTGCGTAACGACAGGAACAAGAGGAAGAAGGAGGTCAAGGAAGAGGTGGTGATCCCGGAGAGCTACGAGCTGAGCGGAGAGCTGGAGGAGCTGGTCAGCAAGGTCAGCAAGGCCCACCAGGAGACGTTTCCATCGCTGTGTCAGCTGGGGAAATACACCACGGTGAGTTAAACTATAAACACCCTTACACATACACCACGGTGTGTTTACTATAGTAGAAATACACCACGGTGAGTTAAACTATAAACACCCTTACACATACACCACGGTGTGTTTACTATAGTAGAAATACACCACGGTGAGTTAAACTATGAACCGCCTTACACATACACCACGGTGTGTTTACTATAGTAGAAATACACCACGGTGAGTTAAACTATAAACACCCTTACACATACACCACGGTGTGTTTACTATAGTAGAAATACACCACGGTGAGTTAAACTATAAACACCCTTACACATACACCACGGTGAGTTAAACTATAAACACCCTTACACATACACCACGGTGTGTTTACTATAGTAGAAATACACCACGGTGAGTTAAACTATAAACACCCTTACACATACACCACGGTGTGTTTACTATAGTAGAAATACACCACAGTACAAATAAACTACTACTACTATGACTACAAAACTATGACTACAACATGACGTAACGATATCGTCCGCTCCCGACCGGACCATAAACCCGAAAAGGAATGCTGTCCCCTGCAGGCTACCCAAAACACCACTGACAACCACCTCTACCCAAAACACCACTGACAACCACCTCTCTCTCTCTCTCTCTACCCAAAACACCACTGACCACCACCTCTACCCAAAACACCACTGACCACCACCTCTACCCAAAACACCACTGACCACCACCTCTACCCAAAACACCACTGACCACCACCTCTACCCAAAACACCACTGACCACCACCTCTACCCAAAACACCACTGACCACCACCTCTCTCTCTCTCTCTCTCTCTCTCTCTCTCTCTCTCTCTCTCCCTCCAGAACTCCAGTGCAGACACGCGTGTCCAGTTGGATCTCGGGCTATGGGATAAGTTCAGTGAACTCTCCACCAAGTGCATCATAAAGATCGTGGAGTTCGCCAAGAGGCTTCCCGGCTTCACCACGCTGACCATCGCTGACCAGATCACCCTGCTGAAGTCTGCATGCCTGGACATCCTGGTATGCACATACACACATACACGCACGCACATACACGCACGCACGCACAAGGGAATATAACAGAAGACATAATAATAATAATAATATTTAGCGTGCAGTGGTTCTTTTTAATTTCAAGGAGGACGCCCACAACGCTAAGAGTTACACACCCACACGGGAGCCATTTAATAATAATAATAATAATAATAATAATAAAACTTTATTTGTATAGCACCTTTCATGACATGAAATGCAGCTCAAAGTGCTTTACAGAACAATGGAGAATAAAAGAAAAGCAAGGCAACAACATTAAAAAACAAGCAGTAATGCAATACAGTGAGGACATGAATAAAAAATAAAAATAAAATAAAAGATCAATTAAAAGCAATGTTGTAGAAGTGGGTCTTGAGCTGAGCTTTAAAAATGTCTACAGAGGCTGCCTGTCGAAGGTACAGTGGGAGCTTGTTCCATGCCGACGGCCCGTAGAAGCAAAAAGCTGCTTCCCCGTATGTTTTAGTTGCCATTTTTTTTGGCAAAGCGAGCAGGCCAGCAGTGGAAGACCTTAGGGGCGGTTTGGGACATATTTAGGCAGGCAGTCATGTAGGTAGGAAGGTGTGAGACCATTGAGAGCTTTATACACAAGTAAAATAATTTTAAAATCAATCCTAAAAACAACCGGAAGCCAGTGCAGAGAAGCCAAAACTGGAGTAATATGTTCTCTCATCTTAGTTCTAGTTAAAACTCTGGCTGCTGCATTTTGGACAAGTTGTAATCTGTCAGTTGTTTTCTTAGGCAGTCCAGAAAAAAGTGCATTGCAGTAATCAAGCCGAGAAAAAACAAAGGCGTGGATTAGCGTTTTTTGCATCGTCCAAGGACAAATAGGCTCTGATTCGTCCAATATTTCTAAGGTGAAAAAAGGCAATCTTGATAACATGATTAATGTGTGAATTAAAATTCAATTCAGAATCAATAATGACCCCCAGGTTCTTTACTGTACTGTTACTTTCTACAGTCAGGTTGCCAAGTCTGCTTATTATTGATTCTTTCTGCTCACTAGAACCGATTATGAGAACTTCTGTCTTATCCTCATTTAGCTTGAGAACGTTCTCACTCATCCAACATTTGGAACGCCAGCCTGGCCTCTCTCTCATTGGCTAATAAGATGTTGTCTACTGCATGCCGCCTCTCTGTCATTGGCTCATATATATGTCATGCCTCTCTCTCATTGGCTGCCGTAGATGCTGAGGATCTGCACGCGGTACACCCCCGAGCAGGACACCATGACCTTCTCCGACGGGCTGACCCTGAACCGGACCCAGATGCACAACGCGGGCTTCGGCCCGCTCACCGAGCTGGTGTTCGCCTTCGCCGGCCAGCTGCTGCCGCTGGAGATGGACGACACCGAGACGGGCCTGCTCAGCGCCATCTGCCTCATATGTGGAGGTACTGCAGGCTCAGGCTGGGTTTATTTACACCAGGGGGGGCAGTCAGACAGATATTTAACCAGGGGGGGCAGTCAGACAGATATTTAACCAGGGGGGCAGTCAGACAGATATTTAACCAGGGGGGCAGTCAGACAGATATTTAACCAGGGGGGGCAGTCAGACAGATATTTAACCAGGGGGGCAGTCAGACAGATATTTTGTGAAGCCACTAAGGAAATCGGGACTTCCTGAAAGTTCATATAATGGCCTGTTGTGGCGCTGTCTGTCATTGGGCCCAAAAAAACCCCCATATCTCCATAGAAGTCTATGTATTTGGGCCCAACTTCACCTAGACTGTATTACCTTAATAAACATGGTCATGAATACTTTCTGCTTCCAGTCACTAGTTTAAAGTCTCATTTCTAATAATATTATAAAATAATATTCTTTTTGGAAAATTATGGTCCCATTTATTAAAAAAATTACCATGAAGTCGCGTATGTTCTGAGGGGCGTGGCTACCGTTACAGTCTATGATCGGGAGCCACCCCCCGTTCAGTCAAAATAAAAACCAACGAAGAGTAAGGGGGGAAGTCCCGCCTCGTTGTCTGGGCCAGCCAATGGGCAGCTGGGCCCAAACGGATCTAGAAATATGGCGATTTACAATTCAAGGACTGACAGGCTTCATTTTACGTCCATATCAGACCCGGAGAACGCTTTGTCCATATTTTTTACATTCTATGATTTACACTCAATAACTATGATGAAAAATGCTCGTGGGAATACCGACTCACTGACGAAGACTAAATGGAAGCTAAATGTAAACTAAGCTATTATAACTAAAAAATCATAAGACTAAATCAAACCTTTTAGCGCAAGACCCAAAAGAGAAGTCTTTGACTGGGACCCAAACTAGTGAAAATAGTAATCTAATCTGTCCCCCTCTGTCCAAGTGGTGTGTCATTCTAATCTGTCCCCCCTCTGTCCAAGTGGTGTGTCATTCTAATCCGTCCCCCTCTGTCCAAGTGGTGTGTCATTCTAATCCGTCCCCCTCTGTCCAAGTGGTGTGTCATTCTAATCTGTCCCCCCTCTGTCCAAGTGGTGTGTCATTCTAATCCGTCCCCCCTCTGTCCAAGTGGTGTGTCATTCTAATCCGTCCCCCCTCTGTCCAAGTGGTGTGTCATTCTAATCCGTCCCCCCTCTGTCCAAGTGGTGTGTCATTCTAATCCGTCCCCCCTCTGTCCAAGTGGTGTGTCATTCTAATCTGTCCCCCCTCTGTCCAAGTGGTGTGTCATTCTAATCTGTCCCCCCTCTGTCCAAGTGGTGTGTCACTCTAACCTGTCCCCCTCTGTCCTCAGACCGCATGGACCTGGAGGAACCACAGAAAGTAGACAAGCTGCAGGAACCTCTGCTGGAGGCGCTGAAGATCTACGCTCGCTGCCGTCGACCCAACAAGCCCCACATGTTCCCTCGCATGCTGATGAAGGTCACGGACCTGAGAGGCATCAGTACCAAGGGTCAGTCTGTCTGTCTGTCTGTCTGTCTGTCTGTCTGTCTGTCTGTCTGTCTGTCTGTCTGTCTGTCTGTCTGTCTGTCTGTCTGTCTGTCTGTCTGTCTGTGTATCTATGTGTCTGTCTGTCTGTCTGTCTGTCTAAGGGTGAGTTACGGACGGTTGCACACTAGACGTGTTTTTCGGAACGCTGCTAAAAATCCGAAAACGCGTCTGGTGTGCAAGGACCTTTAGGACCTTTAGGACATTTAGGACCTTTAGGACCTTAAAAATAAATAAAAATACTACTGTACCGACCTCTATTCTGAGGGGACTATTCTACAAGCTCACAACGCATCGCTCTGCAATGTGATCTGCTGTGTTCAGACCAGAGGTTACAACGCATCGCTCTGCAATGTGATCTGCTGTGTTCAGACCAGAGGTTACAACGCATCGCTCTGCAATGTGATCTGCTGGGTTCAGACCAGAGGTTACAACGCATCGCTCTGCAATGTGATCTGCTGTGTTCAGACCAGAGGTTTTATGCAACATGCATGTATATTGTTGTTGGTTCTTTTAAGGTTAAAGAGGTATTTGATGTGGTTATTTTAAGGTTAAAGAGGTATTTGATGGTTATTTTAAGGTTAAAGAGGTATTTGATGTGGTTATTTTAAGGTTAAAGAGGTATTTGATGTGGTCAAACCAGCAATAGGATGCATGTTCAATCCTCCAGAAAACAACCATATTGATCTCTGGTATTTCTGCGCTATAGGAGCAGAGCGAGCCATCACGCTGAAGATGGAGATCCCGGGGCCGATGCCTCCTCTGATCAGAGAGATGTTGGAGAACCCCGAGGCCTTCGAGGAGATGACCTCCTCCTCCTCCAAGAAGGACGCCCCGCCCCCTGCCCCTCCCCCCGCCACCGCTCAGCCAATCAAAAAGGAGCAGAAGGAGGAGAAGAAGAAGAAGCAGAAAGCGCCGCCGCCGCGCGAGTCGACGTGCGTCGCCATCGACGACGACGCCGCGGGCGACGACGAAGAATACGGCGAGGAGGAGGAGGAGGGGGAGAGGGGCGGGGCTCTGGACAGCGACGGAGATCTCTGGGGAAGAGCGGGGGAGGGGCCAGTGCCGAGGGGGCGGGGGCAGAGGAGAGGCGCGACGGGGAGAGTGCAGTGATGTTCCACCGTCTCCCGAATCCTCCGAGAACGTTTTACACTCTTCAGATCCTCCTCCACAACCAGCAGGCTGATCTCTGAGAACGTTTACAGTCTTCAGATCCTCCTCCACAACCAGCAGGCTGATCCCTGAGAACGTTTACAGTCTTCAGATCCTCCTCCACAACCAGCAGGCTGATCCCTGAGAACGTTTTACAGTCTTCAGATCCTCCACAACCAGCAGGCTGATCCCTGAGAACGTTTACAGTCTTCAGATCCTCCACAACCGGCAGGCTGATCCCTGAGAACGTTTACTTTACACTCTTCTGCTGCAGAACTATAAAAACCCAGGTTTCAGTTACTCTTAAACCACTTTCAACGTTGAGGGCCTTTCAAACGCGAAGCGAGGAACGCATTTGTTTCCCCCTGGATCAACGACAGGTCTCCTCCAGGTCTGGACCAACGACAGGTCTCCTCCAGGTCTGGACCAACGGCAGGTCTCCTCCAGGTCTGGACCAACGGCAGGTCTCCTCCAGGTCTGGACCAACGGCAGGTCTCCTCCAGGTCTGGACCAACGACAGGTCTCCTCCAGGTCTGCTCCAGAGGGGCGCGACAACGCAAGCGTAAAAAGAAAAAAAAAGAAACTAAACAGATTCCAGGTTTGGTGATTCGCGGGGTGGGGGGGGGGGGGGGAGGGGGCGTGTGCAACACATTCACGGGACCGAGCTCACGTAAATACGCTTGCGTTGTCGCACAGCGAGCGACTGCTCCGCAGGAAAACGCAGCTCTCGTTTGAAAATGAACTATAGGCGCGTTTTATCGCTGCCCGTTTGAAAGGCCCTCTTGGCTCCTCCCTGTTCTGGGAGGGAGTTTGGAAAGAAAATAGAAAATACAAGCTCGTAACACATTGCATTGTGACACTTGGGCAGCTTGTTGACAGATCAGCTTTTGTTGTGGTGAAGACATTGGGCTTAATGTGAGTGGTTGATATTGTAGCGCACACACACAGTCACACGCATGCGCGCACGCACACACACACACACACGCCACAAATACATGTATGAAAGTAAATCCTAAAACTGGAGCAATATTTGAACAAGCAGCATAGGAGGCATCCTGGGTTGAGGGGAGGAGGCCGTGAGGAAGAATCAGACACTGTGCTAAACCAAACCCGACACAGAGAGGACCACAAACAACCAAAAGGTGGCGCTACGCAAGCGTCTCACGCAAGCGTCGCTCCCGCCCCACCCCCTCCCCCCTTATTTTTTCTTTTTTGACGCGTTCTTTCTTTTTGTTGAAAATGTTGTGCTATGGAGCGACACAGTCGTAGCGCGCGCAACGCGACAGACGTGCGGAAAGAGTGGTCGTAGTGCGCAACGCGACAGACGTGCGTAATGAGTGTTCGTAGCGCGCAACGCGCCGGCGTGCGTAATGAGTGTTCGTAGCGCACAGCGCGACAGCGTGCGTAATGAGTGGTCGTAGCGCGCAGCGCGACAGCGTGAGTAATGAGTGGTCGTAGCGCGCGTAATTAGCGGTTATTGGTGTCAGCCTTAAGAGAGGCAGCAGCTAAGACGCTAGTGGTCTGAACCCAATGCACTCCTCCACTCTCTATAAGGGATTTAATGCTTTGTATAAAATTAATGATTGTTAAAATTACAATTTCTTTTTTTGTTTGTTGCTACAACCAAACTCTTTGATGTGGCGTGGAACCAGCCCACACATTGCCTTTTACAATTCACTTTGTTTTGTTTTTGTTTTGTTTTTGATTTTTGGGGGGGGGGGATATACTACTTATTTTTCTATTGTATGTTATCATTTTTTTCCCTACGCATGTAAACATTTCTATTTGCATATTATCACGTCCATATGTCCAAGTATGGAGTCGTCGCATTGTGTTCTGTCTCTTTTTGTATCATTGTTTACTATTCACGCCTTTTGTTTTTGTTTAAGAATATCATTGTTACTATGCAAAGTATGCATTATACTGCTTTACGGGATAATACGCAACCAGAGGGGGGGGGGGGGGAGAGAGAGAGAGAGGAAGAGCGAAAATCTATTCCATTGTTGAGCCAGCCTCAAACCAACATGACAACATCATCTGTATATAAATAGAGTGAGAAATAGATGTACAAGCTCACAGCGCGTCTATTATATAAATAGATGTACAAGCTCACAGCGCATCTATTATATAAATTGATGTACAAGCTCACAGCGCGTCTATTATATAAATAGATGTACAAGCTCACAGCGCATCTATTATATAAATAGTTGTACAAGGTCACAGCGCGTCTATTATATAAATAGATGTACAAGCTCACAGCGCGTCTATTATATAAATAGATGTACAAGCTCACAGCGCATCTATTATATAAATTGATGTACAAGCTCACAGCGCGTCTATTATATAAATAGATGTACAAGCTCACAGCGCATCTATTATATAAATAGTTGTACAAGGTCACAGCGCGTCTATTATATAAATAGATGTACAAGCTCACAGCGCGTCTATTATATAAATAGATGTACAAGCTCACAGCGTGTCTATTATATAAATAGATGTACAAGCTCAAAGCGCATCTATTATATAAATAGATGTACAAGCTCACAGCTCATCTATTTTTTGATGATTTAATGAATTTTAAAACAAACAAGAAAATCAAATTCCATAAATATGAATTAATAATAATAATTATTATTATTAATTTAAGAAGCAGTGAAAAATAGCCGATCTACAAGCTCGCAAGATCCGCTATGTTCACTAGTTTGGGTCAGGACATAATTTACTAATCATGTATCATTATAATTAAAACAGAAGACTTTAAACTATAGCGATTTAAAGGCAAAGTATTTATGAAACGGTTTACTACGGTAGTAAAATCATGAAAAGTGTAATGTCGCCAAACACCTCGTTCACCTGAATGGTGGAATTGCCTCTGCAGCCCCGTTGGGAGATGAAATGGCGCCATCTACAGGGGAACAGCAGGCAATGTATTTCCTCCGCGTGAGCTTCAGTTCTCGCCGGCCGACGCGTTTTCAGCTCGTAGATCACGCACACACACGCACACACACACACACACACACACGTACACGTAGAAGATAATCTGTTATAGGGCTATAACGTTGGAGTCTCAAACACCAGATCTATACAAATCTGCAGGATAGATTTAATAAATGCCATTTGCACTGACTCAGGGTGACTGTCTGTATTTTACCAGGGATAACATTTTATACAAATCTGCAGTATTTTATATGGTATGGAAGTTCCTTCATCTCTCTGCTGTTCTCCTCATATCAATAAAAGCTTTAACCAGAGATCACTACAGAAGATTGTTTTATTCTTTTATTGCTCATCATTGACTTTAGTTGTTTGTTTTCATTGGAAATGATAGACCTGTGGAGCAAGATTCTGAACACACCCACCAGTTCATTAAGGGTGCGTTTGGAAATGCGCACCAGAAATGTGGTCAGTTTGTTGAGTGTGGTGGGCGGTGACGCATTCACACCGGACGACCCCAGCTTCAGGGTTAGGGTATAGCCCATACCGTACGGCATACTATAGCACGCCGTTTTTCACCATTTTTGAGGTTTGGAAAAAAACAAACAAAAAAAAAAGTGTTATAGCCCATGTTCAAAAATGATGAAAAACGAGGATAAAGAAAATAATCAAAAAACCCATGTTTTTTTCTTCAATTTTTTTCAAATCCTCAAAAATGATGAAAAACGGCCTGCTATAGTATGCTGTACGGTATGGGCTATAGCCCATGTTAAAAAATTATGAAAAGCGAGGATTAAAAAAAAATCAAAAATTCAAAAAACGATGGGCTATAACCCATGTTTTTTTTCTTTTCATTTTTTTCAAAACCTCAAAAATTGTGAAAAACGGTGTGCTATAGTATGCTGTACGGTATGGGCTATAGCCCATGTTCAAAAATGATGAAAAACGAGGATTAAAAAAAATCAAAAATTAAAAAAACGATGGGCTACATCCCATGTTTTTTTTTTCTTCATTTTTATCAAATCCTCAAAAATGATGAAAAACGGCGTGCTATAGTATGCCGTACGGTATAGGCTATAGCCCATGTTAAAAAATGATGAAAAACGAGGATAAAAAAAAGAAATCAAAAATTCAAAAAACGATGGGCTATAACCCATGGTTTTTTTTTGTTTTTTTTCCAAATCCTCAAAAATGGTGAAAAACGGCGTGCTATAGTATGCCGTACGGTATGGGCTATAGCCCATGTTCAAAAATGATGAAAAACGAGGTTGATTTTTTTTTCCAAAATTTCAAATAACGATGGGCTATAACCCATGTTTCATTTTTTCATTTTTTTCAAAACCTCAAAAATGATGAAAAACGGCGTGCTATAGTATGCCGTACGATATGGGCTATACTATAGCCCATGTTCAAAAATGATAAAAAAACGAGGATATTCTTTTTTTCAAAATTTCAAAAAACGATGGGCTATAACCCATCGTTTTTTTCATTTTTTTCAAATCCTCAAAAATGATGAAAAACGGCGTGCTATAGTATGCCGTACGGTATGGGCTATAGCCCATGGTCCAAAATGATAAAAAACGAGGATACTTTTTTTTTTTCTTTTTTAAAAAAAACGATGGGCTATAACCCATCGTTTTTTTTTCATTTTTTCATTTTCTTCAAATCCTCAAAAATGATGAAAAACTACGTGCTATAGTATGCCGTACGATATGGGCTATAGCCCATGGTCCAAAATGATGAAAAACGAGGATAAAAAAGAAATCTAAAAACGATGGGCTATAACCCATCGTTTTTTTTTCATTTTTTCATTTTTTTCAAATCCTCAAAAATGATGAAAAACGGCATGCTATAGTATGCCGTACGATATGGGCCCATGGTCCAAAATGATGACGTTCTCTACCGCAACATACTTAAAAGTATAGCGAATGGGTGTTGCGATGGGGAGGGGGGTGTTGCGGTTTTGCTAACAACATAGAAGCCTACATTCTTACACCTAGAAACCCCATTCTAGCCTACTTAGGTTCATCTTACGGTGGACATGTTTGCCTGAAAATGAATATTTGAAATGTTTCATAGTTTTAGAAATATAGTGCTTTCAAATTTACAATGGGGCTCAATGGCAGACATTGGCACGTCAAAAATCACTTTCACCTAGAAACTCCATTCACACATTTTATTATTCAGCTTACTGTGGAGACACATGCTGGAACTTTTTTACTTTGAAATGTTTTATAGTTTCTGAGTTATTTAACTTAAACGCCCAATGCATTCTCTATGGCAATAGAACAAACTTTGGCATGCTACTAGTCCTTACACCTAGCAACCTTAACTTTTGGATCCTCCACCTACAGATGTTGTCCAAATCTCACAAAAATCGGTACACATGATCTCCGGACCTATCCGATTAAAACAGCACAGTCAGAATTTAGATCTTCTGTATCGTTCGGCCGTAATCGTCTTCCGAAGTTACAATTCACGCACGGAATGTACGATCCATCTCAAATCTGAATCACATGTCGAGGGTGGCTTAATCAACGCAGAGCCAAAAGCAATTCCATTTTCGACAGGTGCGATGTAGGCAACCACACTTTGCAATTTCCCAGAATTGCCTCTTTCTAGTTGTGGGCTCGCCACAGCGAGCACACAATAGTTATTGCCAGCCTATATTTATTTGTTTGTTGTGGGCTCGCCACAGCGAGCACACAATAGTTATTGCCAGTCTATATTTATTCCGCTTCTTCTTTATTCCACCCTTTTTTTTGGCACCTAACTACTTCCGCATACTTTATACTAGAAATTTAGTTCAAACTTCAAACTGTTCAGCTCTTTGCAGTTATTTATGCTTCAATTAGAATTTTTACAAAGTTTTATACTTTTTATACTTTTTATACTTTTTAACTTTTTTTTTACATTCTTTATAGTGAGAGTCGATGGAAGAAAGGTCCCATTTTTCACAGTTAACTTTTTTGAGCTCTTATAACTCGACGACCCCCACACCCGGCCCCAACCACCACCGCCCTCCAGGGCCACAACAAAGAGAGGCAGAGGCGCCCAACGCGGCGGGGGAGGAGGAAGAGACGGCTGGTACCCACGAACGCGGTCCCGATCCAGGAACCAGCGCAACTAAGTATATTAAACCTTTCAAATAAGGTGCTTACTTCCAGCCACATTAGTGTGCTAAACAAAGGACTGAATTTTGTCCCCACAAACCAATCAAATGACTTTAATGTTAAGGTTGATTGCTTCCGTTTCTTCAGAAGCATTAGACTAAGAGAATTCTTTTCCAATTGTAACGAGAATGTTTCTGTTTTACCTATTAACCTAGATTCAGAGCAAGAATCAGTTTCCTCCAAAACGCCCTTTAGAGGCAAGAGTTTTTTTGTCCCCCCTCCAAATCGGAATGCTTCTATAGAAACCTTTTGCAGATTAGTGGAAAGTGACATTGAACAAGCAATGCACAATAAGCATAACTTTAAAGCACCTTCTAATCTTGATAAAGCAGAATCTGAGGCTTTTTCTGATCTCCAATCTGATTCTTCAGTCATTATTCGCTCAGCCGATAAAGGCGGCGCTTTGGTTATCCTCAACAAGGCTGAATATATTTCTGAGTGTAAAAGACAGTTACTGGACACCAACTTCTATAGCAGTCTACCAGGTGGTCCTACCCTTCAATTCAATACAATCATCTCTGAGGTTTTATCACAGTTCTCTCTTTCAGGAGAAATAACCAAAAAAGAGTTTGAATTTATATTTGTGCAAAATCCCAGCATTCCGGTTTTTTACACCATTCCCAAGGTCCACAAGAACCCTACACACCCCCCTGGGCGCCCATAGTATCAGGCATCGGTTCCCTCACCTCTAACATGTCTACTTTTGTAGATTATTTTATCAGGCCTATAGCCGAAGAGCTCCCTTCTTTTGTGAAAGACACTGGTCAACTAATTGTAATGTTGGAGTCCCTTGCCCCACTTCCCTCAGACTGCATATTAGTTATTTTTGATGTGGAAGCGTTGTATACAAATGTGCCACATGATGGCGGAATTCATGCCCTTGAGTATTTTCTACAGTCACGCAGTGCTATTTCCATACCATCAAATCACAGTATCACTACCCTTGCTGAGTTGGTATTGACCCATAACTATTTTATGTTTCAGGATGAATTTTTCCTACAGAGGAAAGGTGTAGCTATGGGCTCAAATATGTCTTGCAACTTTGCTAGTCTCTATGTGGGTTACTTGGAAAAAACCAAAATCCTCAACAATGTGGTCAACCCTTTCTTTCCAAACCTACTGATGTACAAGAGGTATGTTGATGATATATTCTGCCTCTTCAAAGGCTCTGTTGACCTTCTACATGCATTTTGTAACTTCCTTAACTCTTCATCAGAGCACCTAAAGTTTACTGTTAATTATGATTTGCATAGAGTTAGTTTTTTGGACACCTGGATAATCCGTAAAGATGATGCCTTACACACAGATTTATATACCAAACCTACTGACCGGAATAGCCTTCTCAGAGCAGACAGTTGCCATCCACTCCCTTTGAAAAACAGCCTCCCGTACAGTCAGCTTTGCAGGCTTAAACGCATCTGCAAAGACCCAAATGATTTTACCAAACACTCCAGCACAATGGTTAATAAATTCAGAGAACGAGGCTACACAGAAAAGCAACTCTCCGTTGCTGTTGATAGAATTGAGCAGAGACCCAGAGCTGACCTTCTTAAACAGGTCCCTAAAAAGAATAACAAAAAAACAGTCCCTTTGTTTATCACAAAATACTCTAAAGCCGCTGAATGTTTTAAACCCATTCTCAACAAGCACTGGCACATTTTGAAATCTGACCCACAGCTTCACAATACTTTTCCTGACCCACCTAGAGTGGTCTTCTCTAGGGGTAGAAATCTTAGAGATTCATTGGTTCATTCTGACCTCCCCCCTCCAGACACTAACTCACAACGCATCCTCAGCCCGATACCAGACGGGAATTATAAATGTGGTGCTTGTGCACAATGCAACAGCACTATCAAAGCCACTTCTTTTAAACACCCCCACTCAGGTAAAACAATTCCCATCAGGGGCATAATTTCCTGTAACACCAAAGGTGTAATTTACTTGATCTATTGCCCCTGTGGTAAATATTACATTGGTAAGACCATTCGTGCTCTCAAGACACGTATAGCGGAGCACCGCAGTTCCATTAGATGCAAAAACCTGTTATACCCTGTTGCAGCACATTTTCTTGAAGCTGGTCACTCTATCTCCTCTCTCCGTTATCTAGGCATAGAGAAGTTACCTGTCCCCAGAAGAGGAGGAGACTTTGACAATGCTCTTTTAAAAAGAGAAGCATTCTGGATTCACTACTTGAATACTTTAACCCCCAATGGCCTCAACTTTGAATTTGATCTAAGACCTTTTTTGTGATGGTGGGTAGAGCTACACGTCCAGCAGCCTATATTGCCTGGACTTATTCCCCTCTCCCCCCTCCATCCGATCTGTTGATGGCTTTTTATGTTTACAGTCTATCATGCTACTCCTTTATATAATATGTTTCTTATTTGAAAGGGTAATCTAAACCCATGCCCTAATAATGTTTTGAGAAACTTTTCTTTTTGGATATTTTTACCTTATCACCAAATAATACCCATGAGTCCCCTTTCTGTGTAAGATTGTATCCACAGGAACACTTCACACTTCAGTCTCCTTGCCTTGTGTTTGTTGTTTTTAATGTTTAACATAATATGTTTAATATCTTGCTGGTGTACTTACCCCTCCTTTTATTGGTCATGCAACCATGGAACAGGATCAGGGCTACATAATCTCTGTCTATAAGTTTATTGTATTATATACCCTATATGTTTTTAATGCAGGCTCCTATACATAATTACATATATTTTTCTATTAACTGACCTATTGCATTTTGATGTCCGTTTTTGCTTTTTGTTCTATTTAATGTACAAATAAAGTTGTTGCCAGCAACCAATCACCCATTTTGGGTGTTGGCCTGATTGAGGACACTCCCTAACCCTTTGTCCCAACTTTTATAAATATCTGGTGCACACCTTTTGTATGTTATTCCCTGAAGAAGGCAACTTTGTTTGCCGAAGCGTTGGAAATAAAAACTTGCATCGTGACTACGAGCTGTGCGACCTCTCCTTTTTTCAGTCAATTTTATCTCCCGCGGTCAGCACCTCTTCACTACTGGTGTGCGCTCCAACCTCCTTGTTTGTTTGAGAGCTCTTATAACTCCGTCATACTTTCACTTTGAAACTTCATTCAAACTTTATAATGTTCATCTATCTTTGAACTTTCATTGGTGAAAAAGTTGTTTTGAAAAAGTTTATACTTTTTAAAATATTTAACTTTATTTATAGTTTTTTCCTCCCATCGACAATGTATGGGATTTATCTCTAAATCAACCTCACTTTTGCAGCCTCATTACTCTGGCATACTTTGTCGTAGAAACGTGATTTAAACTTTAGAAAGCTCACACGACTCTGGACTTATTCGTGGTTCAAACCGTATTCGAATACGTTAAACGGTTTTTCCGAAATCGCAGTTCAATCGCAGGCCGTTTCGCCTAATTAGTGCCAACTTAGAGTGCGGGGCTTCTTTCACTAGAGTGAAATTCTTTCCTTGAAATTTTACCAAACTAATTGTCGTCCCGGCCAAAATATTCATTTTACACGCATGTTCTTTGGTCATTTTGTAGCCACACATGTCCTCTTTCACACAATGTGACCACCAAAGCACAGAGACATACAGAATGTGAACTACGGCCTTTTAAGTGACACAAATACAGTCAAGCTGCTCATTGACCTCCATTGTAAAATTCTTACGAGGAAATTATCGCGATGACAATTCTTAACTCGCTCTTATAACCACATTTTCGACCGTACCAACACCACAATCGCACATGGTGTACCTCAATATCTCAGGCCACTCACAGCGAAAAAAATATTTGCATTCGACTTTTACTTTTTGCGATAGAGCAATTTGTTCGGGCATAGTTTCCCCCCATTCAGGACCATTGTAAAATAGCAGACCTTCAAGTTGCGCGCCACTCCCAGTCATAGTGCTTCTTTTACACTTCCACAGCTGAGACATATAAGGGCTTAATTACAGGGCTGAAATTAAAGTTACAAGATCTCAATGAGTTGCTCTGCGATACCTTGTGGGCTTGTAGGTCTGCTATTTGTGCAATTGGATGGCCTTTACACAGCTCTCGCAAGAGCACGCACGCACGCACACACACACACACCCTGTCTTCCTATTGGCTGGCCTTTACACAGCTCTCGCAAGCGCACGCTTTTTTTTTTAATTAATTAAAAAAAAAAATTAAAAAAATTAAAAAAATTAAAAACATTAAAAACATTAAAAACATTAAAAACATTTAAAAATTAAAAACTTTAACTTTTTTTTTAAACTTAAAAAGAAAAAACTTTTAATAAAGAACTTAATTCTTTTTTTTTTTTTACATTTAAAGAAAAATCTTAGACCATTATCAATAATCAATGTGTTTATGCTTTTAAAGATAGGCCTATATGCTATTTGAACCTTCTTTTTACATGTAAAAGTATGCTATTTCTGTTAAGCTCATGAATGCTTTTATATGTATACTCTTTTTTTTCTTTTTCTTTTTTACCTTTTCTTAATTCATCAAGAATACATTGTAAAGAATTATTCATACATTACAAATCATTAGTAGACAGTAATACTTTACTTACTTTATTCTGCCACTTTTTGGGCATCGTACTACTTCCACATACTTTATTCCGCTTTATGCAATTATTTATGCTTATTCTTTTTACCAATTTTTGTCTCCACCAGGCCGAAGGCATGTGGGGAGAGTATGTTTTGCACTCCGTCCGTCCGTGTGTGTGTGTCCGTGTGTGTGTCCGTGAACAGCTAATCTCGGCCACCGTTAACCCGGTCGATACCATATTTTGCACACACACTCCCTGGATGCCAACCATGAACCTCTGCCCCAAACTTTCCAGAACGGCCTGTTATAGCGCCACCAGGAGGCCGCTTTGTGCAAAACAAGTTTTTCAATGCCAAATTTTGCACACACACTCCCTGGATGCCAACCATGAACCTCTGCCCCAAACTTTCCAGAACGGCCTGTTATAGCGCCACCAGGAGGCCGCTTTGTGCAAAACACGTTTTTGCACAGTACACCTACAGATTTTGTCCAAACATCACGCAAATTGGTACACAGTCTCTCTAGAGCCATTCAACGAAACGGGTCTTTCAGATTTATCAGACTCCATCCTGATTGGTTAAGATTGGCTTCCAAAGTTCACAGGAGTGCTCAGTTTCAAACAAAATGCTGCTAATCATGAACACATCGCGTGATTTCCGTGAAATTGTGCACCCACATTCCCACTAGGCCGAGGACGAAATGCCACATGAACAATTTCAACTCAGCCTCAAGGTGGCGCTATAACTGGCCGAAAAGTGTTTTTACCTCTAACTGCACGGATCTGTGGATAACCTGGTGGAGACCTGTGCCCGGAAGGGCACTTTTTCTAGTTATACATTCTTTTTTAAACTTTTCCTTCAGCTTTAATACATTTTCTACTGTACATTATATACATTGCGTCTTTTGGCGAGCCCACGCAGTTTCTGCAGGGAACTGCTTTCTAGTTTAACTTAAACGCCCAATGCATTCTCTATGGCAATAGCACAAAATTTGGCATGCTACTAGTCCTACATACTTACACCTAGCAACCCCATTCTAGCCTACTTAGGTTCATCTTACGGTGGACATGTTTGCCTGAAAAGGAATCTTTGAAATGTTTCATAGTTTTAGAAATATAGTGCTTTCAAATTTGAGACATTTAACATGGGGCTCAATGGCAGCTCTATAGGCACGTCAAAAGTCACTTTCACCTAGAAACTCCATTCACACTTTTTATTATTCAGCTTACTGTGGAGACACATGCTGGAACTTTTTTTTATTTTTATGTTTTGTAGTTTATGAGTTATTTAACTTAAACGCCCAATGCATTCTCTATGGCAATAGCACAAAATTTGGCATGCTACTAGTCCTACATACTTACACCTAGCAACCCCATTCTAGCCTACTTAGGTTCATCTTACGGTGGACATGTTTGCCTGAAAAGGAATCTTTGAAATGTTTCATAGTTTTAGAAATATAGTGCTTTCAAATTTGAGACATTTAACATGGGGCTCAATGACAGCTCTATAGGCACGTCAAAAGTCACTTTCACCTAGAAACTCCATTCACACTTTTTATTATTCAGCTTACTGTGGAGACACATGCTGGAACTTTTTTTTATTTTTATGTTTTGTAGTTTATGAGTTATTTAACTTAAACGCCCAATGCATTCTCTATGGCAATAGCACAAAATTTGGCATGCTACTAGTCCTACATACTTACACCTAGCAACCCCATTCTAGCCTACTTAGGTTCATCTTACGGTGGACATGTTTGCCTGAAAAGGAATCTTTGAAATGTTTCATAGTTTTAGAAATATAGTGCTTTCAAATTTGAGACATTTAACATGGGGCTCAATGACAGCTCTATAGGCACGTCAAAAGTCACTTTCACCTAGAAACTCCATTCACACTTTTTATTATTCAGCTTACTGTGGAGACACATGCTGGAACTTTTTTTTATTTTTATGTTTTGTAGTTTATGAGTTATTTAACTTAAACGCCCAATGCATTCTCTATGGCAATAGCACAAAATTTGGCATGCTACTAGTCCTACATACTTACACCTAGCAACCCCATTCTAGCCTACTTAGGTTCATCTTACGGTGGACATGTTTGCCTGAAAAGGAATCTTTGAAATGTTTCATAGTTTTAGAAATATAGTGCTTTCAAATTTGAGACATTTAACATGGGGCTCAATGACAGCTCTATAGGCACGTCAAAAGTCACTTTCACCTAGAAACTCCATTCACACTTTTTATTATTCAGCTTACTGTGGAGACACATGCTGGAACTTTTTTTTATTTTTATGTTTTGTAGTTTATGAGTTATTTAACTTAAACGCCCAATGCATTCTCTATGGCAATAGCACAAAATTTGGCATGCTACTAGTCCTACATACTTACACCTAGCAACCCCATTCTAGCCTACTTAGGTTCATCTTACGGTGGACATGTTTGCCTGAAAAGGAATCTTTGAAATGTTTCATAGTTTTAGAAATATAGTGCTTTCAAATTTGAGACATTTAACATGGGGCTCAATGACAGCTCTATAGGCACGTCAAAAGTCACTTTCACCTAGAAACTCCATTCACACTTTTTATTATTCAGCTTACTGTGGAGACACATGCTGGAACTTTTTTTTATTTTTATGTTTTGTAGTTTATGAGTTATTTAACTTAAACGCCCAATGCATTCTCTATGGCAATAGCACAAAATTTGGCATGCTACTAGTCCTACATACTTACACCTAGCAACCCCATTCTAGCCTACTTAGGTTCATCTTACGGTGGACATGTTTGCCTGAAAAGGAATCTTTGAAATGTTTCATAGTTTTAGAAATATAGTGCTTTCAAATTTGAGACATTTAACATGGGGCTCAATGACAGCTCTATAGGCACGTCAAAAGTCACTTTCACCTAGAAACTCCATTCACACTTTTTATTATTCAGCTTACTGTGGAGACACATGCTGGAACTTTTTTTTATTTTTATGTTTTGTAGTTTATGAGTTATTTAACTTAAACGCCCAATGCATTCTCTATGGCAATAGCACAAAATTTGGCATGCTACTAGTCCTACATACTTACACCTAGCAACCCCATTCTAGCCTACTTAGGTTCATCTTACGGTGGACATGTTTGCCTGAAAAGGAATCTTTGAAATGTTTCATAGTTTTAGAAATATAGTGCTTTCAAATTTGAGACATTTAACATGGGGCTCAATGACAGCTCTATAGGCACGTCAAAAGTCACTTTCACCTAGAAACTCCATTCACACTTTTTATTATTCAGCTTACTGTGGAGACACATGCTGGAACTTTTTTTTATTTTTATGTTTTGTAGTTTATGAGTTATTTAACTTAAACGCCCAATGCATTCTCTATGGCAATAGCACAAAATTTGGCATGCTACTAGTCCTACATACTTACACCTAGCAACCCCATTCTAGCCTACTTAGGTTCATCTTACGGTGGACATGTTTGCCTGAAAAGGAATCTTTGAAATGTTTCATAGTTTTAGAAATATAGTGCTTTCAAATTTGAGACATTTAACATGGGGCTCAATGACAGCTCTATAGGCACGTCAAAAGTCACTTTCACCTAGAAACTCCATTCACACTTTTTATTATTCAGCTTACTGTGGAGACACATGCTGGAACTTTTTTTTATTTTTATGTTTTGTAGTTTATGAGTTATTTAACTTAAACGCCCAATGCATTCTCTATGGCAATAGCACAAAATTTGGCATGCTACTAGTCCTACATACTTACACCTAGCAACCCCATTCTAGCCTACTTAGGTTCATCTTACGGTGGACATGTTTGCCTGAAAAGGAATCTTTGAAATGTTTCATAGTTTTAGAAATATAGTGCTTTCAAATTTGAGACATTTAACATGGGGCTCAATGACAGCTCTATAGGCACGTCAAAAGTCACTTTCACCTAGAAACTCCATTCACACTTTTTATTATTCAGCTTACTGTGGAGACACATGCTGGAACTTTTTTTTATTTTTATGTTTTGTAGTTTATGAGTTATTTAACTTAAACGCCCAATGCATTCTCTATGGCAATAGCACAAAATTTGGCATGCTACTAGGCCTACATACTTACACCTAGCAACCCCATTCTAGCCTACTTAGGTTCATCTTACGGTGGACATGTTTGCCTGAAAAGGAATCTTTGAAATGTTTCATAGTTTTAGAAATATAGTGCTTTCAAATTTGAGACATTTAACATGGGGCTCAATGGCAGCTCTATAGGCACGTCAAAAGTCACTTTCACCTAGAAACTCCATTCACACTTTTTATTATTCAGCTTACTGTGGAGACACATGCTGGAACTTTTTTTTATTTTTATGTTTTGTAGTTTATGAGTTATTTAACTTAAACGCCCAATGCATTCTCTATGGCAATAGCACAAAATTTGGCATGCTACTAGTCCTACATACTTACACCTAGCAACCCCATTCTAGCCTACTTAGGTTCATCTTACGGTGGACATGTTTGCCTGAAAAGGAATCTTTGAAATGTTTCATAGTTTTAGAAATATAGTGCTTTCAAATTTGAGACATTTAACATGGGGCTCAATGACAGCTCTATAGGCACGTCAAAAGTCACTTTCACCTAGAAACTCCATTCACACTTTTTATTATTCAGCTTACTGTGGAGACACATGCTGGAACTTTTTTTTATTTTTATGTTTTGTAGTTTATGAGTTATTTAACTTAAACGCCCAATGCATTCTCTATGGCAATAGCACAAAATTTGGCATGCTACTAGTCCTACATACTTACACCTAGCAACCCCATTCTAGCCTACTTAGGTTCATCTTACGGTGGACATGTTTGCCTGAAAAGGAATCTTTGAAATGTTTCATAGTTTTAGAAATATAGTGCTTTCAAATTTGAGACATTTAACATGGGGCTCAATGACAGCTCTATAGGCACGTCAAAAGTCACTTTCACCTAGAAACTCCATTCACACTTTTTATTATTCAGCTTACTGTGGAGACACATGCTGGAACTTTTTTTTATTTTTATGTTTTGTAGTTTATGAGTTATTTAACTTAAACGCCCAATGCATTCTCTATGGCAATAGCACAAAATTTGGCATGCCACTAGTCCTACATACTTACACCTAGCAACCCCATTCTAGCCTACTTAGGTTCATCTTACGGTGGACATGTTTGCCTGAAAAGGAATCTTTGAAATGTTTCATAGTTTTAGAAATATAGTGCTTTCAAATTTGAGACATTTAACATGGGGCTCAATGACAGCTCTATAGGCACGTCAAAAGTCACTTTCACCTAGAAACTCCATTCACACTTTTTATTATTCAGCTTACTGTGGAGACACATGCTGGAACTTTTTTTTATTTTTATGTTTTGTAGTTTATGAGTTATTTAACTTAAACGCCCAATGCATTCTCTATGGCAATAGCACAAAATTTGGCATGCTACTAGTCCTACATACTTACACCTAGCAACCCCATTCTAGCCTACTTAGGTTCATCTTACGGTGGACATGTTTGCCTGAAAAGGAATCTTTGAAATGTTTCATAGTTTTAGAAATATAGTGCTTTCAAATTTGAGACATTTAACATGGGGCTCAATGACAGCTCTATAGGCACGTCAAAAGTCACTTTCACCTAGAAACTCCATTCACACTTTTTATTATTCAGCTTACTGTGGAGACACATGCTGGAACTTTTTTTTATTTTTATGTTTTGTAGTTTATGAGTTATTTAACTTAAACGCCCAATGCATTCTCTATGGCAATAGCACAAAATTTGGCATGCTACTAGTCCTACATACTTACACCTAGCAACCCCATTCTAGCCTACTTAGGTTCATCTTACGGTGGACATGTTTGCCTGAAAAGGAATCTTTGAAATGTTTCATAGTTTTAGAAATATAGTGCTTTCAAATTTGAGACATTTAACATGGGGCTCAATGACAGCTCTATAGGCACGTCAAAAGTCACTTTCACCTAGAAACTCCATTCACACTTTTTATTATTCAGCTTACTGTGGAGACACATGCTGGAACTTTTTTTTATTTTTATGTTTTGTAGTTTATGAGTTATTTAACTTAAACGCCCAATGCATTCTCTATGGCAATAGCACAAAATTTGGCATGCTACTAGGCCTACATACTTACACCTAGCAACCCCATTCTAGCCTACTTAGGTTCATCTTACGGTGGACATGTTTGCCTGAAAAGGAATCTTTGAAATGTTTCATAGTTTTAGAAATATAGTGCTTTCAAATTTGAGACATTTAACATGGGGCTCAATGACAGCTCTATAGGCACGTCAAAAGTCACTTTCACCTAGAAACTCCATTCACACTTTTTATTATTCAGCTTACTGTGGAGACACATGCTGGAACTTTTTTTTATTTTTATGTTTTGTAGTTTATGAGTTATTTAACTTAAACGCCCAATGCATTCTCTATGGCAATAGCACAAAATTTGGCATGCTACTAGTCCTACATACTTACACCTAGCAACCCCATTCTAGCCTACTTAGGTTCATCTTACGGTGGACATGTTTGCCTGAAAAGGAATCTTTGAAATGTTTCATAGTTTTAGAAATATAGTGCTTTCAAATTTGAGACATTTAACATGGGGCTCAATGACAGCTCTATAGGCACGTCAAAAGTCACTTTCACCTAGAAACTCCATTCACACTTTTTATTATTCAGCTTACTGTGGAGACACATGCTGGAACTTTTTTTTATTTTTATGTTTTGTAGTTTATGAGTTATTTAACTTAAACGCCCAATGCATTCTCTATGGCAATAGCACAAAATTTGGCATGCTACTAGTCCTACATACTTACACCTAGCAACCCCATTCTAGCCTACTTAGGTTCATCTTACGGTGGACATGTTTGCCTGAAAAGGAATCTTTGAAATGTTTCATAGTTTTAGAAATATAGTGCTTTCAAATTTGAGACATTTAACATGGGGCTCAATGACAGCTCTATAGGCACGTCAAAAGTCACTTTCACCTAGAAACTCCATTCACACTTTTTATTATTCAGCTTACTGTGGAGACACATGCTGGAACTTTTTTTTATTTTTATGTTTTGTAGTTTATGAGTTATTTAACTTAAACGCCCAATGCATTCTCTATGGCAATAGCACAAAATTTGGCATGCTACTAGGCCTACATACTTACACCTAGCAACCCCATTCTAGCCTACTTAGGTTCATCTTACGGTGGACATGTTTGCCTGAAAAGGAATCTTTGAAATGTTTCATAGTTTTAGAAATATAGTGCTTTCAAATTTGAGACATTTAACATGGGGCTCAATGGCAGCTCTATAGGCACGTCAAAAGTCACTTTCACCTAGAAACTCCATTCACACTTTTTATTATTCAGCTTACTGTGGAGACACATGCTGGAACTTTTTTTTATTTTTATGTTTTGTAGTTTATGAGTTATTTAACTTAAACGCCCAATGCATTCTCTATGGCAATAGCACAAAATTTGGCATGCTACTAGTCCTACATACTTACACCTAGCAACCCCATTCTAGCCTACTTAGGTTCATCTTACGGTGGACATGTTTGCCTGAAAAGGAATCTTTGAAATGTTTCATAGTTTTAGAAATATAGTGCTTTCAAATTTGAGACATTTAACATGGGGCTCAATGACAGCTCTATAGGCACGTCAAAAGTCACTTTCACCTAGAAACTCCATTCACACTTTTTATTATTCAGCTTACTGTGGAGACACATGCTGGAACTTTTTTTTATTTTTATGTTTTGTAGTTTATGAGTTATTTAACTTAAACGCCCAATGCATTCTCTATGGCAATAGCACAAAATTTGGCATGCTACTAGTCCTACATACTTACACCTAGCAACCCCATTCTAGCCTACTTAGGTTCATCTTACGGTGGACATGTTTGCCTGAAAAGGAATCTTTGAAATGTTTCATAGTTTTAGAAATATAGTGCTTTCAAATTTGAGACATTTAACATGGGGCTCAATGACAGCTCTATAGGCACGTCAAAAGTCACTTTCACCTAGAAACTCCATTCACACTTTTTATTATTCAGCTTACTGTGGAGACACATGCTGGAACTTTTTTTTATTTTTATGTTTTGTAGTTTATGAGTTATTTAACTTAAACGCCCAATGCATTCTCTATGGCAATAGCACAAAATTTGGCATGCCACTAGTCCTACATACTTACACCTAGCAACCCCATTCTAGCCTACTTAGGTTCATCTTACGGTGGACATGTTTGCCTGAAAAGGAATCTTTGAAATGTTTCATAGTTTTAGAAATATAGTGCTTTCAAATTTGAGACATTTAACATGGGGCTCAATGACAGCTCTATAGGCACGTCAAAAGTCACTTTCACCTAGAAACTCCATTCACACTTTTTATTATTCAGCTTACTGTGGAGACACATGCTGGAACTTTTTTTTATTTTTATGTTTTGTAGTTTATGAGTTATTTAACTTAAACGCCCAATGCATTCTCTATGGCAATAGCACAAAATTTGGCATGCTACTAGTCCTACATACTTACACCTAGCAACCCCATTCTAGCCTACTTAGGTTCATCTTACGGTGGACATGTTTGCCTGAAAAGGAATCTTTGAAATGTTTCATAGTTTTAGAAATATAGTGCTTTCAAATTTGAGACATTTAACATGGGGCTCAATGACAGCTCTATAGGCACGTCAAAAGTCACTTTCACCTAGAAACTCCATTCACACTTTTTATTATTCAGCTTACTGTGGAGACACATGCTGGAACTTTTTTTTATTTTTATGTTTTGTAGTTTATGAGTTATTTAACTTAAACGCCCAATGCATTCTCTATGGCAATAGCACAAAATTTGGCATGCTACTAGTCCTACATACTTACACCTAGCAACCCCATTCTAGCCTACTTAGGTTCATCTTACGGTGGACATGTTTGCCTGAAAAGGAATCTTTGAAATGTTTCATAGTTTTAGAAATATAGTGCTTTCAAATTTGAGACATTTAACATGGGGCTCAATGACAGCTCTATAGGCACGTCAAAAGTCACTTTCACCTAGAAACTCCATTCACACTTTTTATTATTCAGCTTACTGTGGAGACACATGCTGGAACTTTTTTTTATTTTTATGTTTTGTAGTTTATGAGTTATTTAACTTAAACGCCCAATGCATTCTCTATGGCAATAGCACAAAATTTGGCATGCTACTAGGCCTACATACTTACACCTAGCAACCCCATTCTAGCCTACTTAGGTTCATCTTACGGTGGACATGTTTGCCTGAAAAGGAATCTTTGAAATGTTTCATAGTTTTAGAAATATAGTGCTTTCAAATTTGAGACATTTAACATGGGGCTCAATGGCAGCTCTATAGGCACGTCAAAAGTCACTTTCACCTAGAAACTCCATTCACACTTTTTATTATTCAGCTTACTGTGGAGACACATGCTGGAACTTTTTTTTATTTTTATGTTTTGTAGTTTATGAGTTATTTAACTTAAACGCCCAATGCATTCTCTATGGCAATAGCACAAAATTTGGCATGCTACTAGTCCTACATACTTACACCTAGCAACCCCATTCTAGCCTACTTAGGTTCATCTTACGGTGGACATGTTTGCCTGAAAAGGAATCTTTGAAATGTTTCATAGTTTTAGAAATATAGTGCTTTCAAATTTGAGACATTTAACATGGGGCTCAATGACAGCTCTATAGGCACGTCAAAAGTCACTTTCACCTAGAAACTCCATTCACACTTTTTATTATTCAGCTTACTGTGGAGACACATGCTGGAACTTTTTTTTATTTTTATGTTTTGTAGTTTATGAGTTATTTAACTTAAACGCCCAATGCATTCTCTATGGCAATAGCACAAAATTTGGCATGCTACTAGTCCTACATACTTACACCTAGCAACCCCATTCTAGCCTACTTAGGTTCATCTTACGGTGGACATGTTTGCCTGAAAAGGAATCTTTGAAATGTTTCATAGTTTTAGAAATATAGTGCTTTCAAATTTGAGACATTTAACATGGGGCTCAATGACAGCTCTATAGGCACGTCAAAAGTCACTTTCACCTAGAAACTCCATTCACACTTTTTATTATTCAGCTTACTGTGGAGACACATGCTGGAACTTTTTTTTATTTTTATGTTTTGTAGTTTATGAGTTATTTAACTTAAACGCCCAATGCATTCTCTATGGCAATAGCACAAAATTTGGCATGCTACTAGTCCTACATACTTACACCTAGCAACCCCATTCTAGCCTACTTAGGTTCATCTTACGGTGGACATGTTTGCCTGAAAAGGAATCTTTGAAATGTTTCATAGTTTTAGAAATATAGTGCTTTCAAATTTGAGACATTTAACATGGGGCTCAATGACAGCTCTATAGGCACGTCAAAAGTCACTTTCACCTAGAAACTCCATTCACACTTTTTATTATTCAGCTTACTGTGGAGACACATGCTGGAACTTTTTTTTATTTTTATGTTTAGTAGTTTATAAGTTATTTAACTTAAACGCCCAATGCATTCTCTATGGCAATAGCACAAAATTTGGCATGCTACTAGGCCTACATACTTACACCTAGCAACCCCATTCTAGCCTACTTAGGTTCATCTTACGGTGGACATGTTTGCCTGAAAAGGAATCTTTGAAATGTTTCATAGTTTTAGAAATATAGTGCTTTCAAATTTGAGACATTTAACATGGGGCTCAATGACAGCTCTATAGGCACGTCAAAAGTCACTTTCACCTAGAAACTCCATTCACACTTTTTATTATTCAGCTTACTGTGGAGACACATGCTGGAACTTTTTTTTATTTTTATGTTTTGTAGTTTATGAGTTATTTAACTTAAACGCCCAATGCATTCTCTATGGCAATAGCACAAAATTTGGCATGCTACTAGTCCTACATACTTACACCTAGCAACCCCATTCTAGCCTACTTAGTTTCATCTTACGGTGGACATGTTTGCCTGAAAAGGAATCTTTGAAATGTTTCATAGTTTTAGAAATATAGTGTTTTCAAATTTGAGACATTTAACATGGGGCTCAATGGCAGCTCTATAGGCACGTCAAAAGTCACTTTCACCTAGAAACTCCATTCACACTTTTTATTATTCAGCTTACTGTGGAGACACATGCTGGAACTTTTTTTTATTTTTCTGTTTTGTATTTTATGAGTTATTTAACTTAAACGCCCAATGCATTATCTATGGCAATAGCACAAAATTTGGCATGCTACTAGTCATACATACTTACACCTAGCAACCCCATTCTAGCCTACTTAGGTTCATCTTACAGTGGACATGTTTGCCTGAAAAGGAATCTTTGAAATGTTTCATAGTTTTAGAAATATAGTGCTTTCAAATTTGAGACATTTAACATGGGGCTCAATGACAGCTCTATAGGCACGTCAAAAGTCACTTTCACCTAGAAACTCCATTCACACTTTTTATTATTCAGCTTACTGTGGAGACACATGCTGGAACTTTTTTTTATTTTTATGTTTTGTAGTTTATGAGTTATTTAACTTAAACGCCCAATGCATTCTCTATGGCAATAGCACAAAATTTGGCATGCTACTAGTCCTACATACTTACACCTAGCAACCCCATTCTAGCCTACTTAGGTTCATCTTACGGTGGACATGTTTGCCTGAAAAGGAATCTTTGAAATGTTTCATAGTTTTAGAAATATAGTGCTTTCAAATTTGAGACATTTAACATGGGGCTCAATGACAGCTCTATAGGCACGTCAAAAGTCACTTTCACCTAGAAACTCCATTCACACTTTTTATTATTCAGCTTACTGTGGAGACACATGCTGGAACTTTTTTTTATTTTTATGTTTTGTAGTTTATGAGTTATTTAACTTAAACGCCCAATGCATTCTCTATGGCAATAGCACAAAATTTGGCATGCTACTAGTCCTACATACTTACACCTAGCAACCCCATTCTAGCCTACTTAGGTTCATCTTACGGTGGACATGTTTGCCTGAAAAGGAATCTTTGAAATGTTTCATAGTTTTAGAAATATAGTGCTTTCAAATTTGAGACATTTAACATGGGGCTCAATGACAGCTCTATAGGCACGTCAAAAGTCACTTTCACCTAGAAACTCCATTCACACTTTTTATTATTCAGCTTACTGTGGAGACACATGCTGGAACTTTTTTTTATTTTTATGTTTTGTAGTTTATGAGTTATTTAACTTAAACGCCCAATGCATTCTCTATGGCAATAGCACAAAATTTGGCATGCTACTAGGCCTACATACTTACACCTAGCAACCCCATTCTAGCCTACTTAGGTTCATCTTACGGTGGACATGTTTGCCTGAAAAGGAATCTTTGAAATGTTTCATAGTTTTAGAAATATAGTGCTTTCAAATTTGAGACATTTAACATGGGGCTCAATGACAGCTCTATAGGCACGTCAAAAGTCACTTTCACCTAGAAACTCCATTCACACTTTTTATTATTCAGCTTACTGTGGAGACACATGCTGGAACTTTTTTTTATTTTTATGTTTTGTAGTTTATGAGTTATTTAACTTAAACGCCCAATGCATTCTCTATGGCAATAGCACAAAATTTGGCATGCTACTAGTCCTACATACTTACACCTAGCAACCCCATTCTAGCCTACTTAGGTTCATCTTACGGTGGACATGTTTGCCTGAAAAGGAATCTTTGAAATGTTTCATAGTTTTAGAAATATAGTGCTTTCAAATTTGAGACATTTAACATGGGGCTCAATGACAGCTCTATAGGCACGTCAAAAGTCACTTTCACCTAGAAACTCCATTCACACTTTTTATTATTCAGCTTACTGTGGAGACACATGCTGGAACTTTTTTTTATTTTTATGTTTTGTAGTTTATGAGTTATTTAACTTAAACGCCCAATGCATTCTCTATGGCAATAGCACAAAATTTGGCATGCTACTAGGCCTACATACTTACACCTAGCAACCCCATTCTAGCCTACTTAGGTTCATCTTACGGTGGACATGTTTGCCTGAAAAGGAATCTTTGAAATGTTTCATAGTTTTAGAAATATAGTGCTTTCAAATTTGAGACATTTAACATGGGGCTCAATGACAGCTCTATAGGCACGTCAAAAGTCACTTTCACCTAGAAACTCCATTCACACTTTTTATTATTCAGCTTACTGTGGAGACACATGCTGGAACTTTTTTTTATTTTTATGTTTTGTAGTTTATGAGTTATTTAACTTAAACGCCCAATGCATTCTCTATGGCAATAGCACAAAATTTGGCATGCTACTAGTCCTACATACTTACACCTAGCAACCCCATTCTAGCCTACTTAGGTTCATCTTACGGTGGACATGTTTGCCTGAAAAGGAATCTTTGAAATGTTTCATAGTTTTAGAAATATAGTGTTTTCAAATTTGAGACATTTAACATGGGGCTCAATGGCAGCTCTATAGGCACGTCAAAAGTCACTTTCACCTAGAAACTCCATTCACACTTTTTATTATTCAGCTTACTGTGGAGACACATGCTGGAACTTTTTTTTATTTTTCTGTTTTGTATTTTATGAGTTATTTAACTTAAACGCCCAATGCATTATCTATGGCAATAGCACAAAATTTGGCATGCTACTAGTCCTACATACTTACACCTAGCAACCCCATTCTAGCCTACTTAGGTTCATCTTACGGTGGACATGTTTGCCTGAAAAGGAATCTTTGAAATGTTTCATAGTTTTAGAAATATAGTGCTTTCAAATTTGAGACATTTAACATGGGGCTCAATGACAGCTCTATAGGCACGTCAAAAGTCACTTTCACCTAGAAACTCCATTCACACTTTTTATTATTCAGCTTACTGTGGAGACACATGCTGGAACTTTTTTTTATTTTTATGTTTTGTAGTTTATGAGTTATTTAACTTAAACGCCCAATGCATTCTCTATGGCAATAGCACAAAATTTGGCATGCTACTAGTCCTACATACTTACACCTAGCAACCCCATTCTAGCCTACTTAGGTTCATCTTACGGTGGACATGTTTGCCTGAAAAGGAATCTTTGAAATGTTTCATAGTTTTAGAAATATAGTGTTTTCAAATTTGAGACATTTAACATGGGGCTCAATGGCAGCTCTATAGGCACGTCAAAAGTCACTTTCACCTAGAAACTCCATTCACACTTTTCATTATTCAGCTTACTGTGGAGACACATGCTGGAACTTTTTTTTATTTTTCTGTTTTGTATTTTATGAGTTATTTAACTTAAACGCCCAATGCATTATCTATGGCAATAGCACAAAATTTGGCATGCTACTAGTCCTACATACTTACACCTAGCAACCCCATTCTAGCCAACTTAGGTTCATCTTACGGTGGACATGTTTGCCTGAAAAGGAATCTTTGAAATGTTTCATAGTTTTAGAAATATAGTGCTTTCAAATTTGAGACATTTAACATGGGGCTCAATGACAGCTCTATAGGCACGTCAAAAGTCACTTTCACCTAGAAACTCCATTCACACTTTTTATTATTCAGCTTACTGTGGAGACACATGCTGGAACTTTTTTTTATTTTTATGTTTTGTAGTTTATGAGTTATTTAACTTAAACGCCCAATGCATTCTCTATGGCAATAGCACAAAATTTGGCATGCTACTAGTCCTACATACTTACACCTAGCAACCCCATTCTAGCCTACTTAGGTTCATCTTACGGTGGACATGTTTGCCTGAAAAGGAATCTTTGAAATGTTTCATAGTTTTAGAAATATAGTGCTTTCAAATTTGAGACATTTAACATGGGGCTCAATGACAGCTCTATAGGCACGTCAAAAGTCACTTTCACCTAGAAACTCCATTCACACTTTTTATTATTCAGCTTACTGTGGAGACACATGCTGGAACTTTTTTTTATTTTTATGTTTTGTAGTTTATGAGTTATTTAACTTAAACGCCCAATGCATTCTCTATGGCAATAGCACAAAATTTGGCATGCTACTAGTCCTACATACTTACACCTAGCAACCCCATTCTAGCCTACTTAGGTTCATCTTACGGTGGACATGTTTGCCTGAAAAGGAATCTTTGAAATGTTTCATAGTTTTAGAAATATAGTGCTTTCAAATTTGAGACATTTAACATGGGGCTCAATGACAGCTCTATAGGCACGTCAAAAGTCACTTTCACCTAGAAACTCCATTCACACTTTTTATTATTCAGCTTACTGTGGAGACACATGCTGGAACTTTTTTTTATTTTTATGTTTTGTAGTTTATGAGTTATTTAACTTAAACGCCCAATGCATTCTCTATGGCAATAGCACAAAATTTGGCATGCTACTAGTCCTACATACTTACACCTAGCAACCCCATTCTAGCCTACTTAGGTTCATCTTACGGTGGACATGTTTGCCTGAAAGGGAATCTTTGAAATGTTTCATAGTTTTAGAAATATAGTGCTTTCAAATTTGAGACATTTAACATGGGGCTCAATGACAGCTCTATAGGCACGTCAAAAGTCACTTTCACCTAGAAACTCCATTCACACTTTTTATTATTCAGCTTACTGTGGAGACACATGCTGGAACTTTTTTTTATTTTTATGTTTTGTAGTTTATGAGTTATTTAACTTAAACGCCCAATGCATTCTCTATGGCAATAGCACAAAATTTGGCATGCTACTAGGCCTACATACTTACACCTAGCAACCCCATTCTAGCCTACTTAGGTTCATCTTACGGTGGACATGTTTGCCTGAAAAGGAATCTTTGAAATGTTTCATAGTTTTAGAAATATAGTGCTTTCAAATTTGAGACATTTAACATGGGGCTCAATGACAGCTCTATAGGCACGTCAAAAGTCACTTTCACCTAGAAACTCCATTCACACTTTTTATTATTCAGCTTACTGTGGAGACACATGCTGGAACTTTTTTTTATTTTTATGTTTTGTAGTTTATGAGTTATTTAACTTAAACGCCCAATGCATTCTCTATGGCAATAGCACAAAATTTGGCATGCTACTAGTCCTACATACTTACACCTAGCAACCCCATTCTAGCCTACTTAGGTTCATCTTACGGTGGACATGTTTGCCTGAAAAGGAATCTTTGAAATGTTTCATAGTTTTAGAAATATAGTGCTTTCAAATTTGAGACATTTAACATGGGGCTCAATGACAGCTCTATAGGCACGTCAAAAGTCACTTTCACCTAGAAACTCCATTCACACTTTTTATTATTCAGCTTACTGTGGAGACACATGCTGGAACTTTTTTTTATTTTTATGTTTTGTAGTTTATGAGTTATTTAACTTAAACGCCCAATGCATTCTCTATGGCAATAGCACAAAATTTGGCATGCTACTAGGCCTACATACTTACACCTAGCAACCCCATTCTAGCCTACTTAGGTTCATCTTACGGTGGACATGTTTGCCTGAAAAGGAATCTTTGAAATGTTTCATAGTTTTAGAAATATAGTGCTTTCAAATTTGAGACATTTAACATGGGGCTCAATGACAGCTCTATAGGCACGTCAAAAGTCACTTTCACCTAGAAACTCCATTCACACTTTTTATTATTCAGCTTACTGTGGAGACACATGCTGGAACTTTTTTTTATTTTTATGTTTTGTAGTTTATGAGTTATTTAACTTAAACGCCCAATGCATTCTCTATGGCAATAGCACAAAATTTGGCATGCTACTAGTCCTACATACTTACACCTAGCAACCCCATTCTAGCCTACTTAGGTTCATCTTACGGTGGACATGTTTGCCTGAAAAGGAATCTTTGAAATGTTTCATAGTTTTAGAAATATAGTGCTTTCAAATTTGAGACATTTAACATGGGGCTCAATGACAGCTCTATAGGCACGTCAAAAGTCACTTTCACCTAGAAACTCCATTCACACTTTTTATTATTCAGCTTACTGTGGAGACACATGCTGGAACTTTTTTTTATTTTTATGTTTTGTAGTTTATGAGTTATTTAACTTAAACGCCCAATGCATTCTCTATGGCAATAGCACAAAATTTGGCATGCTACTAGTCCTACATACTTACACCTAGCAACCCCATTCTAGCCTACTTAGGTTCATCTTACGGTGGACATGTTTGCCTGAAAAGGAATCTTTGAAATGTTTCATAGTTTTAGAAATATAGTGCTTTCAAATTTGAGACATTTAACATGGGGCTCAATGACAGCTCTATAGGCACGTCAAAAGTCACTTTCACCTAGAAACTCCATTCACACTTTTTATTATTCAGCTTACTGTGGAGACACATGCTGGAACTTTTTTTTATTTTTATGTTTTGTAGTTTATGAGTTATTTAACTTAAACGCCCAATGCATTCTCTATGGCAATAGCACAAAATTTGGCATGCTACTAGGCCTACATACTTACACCTAGCAACCCCATTCTAGCCTACTTAGGTTCATCTTACGGTGGACATGTTTGCCTGAAAAGGAATCTTTGAAATGTTTCATAGTTTTAGAAATATAGTGCTTTCAAATTTGAGACATTTAACATGGGGCTCAATGGCAGCTCTATAGGCACGTCAAAAGTCACTTTCACCTAGAAACTCCATTCACACTTTTTATTATTCAGCTTACTGTGGAGACACATGCTGGAACTTTTTTTTATTTTTATGTTTTGTAGTTTATGAGTTACTTAACTTAAACGCCCAATGCATTCTCTATGGCAATAGCACAAAATTTGGCATGCTACTAGTCCTACATACTTACACCTAGCAACCCCATTCTAGCCTACTTAGGTTCATCTTACGGTGGACATGTTTGCCTGAAAAGGAATCTTTGAAATGTTTCATAGTTTTAGAAATATAGTGCTTTCAAATTTGAGACATTTAACATGGGGCTCAATGACAGCTCTATAGGCACGTCAAAAGTCACTTTCACCTAGAAACTCCATTCACACTTTTTATTATTCAGCTTACTGTGGAGACACATGCTGGAACTTTTTTTTATTTTTATGTTTTGTAGTTTATGAGTTATTTAACTTAAACGCCCAATGCATTCTCTATGGCAATAGCACAAAATTTGGCATGCTACTAGGCCTACATACTTACACCTAGCAACCCCATTCTAGCCTACTTAGGTTCATCTTACGGTGGACATGTTTGCCTGAAAAGGAATCTTTGAAATGTTTCATAGTTTTAGAAATATAGTGCTTTCAAATTTGAGACATTTAACATGGGGCTCAATGACAGCTCTATAGGCACGTCAAAAGTCACTTTCACCTAGAAACTCCATTCACACTTTTTATTATTCAGCTTACTGTGGAGACACATGCTGGAACTTTTTTTTATTTTTATGTTTTGTAGTTTATGAGTTATTTAACTTAAACGCCCAATGCATTCTCTATGGCAATAGCACAAAATTTGGCATGCTACTAGTCCTACATACTTACACCTAGCAACCCCATTCTAGCCTACTTAGGTTCATCTTACGGTGGACATGTTTGCCTGAAAAGGAATCTTTGAAATGTTTCATAGTTTTAGAAATATAGTGTTTTCAAATTTGAGACATTTAACATGGGGCTCAATGGCAGCTCTATAGGCACGTCAAAAGTCACTTTCACCTAGAAACTCCATTCACACTTTTTATTATTCAGCTTACTGTGGAGACACATGCTGGAACTTTTTTTTATTTTTCTGTTTTGTATTTTATGAGTTATTTAACTTAAACGCCCAATGCATTATCTATGGCAATAGCACAAAATTTGGCATGCTACTAGTCCTACATACTTACACCTAGCAACCCCATTCTAGCCTACTTAGGTTCATCTTACGGTGGACATGTTTGCCTGAAAAGGAATCTTTGAAATGTTTCATAGTTTTAGAAATATAGTGCTTTCAAATTTGAGACATTTAACATGGGGCTCAATGGCAGCTCTATAGGCACGTCAAAAGTCACTTTCACCTAGAAACTCCATTCACACTTTTTATTATTCAGCTTACTGTGGAGACACATGCTGGAACTTTTTTTTATTTTTATGTTTTGTAGTTTATGAGTTATTTAACTTAAACGCCCAATGCATTCTCTATGGCAATAGCACAAAATTTGGCATGCTACTAGTCCTACATACTTACACCTAGCAACCCCATTCTAGCCTACTTAGGTTCATCTTACGGTGGACATGTTTGCCTGAAAAGGAATCTTTGAAATGTTTCATAGTTTTAGAAATATAGTGCTTTCAAATTTGAGACATTTAACATGGGGCTCAATGACAGCTCTATAGGCACGTCAAAAGTCACTTTCACCTAGAAACTCCATTCACACTTTTTATTATTCAGCTTACTGTGGAGACACATGCTGGAACTTTTTTTTTTTTTTATGTTTTGTAGTTTATGAGTTATTTAACTTAAACGCCCAATGCATTCTCTATGGCAATAGCACAAGATTTGGCATGCTACTAGTCCTACATACTTACACCTAGCAACCCCATTCTAGCCTACTTAGGTTCATCTTACGGTGGACATGTTTGCCTGAAAAGGAATCTTTGAAATGTTTCATAGTTTTAGAAATATAGTGCTTTCAAATTTGAGACATTTAACATGGGGCTCAATGACAGCTCTATAGGCACGTCAAAAGTCACTTTCACCTAGAAACTCCATTCACACTTTTTATTATTCAGCTTACTGTGGAGACACATGCTGGAACTTTTTTTTATTTTTATGTTTTGTAGTTTATGAGTTATTTAACTTAAACGCCCAATGCATTCTCTATGGCAATAGCACAAAATTTGGCATGCTACTAGTCCTACATACTTACACCTAGCAACCCCATTCTAGCCTACTTAGGTTCATCTTACGGTGGACATGTTTGCCTGAAAAGGAATCTTTGAAATGTTTCATAGTTTTAGAAATATAGTGCTTTCAAATTTGAGACATTTAACATGGGGCTCAATGACAGCTCTATAGGCACGTCAAAAGTCACTTTCACCTAGAAACTCCATTCACACTTTTTATTATTCAGCTTACTGTGGAGACACATGCTGGAACTTTTTTTTATTTTTATGTTTTGTAGTTTATGAGTTATTTAACTTAAACGCCCAATGCATTCTCTATGGCAATAGCACAAAATTTGGCATGCTACTAGTCCTACATACTTACACCTAGCAACCCCATTCTAGCCTACTTAGGTTCATCTTACGGTGGACATGTTTGCCTGAAAAGGAATCTTTGAAATGTTTCATAGTTTTAGAAATATAGTGCTTTCAAATTTGAGACATTTAACATGGGGCTCAATGACAGCTCTATAGGCACGTCAAAAGTCACTTTCACCTAGAAACTCCATTCACACTTTTTATTATTCAGCTTACTGTGGAGACACATGCTGGAACTTTTTTTTATTTTTATGTTTTGTAGTTTATGAGTTATTTAACTTAAACGCCCAATGCATTCTCTATGGCAATAGCACAAAATTTGGCATGCTACTAGTCCTACATACTTACACCTAGCAACCCCATTCTAGCCTACTTAGGTTCATCTTACGGTGGACATGTTTGCCTGAAAGGGAATCTTTGAAATGTTTCATAGTTTTAGAAATATAGTGCTTTCAAATTTGAGACATTTAACATGGGGCTCAATGACAGCTCTATAGGCACGTCAAAAGTCACTTTCACCTAGAAACTCCATTCACACTTTTTATTATTCAGCTTACTGTGGAGACACATGCTGGAACTTTTTTTTATTTTTATGTTTTGTAGTTTATGAGTTATTTAACTTAAACGCCCAATGCATTCTCTATGGCAATAGCACAAAATTTGGCATGCTACTAGGCCTACATACTTACACCTAGCAACCCCATTCTAGCCTACTTAGGTTCATCTTACGGTGGACATGTTTGCCTGAAAAGGAATCTTTGAAATGTTTCATAGTTTTAGAAATATAGTGCTTTCAAATTTGAGACATTTAACATGGGGCTCAATGACAGCTCTATAGGCACGTCAAAAGTCACTTTCACCTAGAAACTCCATTCACACTTTTTATTATTCAGCTTACTGTGGAGACACATGCTGGAACTTTTTTTTATTTTTATGTTTTGTAGTTTATGAGTTATTTAACTTAAACGCCCAATGCATTCTCTATGGCAATAGCACAAAATTTGGCATGCTACTAGTCCTACATACTTACACCTAGCAACCCCATTCTAGCCTACTTAGGTTCATCTTACGGTGGACATGTTTGCCTGAAAAGGAATCTTTGAAATGTTTCATAGTTTTAGAAATATAGTGCTTTCAAATTTGAGACATTTAACATGGGGCTCAATGACAGCTCTATAGGCACGTCAAAAGTCACTTTCACCTAGAAACTCCATTCACACTTTTTATTATTCAGCTTACTGTGGAGACACATGCTGGAACTTTTTTTTATTTTTATGTTTTGTAGTTTATGAGTTATTTAACTTAAACGCCCAATGCATTCTCTATGGCAATAGCACAAAATTTGGCATGCTACTAGGCCTACATACTTACACCTAGCAACCCCATTCTAGCCTACTTAGGTTCATCTTACGGTGGACATGTTTGCCTGAAAAGGAATCTTTGAAATGTTTCATAGTTTTAGAAATATAGTGCTTTCAAATTTGAGACATTTAACATGGGGCTCAATGACAGCTCTATAGGCACGTCAAAAGTCACTTTCACCTAGAAACTCCATTCACACTTTTTATTATTCAGCTTACTGTGGAGACACATGCTGGAACTTTTTTTTATTTTTATGTTTTGTAGTTTATGAGTTATTTAACTTAAACGCCCAATGCATTCTCTATGGCAATAGCACAAAATTTGGCATGCTACTAGTCCTACATACTTACACCTAGCAACCCCATTCTAGCCTACTTAGGTTCATCTTACGGTGGACATGTTTGCCTGAAAAGGAATCTTTGAAATGTTTCATAGTTTTAGAAATATAGTGCTTTCAAATTTGAGACATTTAACATGGGGCTCAATGACAGCTCTATAGGCACGTCAAAAGTCACTTTCACCTAGAAACTCCATTCACACTTTTTATTATTCAGCTTACTGTGGAGACACATGCTGGAACTTTTTTTTATTTTTATGTTTTGTAGTTTATGAGTTATTTAACTTAAACGCCCAATGCATTCTCTATGGCAATAGCACAAAATTTGGCATGCTACTAGTCCTACATACTTACACCTAGCAACCCCATTCTAGCCTACTTAGGTTCATCTTACGGTGGACATGTTTGCCTGAAAAGGAATCTTTGAAATGTTTCATAGTTTTAGAAATATAGTGCTTTCAAATTTGAGACATTTAACATGGGGCTCAATGACAGCTCTATAGGCACGTCAAAAGTCACTTTCACCTAGAAACTCCATTCACACTTTTTATTATTCAGCTTACTGTGGAGACACATGCTGGAACTTTTTTTTATTTTTATGTTTTGTAGTTTATGAGTTATTTAACTTAAACGCCCAATGCATTCTCTATGGCAATAGCACAAAATTTGGCATGCTACTAGGCCTACATACTTACACCTAGCAACCCCATTCTAGCCTACTTAGGTTCATCTTACGGTGGACATGTTTGCCTGAAAAGGAATCTTTGAAATGTTTCATAGTTTTAGAAATATAGTGCTTTCAAATTTGAGACATTTAACATGGGGCTCAATGGCAGCTCTATAGGCACGTCAAAAGTCACTTTCACCTAGAAACTCCATTCACACTTTTTATTATTCAGCTTACTGTGGAGACACATGCTGGAACTTTTTTTTATTTTTATGTTTTGTAGTTTATGAGTTACTTAACTTAAACGCCCAATGCATTCTCTATGGCAATAGCACAAAATTTGGCATGCTACTAGTCCTACATACTTACACCTAGCAACCCCATTCTAGCCTACTTAGGTTCATCTTACGGTGGACATGTTTGCCTGAAAAGGAATCTTTGAAATGTTTCATAGTTTTAGAAATATAGTGCTTTCAAATTTGAGACATTTAACATGGGGCTCAATGACAGCTCTATAGGCACGTCAAAAGTCACTTTCACCTAGAAACTCCATTCACACTTTTTATTATTCAGCTTACTGTGGAGACACATGCTGGAACTTTTTTTTATTTTTATGTTTTGTAGTTTATGAGTTATTTAACTTAAACGCCCAATGCATTCTCTATGGCAATAGCACAAAATTTGGCATGCTACTAGGCCTACATACTTACACCTAGCAACCCCATTCTAGCCTACTTAGGTTCATCTTACGGTGGACATGTTTGCCTGAAAAGGAATCTTTGAAATGTTTCATAGTTTTAGAAATATAGTGCTTTCAAATTTGAGACATTTAACATGGGGCTCAATGACAGCTCTATAGGCACGTCAAAAGTCACTTTCACCTAGAAACTCCATTCACACTTTTTATTATTCAGCTTACTGTGGAGACACATGCTGGAACTTTTTTTTATTTTTATGTTTTGTAGTTTATGAGTTATTTAACTTAAACGCCCAATGCATTCTCTATGGCAATAGCACAAAATTTGGCATGCTACTAGTCCTACATACTTACACCTAGCAACCCCATTCTAGCCTACTTAGGTTCATCTTACGGTGGACATGTTTGCCTGAAAAGGAATCTTTGAAATGTTTCATAGTTTTAGAAATATAGTGTTTTCAAATTTGAGACATTTAACATGGGGCTCAATGGCAGCTCTATAGGCACGTCAAAAGTCACTTTCACCTAGAAACTCCATTCACACTTTTTATTATTCAGCTTACTGTGGAGACACATGCTGGAACTTTTTTTTATTTTTCTGTTTTGTATTTTATGAGTTATTTAACTTAAACGCCCAATGCATTATCTATGGCAATAGCACAAAATTTGGCATGCTACTAGTCCTACATACTTACACCTAGCAACCCCATTCTAGCCTACTTAGGTTCATCTTACGGTGGACATGTTTGCCTGAAAAGGAATCTTTGAAATGTTTCATAGTTTTAGAAATATAGTGCTTTCAAATTTGAGACATTTAACATGGGGCTCAATGGCAGCTCTATAGGCACGTCAAAAGTCACTTTCACCTAGAAACTCCATTCACACTTTTTATTATTCAGCTTACTGTGGAGACACATGCTGGAACTTTTTTTTATTTTTATGTTTTGTAGTTTATGAGTTATTTAACTTAAACGCCCAATGCATTCTCTATGGCAATAGCACAAAATTTGGCATGCTACTAGTCCTACATACTTACACCTAGCAACCCCATTCTAGCCTACTTAGGTTCATCTTACGGTGGACATGTTTGCCTGAAAAGGAATCTTTGAAATGTTTCATAGTTTTAGAAATATAGTGCTTTCAAATTTGAGACATTTAACATGGGGCTCAATGACAGCTCTATAGGCACGTCAAAAGTCACTTTCACCTAGAAACTCCATTCACACTTTTTATTATTCAGCTTACTGTGGAGACACATGCTGGAACTTTTTTTTTTTTTTATGTTTTGTAGTTTATGAGTTATTTAACTTAAACGCCCAATGCATTCTCTATGGCAATAGCACAAGATTTGGCATGCTACTAGTCCTACATACTTACACCTAGCAACCCCATTCTAGCCTACTTAGGTTCATCTTACGGTGGACATGTTTGCCTGAAAAGGAATCTTTGAAATGTTTCATAGTTTTAGAAATATAGTGCTTTCAAATTTGAGACATTTAACATGGGGCTCAATGACAGCTCTATAGGCACGTCAAAAGTCACTTTCACCTAGAAACTCCATTCACACTTTTTATTATTCAGCTTACTGTGGAGACACATGCTGGAACTTTTTTTTATTTTTATGTTTTGTAGTTTATGAGTTATTTAACTTAAACGCCCAATGCATTCTCTATGGCAATAGCACAAAATTTGGCATGCTACTAGGCCTACATACTTACACCTAGCAACCCCATTCTAGCCTACTTAGGTTCATCTTACGGTGGACATGTTTGCCTGAAAAGGAATCTTTGAAATGTTTCATAGTTTTAGAAATATAGTGCTTTCAAATTTGAGACATTTAACATGGGGCTCAATGGCAGCTCTATAGGCACGTCAAAAGTCACTTTCACCTAGAAACTCCATTCACACTTTTTATTATTCAGCTTACTGTGGAGACACATGCTGGAACTTTTTTTTATTTTTATGTTTTGTAGTTTATGAGTTATTTAACTTAAACGCCCAATGCATTCTCTATGGCAATAGCACAAAATTTGGCATGCTACTAGTCCTACATACTTACACCTAGCAACCCCATTCTAGCCTACTTAGGTTCATCTTACGGTGGACATGTTTGCCTGAAAAGGAATCTTTGAAATGTTTCATAGTTTTAGAAATATAGTGCTTTCAAATTTGAGACATTTAACATGGGGCTCAATGACAGCTCTATAGGCACGTCAAAAGTCACTTTCACCTAGAAACTCCATTCACACTTTTTATTATTCAGCTTACTGTGGAGACACATGCTGGAACTTATTTTTATTTTTATGTTTTGTAGTTTATGAGTTATTTAACTTAAACGCCCAATGCATTATCTATGGCAATAGCACAAAATTTGGCATGCTACTAGTCCTACATACTTACACCTAGCAACCCCATTCTAGCCTACTTAGGTTCATCTTACGGTGGACATGTTTGCCTGAAAAGGAATCTTTGAAATGTTTCATAGTTTTAGAAATATAGTGCTTTCAAATTTGAGACATTTAACATGGGGCTCAATGGCAGCTCTATAGGCACGTCAAAAGTCACTTTCACCTAGAAACTCCATTCACACTTTTTATTATTCAGCTTACTGTGGAGACACATGCTGGAACTTTTTTTTATTTTTATGTTTTGTAGTTTATGAGTTATTTAACTTAAACGCCCAATGCATTCTCTATGGCAATAGCACAAAATTTGGCATGCTACTAGTCCTACATACTTACACCTAGCAACCCCATTCTAGCCTACTTAGGTTCATCTTACGGTGGACATGTTTGCCTGAAAAGGAATCTTTGAAATGTTTCATAGTTTTAGAAATATAGTGCTTTCAAATTTGAGACATTTAACATGGGGCTCAATGACAGCTCTATAGGCACGTCAAAAGTCACTTTCACCTAGAAACTCCATTCACACTTTTTATTATTCAGCTTACTGTGGAGACACATGCTGGAACTTTTTTTTATTTTTATGTTTTGTAGTTTATGAGTTATTTAACTTAAACGCCCAATGCATTCTCTATGGCAATAGCACAAAATTTGGCATGCTACTAGTCCTACATACTTACACCTAGCAACCCCATTCTAGCCTACTTAGGTTCATCTTACGGTGGACATGTTTGCCTGAAAAGGAATCTTTGAAATGTTTCATAGTTTTAGAAATATAGTGCTTTCAAATTTGAGACATTTAACATGGGGCTCAATGACAGCTCTATAGGCACGTCAAAAGTCACTTTCACCTAGAAACTCCATTCACACTTTTTATTATTCAGCTTACTGTGGAGACACATGCTGGAACTTTTTTTTATTTTTATGTTTTGTAGTTTATGAGTTATTTAACTTAAACGCCCAATGCATTCTCTATGGCAATAGCACAAAATTTGGCATGCTACTAGGCCTACATACTTACACCTAGCAACCCCATTCTAGCCTACTTAGGTTCATCTTACGGTGGACATGTTTGCCTGAAAAGGAATCTTTGAAATGTTTCATAGTTTTAGAAATATAGTGCTTTCAAATTTGAGACATTTAACATGGGGCTCAATGACAGCTCTATAGGCACGTCAAAAGTCACTTTCACCTAGAAACTCCATTCACACTTTTTATTATTCAGCTTACTGTGGAGACACATGCTGGAACTTTTTTTTATTTTTATGTTTTGTAGTTTATGAGTTATTTAACTTAAACGCCCAATGCATTCTCTATGGCAATAGCACAAAATTTGGCATGCTACTAGTCCTACATACTTACACCTAGCAACCCCATTCTAGCCTACTTAGGTTCATCTTACGGTGGACATGTTTGCCTGAAAAGGAATCTTTGAAATGTTTCATAGTTTTAGAAATATAGTGTTTTCAAATTTGAGACATTTAACATGGGGCTCAATGGCAGCTCTATAGGCACGTCAAAAGTCACTTTCACCTAGAAACTCCATTCACACTTTTTATTATTCAGCTTACTGTGGAGACACATGCTGGAACTTTTTTTTATTTTTCTGTTTTGTATTTTATGAGTTATTTAACTTAAACGCCCAATGCATTATCTATGGCAATAGCACAAAATTTGGCATGCTACTAGTCCTACATACTTACACCTAGCAACCCCATTCTAGCCTACTTAGGTTCATCTTACGGTGGACATGTTTGCCTGAAAAGGAATCTTTGAAATGTTTCATAGTTTTAGAAATATAGTGCTTTCAAATTTGAGACATTTAACATGGGGCTCAATGACAGCTCTATAGGCACGTCAAAAGTCACTTTCACCTAGAAACTCCATTCACACTTTTTATTATTCAGCTTACTGTGGAGACACATGCTGGAACTTTTTTTTATTTTTATGTTTTGTAGTTTATGAGTTATTTAACTTAAACGCCCAATGCATTCTCTATGGCAATAGCACAAAATTTGGCATGCTACTAGTCCTACATACTTACACCTAGCAACCCCATTCTAGCCTACTTAGGTTCATCTTACGGTGGACATGTTTGCCTGAAAAGGAATCTTTGAAATGTTTCATAGTTTTAGAAATATAGTGCTTTCAAATTTGAGACATTTAACATGGGGCTCAATGACAGCTCTATAGGCACGTCAAAAGTCACTTTCACCTAGAAACTCCATTCACACTTTTTATTATTCAGCTTACTGTGGAGACACATGCTGGAACTTTTTTTTATTTTTATGTTTTGTAGTTTATGAGTTATTTAACTTAAACGCCCAATGCATTCTCTATGGCAATAGCACAAAATTTGGCATGCTACTAGTCCTACATACTTACACCTAGCAACCCCATTCTAGCCTACTTAGGTTCATCTTACGGTGGACATGTTTGCCTGAAAAGGAATCTTTGAAATGTTTCATAGTTTTAGAAATATAGTGCTTTCAAATTTGAGACATTTAACATGGGGCTCAATGACAGCTCTATAGGCACGTCAAAAGTCACTTTCACCTAGAAACTCCATTCACACTTTTTATTATTCAGCTTACTGTGGAGACACATGCTGGAACTTTTTTTTATTTTTATGTTTTGTAGTTTATGAGTTATTTAACTTAAACGCCCAATGCATTCTCTATGGCAATAGCACAAAATTTGGCATGCTACTAGTCCTACATACTTACACCTAGCAACCCCATTCTAGCCTACTTAGGTTCATCTTACGGTGGACATGTTTGCCTGAAAGGGAATCTTTGAAATGTTTCATAGTTTTAGAAATATAGTGCTTTCAAATTTGAGACATTTAACATGGGGCTCAATGACAGCTCTATAGGCACGTCAAAAGTCACTTTCACCTAGAAACTCCATTCACACTTTTTATTATTCAGCTTACTGTGGAGACACATGCTGGAACTTTTTTTTATTTTTATGTTTTGTAGTTTATGAGTTATTTAACTTAAACGCCCAATGCATTCTCTATGGCAATAGCACAAAATTTGGCATGCTACTAGGCCTACATACTTACACCTAGCAACCCCATTCTAGCCTACTTAGGTTCATCTTACGGTGGACATGTTTGCCTGAAAAGGAATCTTTGAAATGTTTCATAGTTTTAGAAATATAGTGCTTTCAAATTTGAGACATTTAACATGGGGCTCAATGACAGCTCTATAGGCACGTCAAAAGTCACTTTCACCTAGAAACTCCATTCACACTTTTTATTATTCAGCTTACTGTGGAGACACATGCTGGAACTTTTTTTTATTTTTATGTTTTGTAGTTTATGAGTTATTTAACTTAAACGCCCAATGCATTCTCTATGGCAATAGCACAAAATTTGGCATGCTACTAGTCCTACATACTTACACCTAGCAACCCCATTCTAGCCTACTTAGGTTCATCTTACGGTGGACATGTTTGCCTGAAAAGGAATCTTTGAAATGTTTCATAGTTTTAGAAATATAGTGCTTTCAAATTTGAGACATTTAACATGGGGCTCAATGACAGCTCTATAGGCACGTCAAAAGTCACTTTCACCTAGAAACTCCATTCACACTTTTTATTATTCAGCTTACTGTGGAGACACATGCTGGAACTTTTTTTTATTTTTATGTTTTGTAGTTTATGAGTTATTTAACTTAAACGCCCAATGCATTCTCTATGGCAATAGCACAAAATTTGGCATGCTACTAGGCCTACATACTTACACCTAGCAACCCCATTCTAGCCTACTTAGGTTCATCTTACGGTGGACATGTTTGCCTGAAAAGGAATCTTTGAAATGTTTCATAGTTTTAGAAATATAGTGCTTTCAAATTTGAGACATTTAACATGGGGCTCAATGACAGCTCTATAGGCACGTCAAAAGTCACTTTCACCTAGAAACTCCATTCACACTTTTTATTATTCAGCTTACTGTGGAGACACATGCTGGAACTTTTTTTTATTTTTATGTTTTGTAGTTTATGAGTTATTTAACTTAAACGCCCAATGCATTCTCTATGGCAATAGCACAAAATTTGGCATGCTACTAGTCCTACATACTTACACCTAGCAACCCCATTCTAGCCTACTTAGGTTCATCTTACGGTGGACATGTTTGCCTGAAAAGGAATCTTTGAAATGTTTCATAGTTTTAGAAATATAGTGCTTTCAAATTTGAGACATTTAACATGGGGCTCAATGACAGCTCTATAGGCACGTCAAAAGTCACTTTCACCTAGAAACTCCATTCACACTTTTTATTATTCAGCTTACTGTGGAGACACATGCTGGAACTTTTTTTTATTTTTATGTTTTGTAGTTTATGAGTTATTTAACTTAAACGCCCAATGCATTCTCTATGGCAATAGCACAAAATTTGGCATGCTACTAGTCCTACATACTTACACCTAGCAACCCCATTCTAGCCTACTTAGGTTCATCTTACGGTGGACATGTTTGCCTGAAAAGGAATCTTTGAAATGTTTCATAGTTTTAGAAATATAGTGCTTTCAAATTTGAGACATTTAACATGGGGCTCAATGACAGCTCTATAGGCACGTCAAAAGTCACTTTCACCTAGAAACTCCATTCACACTTTTTATTATTCAGCTTACTGTGGAGACACATGCTGGAACTTTTTTTTATTTTTATGTTTTGTAGTTTATGAGTTATTTAACTTAAACGCCCAATGCATTCTCTATGGCAATAGCACAAAATTTGGCATGCTACTAGGCCTACATACTTACACCTAGCAACCCCATTCTAGCCTACTTAGGTTCATCTTACGGTGGACATGTTTGCCTGAAAAGGAATCTTTGAAATGTTTCATAGTTTTAGAAATATAGTGCTTTCAAATTTGAGACATTTAACATGGGGCTCAATGGCAGCTCTATAGGCACGTCAAAAGTCACTTTCACCTAGAAACTCCATTCACACTTTTTATTATTCAGCTTACTGTGGAGACACATGCTGGAACTTTTTTTTATTTTTATGTTTTGTAGTTTATGAGTTACTTAACTTAAACGCCCAATGCATTCTCTATGGCAATAGCACAAAATTTGGCATGCTACTAGTCCTACATACTTACACCTAGCAACCCCATTCTAGCCTACTTAGGTTCATCTTACGGTGGACATGTTTGCCTGAAAAGGAATCTTTGAAATGTTTCATAGTTTTAGAAATATAGTGCTTTCAAATTTGAGACATTTAACATGGGGCTCAATGACAGCTCTATAGGCACGTCAAAAGTCACTTTCACCTAGAAACTCCATTCACACTTTTTATTATTCAGCTTACTGTGGAGACACATGCTGGAACTTTTTTTTATTTTTATGTTTTGTAGTTTATGAGTTATTTAACTTAAACGCCCAATGCATTCTCTATGGCAATAGCACAAAATTTGGCATGCTACTAGGCCTACATACTTACACCTAGCAACCCCATTCTAGCCTACTTAGGTTCATCTTACGGTGGACATGTTTGCCTGAAAAGGAATCTTTGAAATGTTTCATAGTTTTAGAAATATAGTGCTTTCAAATTTGAGACATTTAACATGGGGCTCAATGACAGCTCTATAGGCACGTCAAAAGTCACTTTCACCTAGAAACTCCATTCACACTTTTTATTATTCAGCTTACTGTGGAGACACATGCTGGAACTTTTTTTTATTTTTATGTTTTGTAGTTTATGAGTTATTTAACTTAAACGCCCAATGCATTCTCTATGGCAATAGCACAAAATTTGGCATGCTACTAGTCCTACATACTTACACCTAGCAACCCCATTCTAGCCTACTTAGGTTCATCTTACGGTGGACATGTTTGCCTGAAAAGGAATCTTTGAAATGTTTCATAGTTTTAGAAATATAGTGTTTTCAAATTTGAGACATTTAACATGGGGCTCAATGGCAGCTCTATAGGCACGTCAAAAGTCACTTTCACCTAGAAACTCCATTCACACTTTTTATTATTCAGCTTACTGTGGAGACACATGCTGGAACTTTTTTTTATTTTTCTGTTTTGTATTTTATGAGTTATTTAACTTAAACGCCCAATGCATTATCTATGGCAATAGCACAAAATTTGGCATGCTACTAGTCCTACATACTTACACCTAGCAACCCCATTCTAGCCTACTTAGGTTCATCTTACGGTGGACATGTTTGCCTGAAAAGGAATCTTTGAAATGTTTCATAGTTTTAGAAATATAGTGCTTTCAAATTTGAGACATTTAACATGGGGCTCAATGGCAGCTCTATAGGCACGTCAAAAGTCACTTTCACCTAGAAACTCCATTCACACTTTTTATTATTCAGCTTACTGTGGAGACACATGCTGGAACTTTTTTTTATTTTTATGTTTTGTAGTTTATGAGTTATTTAACTTAAACGCCCAATGCATTCTCTATGGCAATAGCACAAAATTTGGCATGCTACTAGTCCTACATACTTACACCTAGCAACCCCATTCTAGCCTACTTAGGTTCATCTTACGGTGGACATGTTTGCCTGAAAAGGAATCTTTGAAATGTTTCATAGTTTTAGAAATATAGTGCTTTCAAATTTGAGACATTTAACATGGGGCTCAATGACAGCTCTATAGGCACGTCAAAAGTCACTTTCACCTAGAAACTCCATTCACACTTTTTATTATTCAGCTTACTGTGGAGACACATGCTGGAACTTTTTTTTTTTTTTATGTTTTGTAGTTTATGAGTTATTTAACTTAAACGCCCAATGCATTCTCTATGGCAATAGCACAAGATTTGGCATGCTACTAGTCCTACATACTTACACCTAGCAACCCCATTCTAGCCTACTTAGGTTCATCTTACGGTGGACATGTTTGCCTGAAAAGGAATCTTTGAAATGTTTCATAGTTTTAGAAATATAGTGCTTTCAAATTTGAGACATTTAACATGGGGCTCAATGACAGCTCTATAGGCACGTCAAAAGTCACTTTCACCTAGAAACTCCATTCACACTTTTTATTATTCAGCTTACTGTGGAGACACATGCTGGAACTTTTTTTTATTTTTATGTTTTGTAGTTTATGAGTTATTTAACTTAAACGCCCAATGCATTCTCTATGGCAATAGCACAAAATTTGGCATGCTACTAGGCCTACATACTTACACCTAGCAACCCCATTCTAGCCTACTTAGGTTCATCTTACGGTGGACATGTTTGCCTGAAAAGGAATCTTTGAAATGTTTCATAGTTTTAGAAATATAGTGCTTTCAAATTTGAGACATTTAACATGGGGCTCAATGGCAGCTCTATAGGCACGTCAAAAGTCACTTTCACCTAGAAACTCCATTCACACTTTTTATTATTCAGCTTACTGTGGAGACACATGCTGGAACTTTTTTTTATTTTTATGTTTTGTAGTTTATGAGTTATTTAACTTAAACGCCCAATGCATTCTCTATGGCAATAGCACAAAATTTGGCATGCTACTAGTCCTACATACTTACACCTAGCAACCCCATTCTAGCCTACTTAGGTTCATCTTACGGTGGACATGTTTGCCTGAAAAGGAATCTTTGAAATGTTTCATAGTTTTAGAAATATAGTGCTTTCAAATTTGAGACATTTAACATGGGGCTCAATGACAGCTCTATAGGCACGTCAAAAGTCACTTTCACCTAGAAACTCCATTCACACTTTTTATTATTCAGCTTACTGTGGAGACACATGCTGGAACTTATTTTTATTTTTATGTTTTGTAGTTTATGAGTTATTTAACTTAAACGCCCAATGCATTCTCTATGGCAATAGCACAAAATTTGGCATGCTACTAGTCCTACATACTTACACCTAGCAACCCCATTCTAGCCTACTTAGGTTCATCTTACGGTGGACATGTTTGCCTGAAAAGGAATCTTTGAAATGTTTCATAGTTTTAGAAATATAGTGCTTTCAAATTTGAGACATTTAACATGGGGCTCAATGACAGCTCTATAGGCACGTCAAAAGTCACTTTCACCTAGAAACTCCATTCACACTTTTTATTATTCAGCTTACTGTGGAGACACATGCTGGAACTTTTTTTTATTTTTATGTTTTGTATTTTATGAGTTATTTAACTTAAACGCCCAATGCATTCTCTATGGCAATAGCACAAAATTTGGCATGCTACTAGTCCTACATACTTACACCTAGCAACCCCATTCTAGCCTACTTAGGTTCATCTTACGGTGGACATGTTTGCCTGAAAAGGAATCTTTGAAATGTTTCATAGTTTTAGAAATATAGTGCTTTCAAATTTGAGACATTTAACATGGGGCTCAATGACAGCTCTATAGGCACGTCAAAAGTCACTTTCACCTAGAAACTCCATTCACACTTTTTATTATTCAGCTTACTGTGGAGACACATGCTGGAACTTTTTTTTATTTTTATGTTTTGTAGTTTATGAGTTATTTAACTTAAACGCCCAATGCATTCTCTATGGCAATAGCACAAAATTTGGCATGCTACTAGTCCTACATACTTACACCTAGCAACCCCATTCTAGCCTACTTAGGTTCATCTTACGGTGGACATGTTTGCCTGAAAAGGAATCTTTGAAATGTTTCATAGTTTTAGAAATATAGTGCTTTCAAATTTGAGACATTTAACATGGGGCTCAATGGCAGCTCTATAGGCACGTCAAAAGTCACTTTCACCTAGAAACTCCATTCACACTTTTTATTATTCAGCTTACTGTGGAGACACATGCTGGAACTTTTTTTTATTTTTATGTTTTGTAGTTTATGAGTTATTTAACTTAAACGCCCAATGCATTCTCTATGGCAATAGCACAAAATTTGGCATGCTACTAGTCCTACATACTTACACCTAGCAACCCCATTCTAGCCTACTTAGGTACATCTTACGGTGGACATGTTTGCCTGAAAAGGAATCTTTGAAATGTTTCATAGTTTTAGAAATATAGTGCTTTCAAATTTGAGACATTTAACATGGGGCTCAATGACAGCTCTATAGGCACGTCAAAAGTCACTTTCACCTAGAAACTCCATTCACACTTTTTATTATTCAGCTTACTGTGGAGACACATGCTGGAACTTTTTTTATTTTTTATGTTTTGTAGTTTATGAGTTATTTAACTTAAACGCCCAATGCATTCTCTATGGCAATAGCACAAAATTTGGCATGCTACTAGTCCTACATACTTACACCTAGCAACCCCATTCTAGCCTACTTAGGTTCATCTTACGGTGGACATGTTTGCCTGAAAAGGAATCTTTGAAATGTTTCATAGTTTTAGAAATATAGTGCTTTCAAATTTGAGACATTTAACATGGGGCTCAATGGCAGCTCTATAGGCACGTCAAAAGTCACTTTCACCTAGAAACTCCATTCACACTTTTTATTATTCAGCTTACTGTGGAGACACATGCTGGAACTTTTTTTTATTTTTATGTTTTGTAGTTTATGAGTTATTTAACTTAAACGCCCAATGCATTCTCTATGGCAATAGCACAAAATTTGGCATGCTACTAGTCCTACATACTTACACCTAGCAACCCCATTCTAGCCTACTTAGGTTCATCTTACGGTGGACATGTTTGCCTGAAAAGGAATCTTTGAAATGTTTCATAGTTTTAGAAATATAGTGCTTTCAAATTTGAGACATTTAACATGGGGCTCAATGACAGCTCTATAGGCACGTCAAAAGTCACTTTCACCTAGAAACTCCATTCACACTTTTTATTATTCAGCTTACTGTGGAGACACATGCTGGAACTTTTTTTTATTTTTATGTTTTGTAGTTTATGAGTTATTTAACTTAAACGCCCAATGCATTCTCTATGGCAATAGCACAAAATCTGGCATGCTACTAGTCCTACATATGTACTTACACCTAGCAACCCCATTCTAGCCTACTTAGGTTCATCTTACGGTGGACATGTTTGCCTGAAAAGGAATCTTTGAAATGTTTCATAGTTTTAGAAATATAGTGCTTTCAAATTTGAGACATTTAACATGGGGCTCAATGACAGCTCTATAGGCACGTCAAAAGTCACTTTCACCTAGAAACTCCATTCACACTTTTTATTATTCAGCTTACTGTGGAGACACATGCTGGAACTTTTTTTTATTTTTATGTTTTGTATTTTATGAGTTATTTAACTTAAACGCCCAATGCATTCTCTATGGCAATAGCACAAAATTTGGCATGCTACTAGTCCTACATACTTACACCTAGCAACCCCATTCTAGCCTACTTAGGTTCATCTTACGGTGGACATGTTTGCCTGAAAAGGAATCTTTGAAATGTTTCATAGTTTTAGAAATATAGTGCTTTCAAATTTGAGACATTTAACATGGGGCTCAATGACAGCTCTATAGGCACGTCAAAAGTCACTTTCACCTAGAAACTCCATTCACACTTTTTATTATTCAGCTTACTGTGGAGACACATGCTGGAACTTTTTTTTATTTTTATGTTTTGTAGTTTATGAGTTATTTAACTTAAACGCCCAATGCATTCTCTATGGCAATAGCACAAAATTTGGCATGCTACTAGTCCTACATACTTACACCTAGCAACCCCATTCTAGCCTACTTAGGTTCATCTTACGGTGGACATGTTTGCCTGAAAAGGAATCTTTGAAATGTTTCATAGTTTTAGAAATATAGTGCTTTCAAATTTGAGACATTTAACATGGGGCTCAATGGCAGCTCTATAGGCACGTCAAAAGTCACTTTCACCTAGAAACTCCATTCACACTTTTTATTATTCAGCTTACTGTGGAGACACATGCTGGAACTTTTTTTTATTTTTATGTTTTGTAGTTTATGAGTTATTTAACTTAAACGCCCAATGCATTCTCTATGGCAATAGCACAAAATTTGGCATGCTACTAGTCCTACATACTTACACCTAGCAACCCCATTCTAGCCTACTTAGGTACATCTTACGGTGGACATGTTTGCCTGAAAAGGAATCTTTGAAATGTTTCATAGTTTTAGAAATATAGTGCTTTCAAATTTGAGACATTTAACATGGGGCTCAATGACAGCTCTATAGGCACGTCAAAAGTCACTTTCACCTAGAAACTCCATTCACACTTTTTATTATTCAGCTTACTGTGGAGACACATGCTGGAACTTTTTTTATTTTTTATGTTTTGTAGTTTATGAGTTATTTAACTTAAACGCCCAATGCATTCTCTATGGCAATAGCACAAAATTTGGCATGCTACTAGTCCTACATACTTACACCTAGCAACCCCATTCTAGCCTACTTAGGTTCATCTTACGGTGGACATGTTTGCCTGAAAAGGAATCTTTGAAATGTTTCATAGTTTTAGAAATATAGTGCTTTCAAATTTGAGACATTTAACATGGGGCTCAATGGCAGCTCTATAGGCACGTCAAAAGTCACTTTCACCTAGAAACTCCATTCACACTTTTTATTATTCAGCTTACTGTGGAGACACATGCTGGAACTTTTTTTTATTTTTATGTTTTGTAGTTTATGAGTTATTTAACTTAAACGCCCAATGCATTCTCTATGGCAATAGCACAAAATTTGGCATGCTACTAGTCCTACATACTTACACCTAGCAACCCCATTCTAGCCTACTTAGGTTCATCTTACGGTGGACATGTTTGCCTGAAAAGGAATCTTTGAAATGTTTCATAGTTTTAGAAATATAGTGCTTTCAAATTTGAGACATTTAACATGGGGCTCAATGACAGCTCTATAGGCACGTCAAAAGTCACTTTCACCTAGAAACTCCATTCACACTTTTTATTATTCAGCTTACTGTGGAGACACATGCTGGAACTTTTTTTTATTTTTATGTTTTGTAGTTTATGAGTTATTTAACTTAAACGCCCAATGCATTCTCTATGGCAATAGCACAAAATCTGGCATGCTACTAGTCCTACATAATATGTACTTACACCTAGCAACCCCATTCTAGCCTACTTAGGTTCATCTTACGGTGGACATGTTTGCCTGAAAAGGAATCTTTGAAATGTTTCATAGTTTTAGAAATATAGTGCTTTCAAATTTGAGACATTTAACATGGGGCTCAATGACAGCTCTATAGGCACGTCAAAAGTCACTTTCACCTAGAAACTCCATTCACACTTTTTATTATTCAGCTTACTGTGGAGACACATGCTGGAACTTTTTTTTATTTTCATGTTTTGTAGTTTATGAGTTATTTAACTTAAACGCCCAATGCATTCTCTATGGCAATAGCACAAAATTTGGCATGCTACTAGTCCTACATACTTACACCTAGCAACCCCATTCTAGCCTACTTAGGTTCATCTTACGGTGGACATGTTTGCCTGAAAAGGAATCTTTGAAATGTTTCATAGTTTTAGAAATATAGTGCTTTCAAATTTGAGACATTTAACATGGGGCTCAATGGCAGCTCTATAGGCACGTCAAAAGTCACTTTCACCTAGAAACTCCATTCACACTTTTTATTATTCAGCTTACTGTGGAGACACATGCTGGAACTTTTTTTTATTTTTATGTTTTGTAGTTTATGAGTTATTTAACTTAAACGCCCAATGCATTCTCTATGGCAATAGCACAAAATTTGGCATGCTACTAGTCCTACATACTTACACCTAGCAACCCCATTCTAGCCTACTTAGGTTCATCTTACGGTGGACATGTTTGCCTGAAAAGGAATCTTTGAAATGTTTCATAGTTTTAGAAATATAGTGCTTTCAAATTTGAGACATTTAACATGGGGCTCAATGGCAGCTCTATAGGCACGTCAAAAGTCACTTTCACCTAGAAACTCCATTCACACTTTTTATTATTCAGCTTACTGTGGAGACACATGCTGGAACTTTTTTTTATTTTTATGTTTTGTAGTTTATGAGTTATTTAACTTAAACGCCCAATGCATTCTCTATGGCAATAGCACAAACTTTGGCATGCTACTAGTTCTACATACTTACACCTAGCAACCCCATTCTAGCCTACTTAGGTTCATCTTACGGTGGACATGTTTCCCTGAAAATGTATCTTTGAAATGTTTCATAGTTTTAGAAATGTAGTGCTTTCAAATTTGTGCAATTTATAATGGGGGTCAATGGCAGATTTTGGTCAAAAAATCACTTCCATCTAGAAACTCTAATCGCCTCAGTTGTTTTCCTTGTTCTATAAGTCTCTCGGTGGATCCAGTAATGGTAACATGAGGCTTGAACCTACGAGTGCTGCAGTGCAAACATCCAGGTATCAGCGACCTATCTGCTCCACCATCCCTACCTGTCTGGGTGAGATGTCCGTGTGCTTTTATCTTCTTCTTTCTTCAAAGTAAAGTTTCAGAGCATAGAGCATCGTGGGACTTGAACCCACAATGTTTGGATCATGTGGACAGATGCTTAACACTGCGAGTTATCACGCTCTGTGTATCATGGTTTCTCCTCTCTTGTATCCGACTAGAACATCCATGATAACAAAGAAGAGTAAAGACACGTGATGGAACTGCAAACACTGTTAACTTAAGATGCTAACAATGAGGAATCTCAGAGAGCTCAGTGGCTCCCAGTGTTAAGGCAATGTCTATGTAAACCAGAGGTTGTGAGTTCAAACCCAGCTGAGCTCCCTGTACTTTGACTCTGAAGCCGTTTGACACATTCCCACTAGGACAGGATGAAATGCCACTTAAATATTTTCAAATCAGCCTCATGGTGGTGCTATAACAGGCCAATTCATGTTCTTACCTATACCGGCACCGATCTAGCTGTTTCCACACTTGGGCGTCTAGGCGCGACAATTTTCCGCTCAGAGCAGGAGTCTCTTCCGGGTTTTTAGACAGCTGGTGGATGGAAATGAAGCGCCACCCACGCAGCATTCTGCCGCGTGGGTGAAAAACAATGAAAAACGATATACTATACTATAGTAGTAGTATACTAGTAGTAGTATACTAGTAGTATAGTAGTAGTACTATTATACTAGTAGTATATATACTATAAAAAAAATAGTGACACGTGTAAGAGGTATATTTCAAGCAATACATGGTAAGTAATCAATACATTATTTTTGGGTGTAGTATCCTTTTAATGATAAATCCACAACACAAGTAGTTAAGTGAGTAGGAAAAAAAGAGTAAGTATTTACATCTAAAGTCATTCACGTCACAGTTTCATACCCATGCTAACAAAATGGAGAAGTTTTGATATATATATACACACAGTACAAGAAATCATTCTTTGCATCGTTGTACAAAGAAATCCCTTTGTAGTAATCAGCTGGACCTGTCCACTCCTTGATGCAAAAAAACAAAACAAAAACAAAACAAAACACAAACTATCCACTACCCCAAATAATAATAATTATTATAGTAACTATAATAATAATATCACAAAAATGAAGTTGTATATATTTGTTGGCTGTTGTCATCGTCTAGGTTTAAAAACATAGTTTTACATCAGAAAGTACAAGGCAAGACAATTAAACACAATCTATACAAGGCTCACCTTCATATTCTCCTGTACACACGCTCTGTCCTAAGCTCTGTACACACCCAGAATGCAATCTGTGATCGTCGTCCATGCATGCTCTGAATATCAGCTCTCTTTGCCCTCGCTTTATCCACTATAGTATTTACAAGAGGAAAAGAAAGCAATTTCCAAAATCTATAACAAAGGAAATAGCTGTGTTCAGTCCATTGGTGTTGGGTTGAATGAATTTATGTCCATGGTGGGAGAGCATCCCTAAAGTCCCTAGTATTTATATTATTGTTAAAACAAATCTCTTTAACATGGTGGGAGGTGTTTGTTTTGAAGTGAGGCGGATTGAAATAACCTGTAAAGTAATGCCCTACTGATCGTACAGCATCACACAAAAGTACCAAAAGCAGCAGAGCTTGTAGATCTGCTACTTTAGGCACTTTTGAATTAGAAAAGTAACAATGAGGTTTCCACCCGACAAGAGAAGATATGGGAAAACGTTTCCATACACAAAAGTTACATGAATTTAATTTAAATACATAAAAATGTAGATCAATCAATCAGTTTGAACCCACGTTTACTTAAGAGTCTTATTCTTGTGCGAGGGACTATATTGACTAGATGAGACAATCTTTCAGCACTCATCATACTGTGTACATTTTTGGCTGATTGAAGCCAAGGCCTTTTAGAGACGTAACGGTGTTCATTTTGACAGCAAATTTAGTTAGATTTAGTTTTAGTCTAAAACATTTTTTTAAATGTTTTAGTTTAATTAGTTGTGGTTTAGACAAAATATACGATTTTTACGATATACGATTTGATGGCGTCTTAATGGCTGATTTTACACTTATTTGCATGCTAAAAATAGCCGATCTACAAGCTCACAACGGGCCGCGCTGCGAGCTTGTACATCTGCTATTTCTGAACATTTTTGAAAAATCTTGAAAGTGTGAGATGAAGTACTGATAGAAGGCAATTGTAGAATCGGCCTCAGGTCTTATGGGGTTAGAGCATTGCCATACACATTTATACCGATCCCTTTGAGTAAGAAAAAGGCCATATATAAATGATAAATGCTATAAATAGTTGAGCATGGCTGTTGAGAAAACACCATTTTAAAACACTCTCTGGAGAAAACAAAAACAAAACAAAAACACCACATTGTCTAGTCACACTCAAAGACACCAAGTCACATTTCCCATCAGTGCTTTAGTGAAATAATGCCCTTGCGAGTAAAGATACATCGGGTCTATTTACTGAATCACGTTGAGAAGTAATCCACAAATGACCCCGTCAGCTTCCCCCAGAGTTCATATTGTGTCCAGGCTGCACTATAATAAGAATAACAGAAACATATTGCATTGTATTTACACGTGGTTATAAGAAAACCAATGAGCAAAACCATTCAGTGATCACCCTAATGAGATGGGCGATCAATGATCATTTCAACCTTTTTCAATCCTGAAAACCACAACCACACAGAGTTCTGTCAGGCAATTCAACTGACCCCACATTGCTTTGTTGGCAGAACGTACGATATATTAGGCTTAGTAGAAACATTCTAGCCTCTTTAGTCATCATCTTTGCTCAGTTCAGTACAGATACATTGACAAGGGGAAAAAGACTGTCCATTGATTTAGGTCCAGTGTTCACAATATTGGCTGAAAAATAAGAAAGTGCCGACCACTTAAATTCGTGCACAAAACTCTCAAAGAGTTCTAATCTTCACAGTTAGTCCACCTCTGCCAACGAGACCAAATCCACTTCTTGTACTTGACTCTGTTATGATTCCAATTCAATTCCAACAGACAAAATAATCACTACATTTATTCCAGTGGTTACAAGTTTAGCTATCCCTATGGCCAGCCCTGCAGGCAGCCCAGGAGAGCACAGTCCCAAGTTGTATGCCGGCTTTCACTGAATTATCATGCATACAAAAAGGGTACCCTGATATAAATGTGGATAATTGTTATATAAAACTTTCTATGTACATTTTATATATAAATGTCATCCATTAACCACTCAAGTCCAATGTTATACTTCATCACACAACAGTGTCACACGTTAAAAAAAGCGTAAATATGGCCAATCTACAAGCTCACAACGCATTGCATCATCATAACACATCGTGAGCTTTTACATTGGCTATTCTTTTCTATGCTTAACACTTTATTACTTTGCTTGTGCACAACCCCAGCTGAATCCATTCAGCTTCTACGATGCATTTGAAGTAAACCCCTGGGTTTATGAATCTGTTTAACGGGGGTGTGAGAAAGGGGCTGACGTCGCGTCCCACTTTTAAAGGAGTGAACCATCCAGCTCCATCATGGCTGTATTTGTCTTGCATATTTCTACGTATAGCTTTAACAACTTTCCCATTCAATCCACACTATAAGGATGAATATCTAAAGCATATATATATGGTTGTTTATACTATATTAAATATATATATCTATATACTTTTGAATATATCTTTAGTTTTCTGTCTTTTGTAAAATATATATACTAAATTCCCATGGTATATTCCTTTTACCCTTGTGAGGCTATATGAGAGTAAGCCTTGACCTGTCAAAACAAACTAAAATGAGTGACATCTTTTGACCTGACCCCTCGGGTTGTCGTTTGCATATTACAAGGAGACTTATTTTGTATTTTTCTGAGGACCCCCTAGGGGTCTCTGTTGAAGACCCCCTAGGGGTCTCTGTTGAAGACCCCCTAGGGGTCTCTGTTGAAGACCCCTAGGGGTCTCTGTTGAAGACCCCTAGGGGTCTCTGTTGAAGACCCCTAGGGGTCTCTGATGAAAAATACACATAGAGCTGCAGAAAGAAGGTTTTGGTGCCGTGTTCATGTCTTTTTAAAGTGCTGCTCATTTGAAAAGAGAGCCATCGATAGGATGGAATCAGGGTTTTCATCACTCAATAGTAATTCCTTGAGCCTTTGTGTTTGATGGATGACCTTTACGAGCCATGTTTACTCTGTGAAGTTAGTACAAAAACACACAGCAACGTGTCTCTACTACTCTCTATAGAAATATTAACCCATTCTGACCTGAGATCAGATTCATACGAGGTTTCCGCCGGACACACACTGGTCTGATGAACCCATTCTGACCTGAGATCAGATTCTAAAAATGTCAGTCGCTCTTCGATTTTTCAAAAATAGCAGACCTACAAGCTCGTATCGCGCCACTCGGTGGCGCGATATGAGCTTGTAGATCTGCTATTTTTAAATAGCTAAAGCATAACATGATGCTGACACCAAAATGGGTGCCCGGTCAGAATGGGTTCATATTTGAGTGTGCAATTACTGTATAGAATCACCAAACTCAAATTTTGAGTCTTGTAAATTACTGATTGAATCAAAAAAGAAAAGTGAATCTCCGTCTCTCTCCCTCTAATCTATTAGATCAAATTAAATTAAATTAATGTTTGCTTAAAAAAAACATGTTTATGGCCCGGGCCACCGGCGTGGTAGTCCGGGCACCCTAGTCTGCATTCCAGCCTGACAGCGTGTCGCGGGTTCGAATCCCGATCCCAACTACCTTTGCTGTGAGTCTCTCCCCATGTCCTGTCAGTCTGTCCTATCAATAAAGGCATAAAAGCCCAAAAATATATCTTTAAAAAATGTGTTTATATTCATCCAGTTAGGTGAACACTAACAACAGATAATGTTATAAAAGGATGTTGCAATAAATGGTGAATTTTGAGAGAATGCAGTGATTTGTTCATGCTATGAAAGGGCACTTATCTTTTTTCTTTTTTTTGGGTAATTATTATCCAAAAATGCACAAAGGAAAATTCAGCATTCAAGGACCTGGTCCCTTTCTCTTGACTTCACATTATAACCTTTAACATAAACCAGGGGTGTTCAACAGTTTGCAGGCCAAGGACCCCTTAGCTGAGAGAGATGAAGCAGGGACCCCTTAGCTGAGAGAGATGAAGCAGGGACCCCTTAGCTGAGAGAGATGAAGCAGGGACCCCTTAGCTGAGAGAGATGAAGCAGGGACCCCTTAGCTGAGAGAGATGAAGCAGAGACCCCTTAGCTGAGAGAGATGAAACAGGGACCCCTTAGCTGAGAGAGATGAAGCAGGGACCCCTTAGCTGAGAGAGATGAAGCAGGGACCCCTTAGCTGAGAGAGATGAAGAAGGGACCCCTTAGCTGAGAGAGATGAAGCAGGGACCCCTTAGCTGAGAGAGAGATGAAGCAGGGACCCCTTAGCTGAGAGAGATGAAACAGGGACCCCTTAGCTGAGAGAGATGAAGCAGGGACCCCTTAGCTGAGAGAGAGATGAAGCAGGGACCCCTTAGCTGAGAGAGATGAAGCAGGGACCCCTTAGCTGAGAGAGATGAAGCAGGGGCCCCTTAGCTGAGAGAGAGATGAAGCAGGGACCCCTTAGCTGAGAGAGATGAAGCAGGGACCCCTTAGCTGAGAGAGAGATGAAGCAGGGACCCCTTAGCTGAGAGAGAGATGAAGCAGGGACCCCTTAGCTGAGAGAGAGATGAAGCAGGGACCCCTTAGCTGAGAGAGAGATGAAGCAGGGACCCCTTAGCTGAGAGAGAGATGAAGCAGGGACCCCTTAGCTGAGAGAGATGAAGCAGGGACCCCTTAGCTGAGAGAGATGAAGCAGGGGCCCCTTAGCTGAGAGAGAGATGAAGCAGGGACCCCTTAGCTGAGAGAGATGAAGCAGGGACCCCTTAGCTGAGAGAGAGATGAAGCAGGGACCCCTTAGCTGAGAGAGAGATGAAGCAGGGACCCCTTAGCTGAGAGAGAGATGAAGCAGGGACCCCTTAGCTGAGAGAGAGATGAAGCAGGGACCCCTTAGCTGAGAGAGATGAAGCAGGGACCCCTTAGCTGAGAGAGATGAAGCAGGGACCCCTTAGCTGAGAGAGAGATGAAGCAGGGACCCCTTAGCTGAGAGAGATGAAGCAGGGACCCCTTAGCTGAGAGAGATGAAGCAGGGACCCCCCACTACACATTGTATACAATCATGTTGCAGATTCTTTCATAGACATTATATAGCTTCATAGACTTGTTTGACATCACTGTCATCAGTTTATGTTGGATTCAATGTAATGTGTATTTTCAGATGTTTAACGATTTAAAGTAAACTTGAGCTTTCATTGTACTTTTGCCCTCTACACCAACCTCTTTGCTCACAACGCCTCGCAGTGCCAGGCATTGTGAGCTCGTGGATTGGCTATTATCGGCTAATGTTCCCTTCAGAATAGGGATGCAAGGTTTTAAGTGGATAAAAAAGTTCCCCTGACATAAACCTTAATCTAGCTCGTTTTCTCTGTGTCTCTCTCTCTGTGAATGGAGTCTGTGTACCACTGTTGGCCAACGTCTATACCATCTATAATAAACTCACTCCTCGCCCACGCCATGCTCCCACGCCACCCTGGCCTGCTCCTCCTTGGCAGACTGCAGGCAGATGCTGCGTGGCTGCACAGCCGCTCTGGGCGCGGGGGCTGGAGGCGGAGGAGGTGGAGGGGGGTCCTCCTCCGGGATGCAGCCCTCCCTGAGGTAGGGCTTGGGCGGCAGCACGGGCGGCGGCTGGTGGTGGTGCTGGTGGAGGTAGACGGGCGGCTGGTGGTGGTAGTGTGGGTAGAAGTAGTGGTGGTACTGGGGGAGGACTGGGTGAGGGGGCTGGAGGGGGGTCTCCAGACCCTGAGCATGGAGGTGAGGGTGGGGGTGCAGGGCCACTTCTCCGGGGGCCGAGTGGCTGCGGGAGGGCGGGGGCTTGGCGACGTCCAAAACCTCGGGCTCGGACACGCTGTACCTGACGGGCAGGTACGGCGAGTCGGGGTCCTCCTGGTCCGATGTGGCCCAGGCCTGATGGCTGCTGCTGCTGCTGCTGCTAGGGACCCCAGACTCCAGGGTGTCTGAGGTGCGGCCGCCGGGGGGAGGGGGGTCTGAGGACGAGGGTCCGAAGTTGCTCTCGCTGAGGGAGGAGACGCCGGAGCTGGCGCTGCCTGACAGCGTGGAGCTACTGCCATCCAGGTTGGACTGAGGACTGGTGGGCGAGGCAGGTATAGGGTGCAGGGGGGACTGGAGAGAGAGAGAGAGAGCGAGAGAGAGAGAGAGACACACACACACACACACACACGAGGAGTGTAAACATCCTTTAATGTGCTCTTACAGTGACGACATGTAATCAATTAGTTATAATGATCAGTGTTGTATCGGATGGCAGTGCCAACTCTCCACACATTAATATCTCAGTCAATTATTCAACTAATCGACACTTCCAATGTGAACAAGTGACATAACTTACAAGTCAGTGACACTTTTTATCCGCCAGAGCATAGATAGTAAAATAGCAGGAAAAGTGAGCGGAAGTCACACAGCCAGGCGTCGGACAATGGGCTTGTTTTCACAGACCGAGCGGGTTTCTCTCGCAAAATCTGGCAGCACTGGTGGAGGGAGCAGAGGAGGACTGGAGAAGGAATGGGAGGGGAGGGGAGGAGAGGAGAGGAGGAAGAGGAGGAGGAGGTGGGTACCTTTCTTAAGGAGCGCGCAGGGAGAGCTGGAGGGAGGTCGCTGAGCTGCTGGTGGAAAGCGTCAAAGTGCATCGACAGGAGTTGGCCTACAGGGGGAGACAACAGCAGGAACCGCTCAGAGATAACCACAGCACAACACATAGAGGAGAAGAGCAGAGGTGTGGAGGGAGGGAGGTGGAGAAGAAGGAGAGGAAAGTGAGGAGACGCGACAGGATAACAAAGAAGGGATAGGGAGCAGAGGTCATCAATATGCCCATATACGGACAAAATGTGTTCGTGGGAAAGACTTGTTCTTGTCCGTAGCAAATCTTTTATTTTATTTTTTTAAACACCATTATAATGTTATCATTTTGATCATAATATCCCATTTCTGAATGTCAAGATTTACTACGACACTAATGACACATTCAGAGTCCACTGGTACTAGTGGTTTAACCCATTCTGACCGGGCACCCATTTTGGTGTCAGCATCATGTCATGCTTTAGCTATTTAAAAATAGCAGATCTACAAGCTCATATCGCGCCACCGAGTGGCGCGATACGAGCTTGTAGGTCTGCTATTTTTGAAAAATCGAAGAACGACTGACATTTTTTAGAATCTGATCTCAGGTCAGAATGCGTTCATCAGACCAGTGTGTGTCCGGCGGAAACCTGTATGAATCTGATCTCAGGTCAGAATAGGTTAATGTTTTATTTGCAAGGACCCCCTGGCTGAGAGTGTACAAATACCACCAAATGGACCCGTAATGGTCCATTGGGTTCCATTTACACTCTTAGATTTACAGACCTGTTATAGTCATTCAGGGCTAGCTTTTGAGTGTTTCTGGTAATATTATGGTGCAGTGGGTGCACTCATTTTGTATGTCCAAATTTGTATGGCAAAAATTGTAATTTTGACAAAAATGTCCACCACAACTAGCCTGCATGGCGTTGACCCCTGGATAGGAGGATGTGGAGGAAAAGCACAGGTCGTAGGTGTGCGTGTAGAGCACATGGAGGTGTGTGTGTGTGTGTGTGTGTGTGTGTGTGTGTGTGTGTGTGTGTGTGTGTGCGCGCGCGCGTGCGTGCGTGAACTAGTATATTATCTTCATGAGAAGGCTGGAAAGATGTTGGAAATGATAAGAAGGTGACGGACGACATTCGGCCACATATCTTCAATATCGTCACGGCAACGATCAGAACAGAAAACGGCAATGTGCTGATGTGTTCTCACTATTTCTTCTGTGTTTACTTTGCATGGTGACACAACAGTGTTTGAAAACGCTGTAGTGTGCATGCCAGGTGGCTTGGTGGCCAAGGGGCTTTCAACCTTCGAAAACACCGGTGCCGTCTAAACGGAAGGCACAGCTGATATTTTATTTTGCTGTTTTATTTCTCCAGAGACTCTAAACAGGGCCTGTGTCAGGTGGAAAGCTCATATGTTCAAAACTGTTACTTCTCAGCAATTTCAGGATACCTTTGTGGGTCTATGCTTTTGTGTGACTCTGTAGAGTGTTCATTTACAAATCACACCCGTGTGAAGTAAGTGGTGCAACTCCGTGTGGGGGTCCCCGGAACTTCCAGACCCCCAGGAATGCGCCCATGGGGCCGGGCCGGGCTGGTTCCGGCGAGCCGCCCCGCGTCCGAAACGGTTGAGAAATGACAGAGTTACTATGTGGGCGTCCCTGTACTGTACTGTACTGTACTGTACTGTACTGTACTGTACTGTACTGTACTGTACTGTACTGTACTGTACTGTACTGTACTGTACTGATACACCTGAAATCATCATATATACAGTTAATATGTATGTGTGTTAGGCTGCACAACAGTGACACTTGGTTTTGAAAACCAGCCAAATGCAATTTCCGTGCTCCTCAAACACACCCAGCCACACAGCCACCCTGGCACACACAAAGTTACTTAAAATAAGAGGAGATAAGAGGTTTCTATCAACAACGATATTTTGAACAGGCCGTTTCAGAGTTTAACACGGTGTTCACCCTGGCAGCTACAAACCTGCAGTCTACCGTTCATTAGTTTAACACGGTGTTCACCCTGGCAGCTACAAACCTGCAGTCTACCGTTCATTAGTTTAACATATAGTGTTCACCCTGGCAGCTACAAACCTGCAGTCTACCGTTCATTAGTTTAACACTGTGTTCACCCTGGCAGCTACAAACCTGCAGTCTACCGTTCATTAGTTTAACATAGTGTTCACCCTGGCAGCTACAAACCTGCAGTCTACCGTTCATTAGTTTAACATGGTGTTCACCCTGGCAGCTACAAACCTGCAGTCTACCGTTCATTAGTTTAACACAGTGTTCACCCTGTCAGCTACAAACCTGCAGTCTACCGTTCATTAGTTTAACACGGTGTTCACCCTGGCAGCTACAAACCTGCAGTCTACCGTTCATTAGTTTAACACGGTGTTCACCCTGGCAGCTACAAACCTGCAGTCTACCGTTCATTAGTTTAACACAGTGTTCACCCTGGCAGCTATACAAAGTCTACCGTTCATCATCATACTATAATTCAGTCAATGTCTGTCTGTCTGTCTGTCAGAAACACCGCCGTATCTCCTCATTGCCTGCACCAATCACTCCCACTTTTCACACAGGCATTGACCATATGATTTTTTCAATTTGACACATTAATGATTAATAATGAATTTATTAGTGAATTAACCTCGCACCCTCAGACACCTCCGCCCCTTAGCGACACCTGCATCACAGGCCACCGTTCTCACCGTTACCCCACTGGCATGCTTCCTCTAGCTACCGCCGCAACACAACAAAGAGTGCCCTATACAATTTGGCGCCGTGTGTGTGTGTGTTGCATCCTTTGGCCGTCTTCTCCTACTAAACCACACCGTTTGCACACATCTCACCATGCACAACACCAACAGCTAGCCTGTCCACACCTCAACCACTACTTTGCATTCATATTCATGTCATATTTACAGTACAATACCCATTTATATGAAATAATAATCCAACCGCACCCAGGGCGCAGTACCCCCCGCGGCCACAAGGGGGTACTGAACAACTCATCTCCCCGCAAATCACGTGTCACCAGTGTCACCAGTGAAATGCATGTTGGGACGGACACAGATTAATACTGGGACACAGTTTCCGGCGCAACATTCCCCTTGCATTCTCCAACGCACTTCCCCTTTTTCACACCGCCCCCAGGCAGGCATCAGACCTATGCATCAGACCCACACGAGGAAAACAACTCGGACCCATAGTACAGCTACTCTTGCGTCAGTCGACATAACTTCTTCTTTGGGGAAGCATCGCGGCCGGGCACCTGAAAGGCAAGCTCCGACAGTTGGACGGAGGCATGTTAACGTGAACACACACACACACACACACACACACACACACACACACACACACACACACACACACACACACACACACACACACACACTGTTTCGAGACCACACTGTCCGCCCCCTCCTCAACCACCTCCTTCGCCGTGCCATACACATGGGCTACATGCACGCTGAAAGCCTGGACACTGACAACGACAGCTTACAGCCCTGCGCGCAGCCAGCGTGGCTGCGTGACACACTGAACAGCACGATCACAACGGAATGCTTATCTGTCGGGGTCTCGGGGTGGCCAAATGGAGACGTTTGGGGAAGACAGATCCCGTGCCGTCGGAACAACACGATGACAAAATACATACAGACAGATGCAATGACAACGACACGTTCCTAAATCACACAAAACATAAAATTCTTATCCTGATTATATAAAGAACAAACTACAACTTGCTTTGAAGCCCAAAAAGCCAACCTCCGCGTTCACCGTTTAATAGCTTATATCTCCATGGGCAGCAGACGGTGAGCGTCAACAAAGTGCAACACCGAACTTGAAAATATTCAATAACTTCCATTTATAGGCAGAATATCACCACCATATTTACATCACACATCAATGGTGTACTTATGATTGTACTACAGCATTTAATTAGCCTATACTTTTGTGCCCAACCCAACTTCCCAAGACCATCTGTAAACAATTCCCCCCCTATCAGTAATGTGATCTATTACATCGCACACTGAACATGATTTGCTGTTCATATACGGGTAAGGACTAGTTAGTTTAACACGGTGTTCACCCTGGCAGCTACAAACCTGCAGTCTACCGTTCATTAGTTTAACACGGTGTTCACCCTGGCAGCTACAAACCTGCAGTCTACCGTTCATTAGTTTAACACAGTGTTCACCCTGGCAGCTACAAACCTGCAGTCTACCGTTCATTAGTTTAACACGGTGTTCACCCTGGAAGCTACAAACCTGCAGTCTACCGTTCATCATATCATACTATAATTCACCGAATGTGTGTGTGTCCGTGTGTGTGTCTGTCAGAAACAGTGCCGTAACTCCTTACTGCCTGCACCAATCAGTCCCACTTTTCACACAGGCATTGACCATATGCATATGGAGGGCGTAACGAAGCCCTTTTTTCGATTTGACACATTAATGATTATTAATTAATGTATTAGTCAATTACAAACGCACCCGGGCGCAGTACCCTTCACGGCCAGAAGGGGGGGGGGGGGGGGCAATATCTCACAACGGGTAAGGACTAGTTAGTTTAACACAGTGTTCACCCTGGCAGCTACAAACCTGCAGTCTACCGTTCATTAGTTTAACACAGTGTTCACCCTGGCAGCTACAAACCTGCAGTCTACCGTTCATTAGTTTAACACTGTGTTCACCCTGGCAGCTACAAACCTGCAGTCTACCGTTCATTAGTTTAACATAGTGTTCACCCTGGCAGCTACAAACCTGCAGTCTACCGTTCATTAGTTTAACATGGTGTTCACCCTGGCAGCTACAAACCTGCAGTCTACCGTTCATTAGTTTAACACAGTGTTCACCCTGTCAGCTACAAACCTGCAGTCTACCGTTCATTAGTTTAACACGGTGTTCACCCTGGCAGCTACAAACCTGCAGTCTACCGTTCATTAGTTTAACACGGTGTTCACCCTGGCAGCTACAAACCTGCAGTCTACCGTTCATTAGTTTAACACGGTGTTCACCCTGGCAGCTACAAACCTGCAGTCTACCGTTCATTAGTTTAACACAGTGTTCACCCTGTCAGCTACAAACCTGCAGTCTACCGTTCATTAGTTTAACACGGTGTTCACCCTGTCAGCTACAAACCTGCAGTCTACCGTTCATTAGTTTAACACAGTGTTCACCCTGGCAGCTACAAACCTGCAGTCTACCGTTCATTAGTTTAACACGGTGTTCACCCTGGCAGCTACAAACCTGCAGTCTACCGTTCATTTTCAGTGGACGCCCTGCAGCGACGTGAAGATACCAAACGACCCCCCAAGTTTGTAGCTACAAACTCTACAACGCTACAATCCAAGTTTGTAGCTACAAACTCTACAACGCTACAATCCAAGTTGATCTGGCTCCGCTTCACCTGCAGCTAGTGTTGTTTCACCACTTCCACTCACCTTCTCTCTTCACACTGTTCCTGCTTGTAATAGAGCACCGAAGTCTGACGTCACTTTCAGTAGAGGGCGTCAGTCCCCAGGTTCATGTATTTGTTTAGTTGCATTGAAATCCCCATTGAGGCGATTTTAGATCGCCTCATATAACAACTGTGTTTGAAAAATAAACATGTCACCCCGGCCGCTTCACTCCTATGGATATGAAGAATCAACTGACAGAGAGAAAACGCTAATGTTACTGCTGCTGAATTAGTTAGATTTTCGCTAGAAGCAGACTGTATCAAATATGAGTGACTACGATACAGAGACACCTCCCTAACAATAACGCCGAGACAGCTTGTTTATTTTTGGACCACAACGCTTATAGTAGACGATATTAAGATCACCCCATGTTATTCTCCATAGAGAAATTACTTCCGCGAACCAGGGGAATCGAAGGGATGAGCGAGTTAAGTCAGGACTTCGGTGCTCTATGGGAGGAGAACTTCAGATTTTTCTACCTCATCAGACACGTTGGGACGTCAACACCCACGATCAACAAATCAACAGCGACAGAAATATAATGTCGCTTCGTGCCATTGTATCTTTTGTACAACGCAGCATAAGGAATGACTGTAGCCAATGGAAATCAGCTTCAAGTCCACACAATGATGCAAGTTTAAGTTTTTGTGAATAGATTGACTAAATTCTATACACACCAAACTACAGTATATTCTAAGTTTTCAGATACATTCAGGATATCCACATGTTGCCACTTACAGCCTACATTTAATGATATTCAAATGGCTTGTAAAGACTGGAACATAAAATGTGTGGTCACATTGTCCTGCAACATGCTTCCATAGAACACCTGCTGACACCTGACTTCTATGGAATCCAAAGTACTGAAATCAGCTGCGGCGACTGAGAACTTATAATACACGCACAAACCTAATGCACACACGCACGCACGCACTCACGCACTCACTCACTCACTCACTCACTCACTCACTCACTCACTCACTCACTCACTCACTCACTCACTCACTCACCATGAGCTAGGCTGCGTGGGGGTACAGGAGGTGCCAGCACACTGCCAACGTGAGCTGCCAGGAACGGAAGAGCGTCTCTGGTGCCACTGTCCAAACTCCAACTACTGGGAGTGGTCAGAACTAGAGAAGGGAGGAGAACAGAGGTGAGCATCCACAGATATAAAAACCTAGATGCCTCATTGGCCGCTGCAGTGCATTGGAGCGATCCGTATAGCACTGTAAGGCGGAGGTCAAGCGTAAGGCACGCTGCGTCGCTGTCACTCAAGTGACTACTGGCAAATCACAGTGTGTCTTTTCCCGGGACTTATCAATGAGCTTTATTGGCATGAGAAAATAAACGTTTATATTAACTCTGATTGACCTACCGAACGTCCCCTTCCGTGTGCGTCACAGAAGCTTACCTACCGGTACTCTCAATACAGACGCCCCAGAGCCGAAGGAGGCGTCTACCTTTCTATGTCCATGTATAAACCTGTCACAATTGTTACATACAGTGGGCTAATCGCTCAATCACAATTATAATACATTTTCTGCATAATCGTCATAATCATTTAAATATTGAAAACCTGTTCAAGAATAGTGGAAATAGCAGCTCTACAAGCTGTGAGCCTGCAGATCTTCTATTTCTCAGCCAGAGAGATTGAATGGTCTTGTATAATAAAGCAATAAGCCACGAGAGGCCTCAGGTTACCGGGTATTTTACACTGCCTGGGAGCGTAGGCAGACCCGAGGCGCGGCCGAGGGTCTTCTACCTCCCAGCCAGTGTAAAATACCCGGTAAGCTGGGGCCTCGAGTGGCTTATTGCTTTTCTAAAACGGTTACAAACATATAGCAATATTAAAACTATTAAATTCACAAAAGTATCTACGCTTTGTGCCACCAGAGCGAGCGACCCAGAGCCAAAACACTTCCTTGTTTTGCTCCGCAAGTAGCCTATGTGACGGGAGAATAGCGCTTGAAGTATTTACGGGGCTGCCTGGAGCCACACATTCACAGTCATATGAGCCGGGCGGTGCTTAGACGCCCGCACGGCATGTGTTTGTAAAGCAATCAAGCGCTCCCCTTCCCCAGTTCAGCTACAAGGCTGCAGTTTGATACAAAGTGATTGAAGGAGTGGGTTATCGGTGAAATTTACACCGGTCACGTGACGGTAACCAGCCAATCAGAATGAAGTATTGGGACTACCTGTTTTAGAATAATGTCATAATGTCGTGGACCTACAGTACCTTTCTCAGCCACAGAGAGGTTGGGGTCGCTGCAGGGCTTGCACGGACCAATCACCTGATGGAACAATGCTCTCTGGAAGCTGGTTGGCTGGAGAAACACACAATGACATCATCTGATAATGTTGTCCAATCACACAAAGTATCATATCGTGTCGGGGCAGAAACCTCCCACATTCTAACGTGTTGTGTTTCTCCCCACGCAAATTAACACCCTACTTGAACATACTAACTACAGTGTCACACAAAAAATATACATTTATTGATTTACTTGCTTACTTAATTATTATTAATTTATTCATTCATTTACTTAGAGCAGATATGTCCACTAATGATAGTCTGAAGCTGAGGCTTATTTTGCCTAGCCTTTTTGAAAAGTGAGGTCTTTAAAAACAAAATGGAGTAACACTAGACTAGACTACACTGAGCTGTGGACACCGCTCTTGCCTTTATGTTTCCATGTATGTAATTGTATTTATTTTGTTTGCATACAAGGCCGCATTGGTCGCAAGACACATTTCAGTGCAAACCGACAATAAAGTACTATCTATATCTAACACAGTTTCAAACAGTGGTATGCATGCTTGTCAAAAACGTTTTTACATGATTGATGTTGGGGTACATACCTGTCTGTTCTCATTGGTGTTGGGGTACATACTGTACCTGTCTGTTCTCATTCATGTTGGGGTACATACCTGTCCGTTCTCATTCATGTTGGGGTACATACCTGTCTGTTCTCATTGGTGTTGGGGTACATACTGTACCTGTCTGTTCTCATTCATGTTGGGGTACATACCTGTCTGTTCTCATTCATGTTGGGGTACATACCTGTCTGTTCTCATTCATGTTGGGGTACATACTGTACCTGTCTGTTCTCATTCATGTTGGGGTACATACCTGTCTGTTCTCATTCATGTTGGGGTACATACCTGTCTGTTCTCATTCATGTTGGGGTACATACCTGTCTGTTCTCATTCATGTTGGGGTACATACCTGTCTGTTCTCATTCATGTTGGGGTACATACCTGTCCGTTCTCATTCATGTTGGGGTACATACTGTACCTGTCCGTTCTCATTCATGTTGGGGTACATACCTGTCCGTTCTCATTCATGTTGGGGTACATACCTGTCCGTTCTCATTCATGTTGGGGTACATACCTGTCCGTTCTCATTCATGTTGGGGTACATACCTGTCCGTTCTCATTCATGTTGGGGTACATACCTGTCCGTTCTCATTCATGTTGGGGTACATACCTGTCCGTTCTCATTCATGTTGGGGTACATACCTGTCTGTTCTCATTCATGTTGGGGTACATACCTGTCCGTTCTCATTCATGTTGGGGTACATACCTGTCCGTTCTCATTCATGTTGGGGTACATACCTGTCTGTTCTCATTCATGTTGGGGTACATACCTGTCTGTTCTCATTCATGTTGGGGTACATACCTGTCTGTTCTCATTCATGTTGGGGTACATACCTGTCTGTTCTCATTCATGTTGGGGTACATACCTGTCCGTTCTCATTCATGTTGGGGTACATACCTGTCCGTTCTCATTCATGTTGCGGTACATACCTGTCCGTTCTCATTCATGTTGGGGTACATACCTGTCCGTTCTCATTCGTGTTGGGGTACATGCCTGTCTGTTCTCATTCGTGTTGGGGTACATACCTGTCCGTTCGCATTCATGTTGGGGTACATACCTGTCCGTTCTCATTCATGTTGGGGTACATACCTGTCCGTTCTCATTCATGTTGGGGTACATACCTGTCTGTTCTCATTCATGTTGGGGTACATACCTGTCCGTTCTCATTCATGTTGGGGTACATACTGTACCTGTCTGTTCTCATTCATGTTTGGGTACATACCTGTCTGTTCTCATTCATGTTGGGGTACATACCTGTCTGTTCTCATTCATGTTGGGGTACATACCTGTCTGTTCTCATTCATGTTGGGGTACATACCTGTCTGTTCTCATTCATGTTGGGGTACATACCTGTCCGTTCTCATTCATGTTGGGGTACATACCTGTCCGTTCTCATTCATGTTGGGCTACATACCTGTCTGTTCTCATTCATGTTGGGGTACATACCTGTCCGTTCTCATTCATGTTGGGCTACATACCTGTCCGTTCTCATTCATGTTGGGGTACATGCCTGTCTGTTCTCATTCATGTTGGGGTACATACTGTACCTGTCTGTTCTCATTCATGTTGGGGTACATACCTGTCTGTTCTCATTCATGTTGGGGTACATACCTGTCCGTTCTCATTCATGTTGGGGTACATACCTGTCCGTTCTCATTCATGTTGGGGTACATACCTGTCTGTTCTCATTCATGTTGGGGTACATACCTGTCTGTTCTCATTCATGTTGGGGTACATACCTGTCTGTTCTCATTCATGTTGGGGTACATACCTGTCCGTTCTCATTCATGTTGGGGTACATACCTGTCTGTTCTCATTGGTGTTGGGGTACATACCTGTCCGTTCTCATTCATGTTGGGGTACATACCTGTCCGTTCTCATTCATGTTGGGGTACATACCTGTCCGTTCTCATTCATGTTGGGGTACATATATCTGTCCGTTCTCATTCATGTTGGGGTACATACCTGTCTGTTCTCATTCATGTTGGGGTACATACCTGTCCGTTCTCATTCATGTTGGGGTACATACCTGTCCGTTCTCATTCATGTTGGGGTACATACCTGTCCGTTCTCATTCATGTTGGGGTACATACCTGTCTGTTCTCATTCATGTTGGGGTACATACTGTACCTGTCTGTTCTCATTCATGTTGGGGTACATACCTGTCCGTTCTCATTCATGTTGGGGTACATACCTGTCTGTTCTCATTCATGTTGGGGTACATACCTGTCCGTTCTCATTCATGTTGGGGTACATACCTGTCTGTTCTCATTCATGTTGGGGTACATACCTGTCTGTTCTCATTCATGTTGGGGTACATACCTGTCCGTTCTCATTCATGTTGGGGTACATACCTGTCCGTTCTCATTCATGTTGGGGTACATACCTGTCCGTTCTCATTCATGTTGGGGTACATACCTGTCCGTTCTCATTCATGTTGGGGTACATACCTGTCCGTTCTCATTCATGTTGGGGTACATACCTGTCCGTTCTCATTCATGTTGGGGTACAAACCTGTCCGTTCTCATTCATGTTGGGGTACAAACCTGTCCGTTCTCATTCATGTTGGGGTACATGGCACTGCTGGGCCTCTCCCTGTGGGGCGGCAGCAACATCAGCATCTCTCGGTTGTGTCTGTATTTGTCCGGCAGAGACGGAGAGCTTACTGTGAAGAAAAGAGAGAAAGTTTGACAGAAACTGATCAGAAATAGGCCGACATACAAATTATAAGTGTACCCCTAAAATGTGATTACGAAAATATCCCCATTATCGTCTACTTAATTTTTTTTTTTTTTTACATTTAAAAGCTATTTTCCTCTTTAACCCATTCTGAACGGGCACCCATTTTGGTGTCGGCATCATGTTATGCTTTAGCTATTGAAAAATAGCAGATCTACAAGCTCATATCACGCCACCGAGTGGCGCGATACGAGCTTGTAGGTCTGCTATTTTTTGAAAAATCGAAGAGCGACTGACATTTTTAGAATCTGATCTCAGGTCAGAATGGGTTCATCAGACCAGTGTGTGTCCAGTGGAAACCTCGTATGAATCTGATCTCAGGTCAGAATGGGTTAAATGCAATGGTACGAAGGTAGCCTACAGGTGCATACAGTATTATGCATGTACAGTTCTATCCCTCTTTCCATTGATTTTGTGATGTTGTTTGTTAGGAACCCATCCCAAGTAGATTCTTACTCCTGATGGTGGAGGGGGCGGAGTTTATCATCTGAGAGGGAGCAGAGTGGGTGGAGCTCAGACTGGAGGAGGAGGGGCTTGGCTGTGGAAAGATCATAATATAGCATAACATTATTACTAGATATATATAAATCACAGTCAAAGTTAGCACCTTGATAGCTAAAGTATAGATATGGCACTTGAACTACAACAATGTCTTCTGTATGACACTGTAGTAGAATTTTGCGGGGGGGACGGACACACAACAAAGTAAGAATATGGAGTCTAAACAATACCACGTCTACAAAAGCCGCTATAGTAGCCTCTGGCAGTGACTACAGTATGTTGCTCCTTACACCCATCTGGAAGAAAGATGGTTTGAACCAACAACCATTTCCACACTGTTCCACTAGTGTGAGTATAATAGACCAGTGGTTCTTTTTTTTTGTCTCAGTTCACAGCTGTAATAACTTTTTCATCAACGGCACCCCTGAGTTACTTTATATTACACTACGTCATTTTGTAAATCCCCCCCCCCCCCCCATCATACAGTGTGACATCAGGAAAAGTGAATATCCATTTCCATTAGGACAGATTGAAAATAATTGTATACTTGACGTTTCTCTACCCTAGTCTGAGGGGAACATTCACCAGAAATAGCTGATCTACAGTGAGCTATTTTCGGTGAAGGGATTTGGTGCAGACTGAAGAAGAACTCTCCAACTCAGGTCTGTATATTACAAAGCCAAATATTATCAAAGGATTCTGCGTCACCCTGCCTGGACTTGACCCACCTGCATGCGGTAGAAGTCGTCAGGGTGCTCCACCACCACGCCGTCAGCCAGGATGAGGAGGTTCCCCACCGTCCCACCAACACCCAACTCACTGCTTTGGTGAGAGGAGAGAGAGTTTCTCACCGCCGTCAACACAGCTATGGGACTGCAGGGGGCGCCGGGGAGGGAGGAGATAGGAGATAGGGAACGGGCAAAAAAAGACGAATGGTGGTGGGAAAATAGGAGAGAGAGAGAGAGAGAGAGAGAGAGAGAGAGAGAGAGAGAGAGAGATGCAATACACCAAAAAGGAAGGGATGTGTGGGATGAACGGAAAAAATGACGAAGCAGGATGGATGAGAGGAATGAGAGGAGAAATGGAATGGTAGAAAGAGAAAATATGGCAATGTTACAAGATAGATAGATAGATAGATAGATAGATAGATAGATAGATAGATAGATAGATAGATAGATAGATAGATAGATAGATAGATAGATAGATAGATAGATGGATGTGTGAAGCGTGACGGTGTGGTGACATGATTGTCATTGAGGTTGAAGAATGGTGTGATGCAAAGGATTGTGGGATAGGCTTCTGGTCCTCGGAGTGAGGGTCCGGGGCCTGGTTCAACTAGCTAAATGAGTTGGAAGTTGTGAGGTGTTTGAGCACGTGTGCATGTGTGTGTGTGTGTGTGTGTGTGTGCGTGTGTGTGTGTGTGTGTGTGTGTGTGCGTGTGTGTGTGTGTGTGTGCGTGTGTGTGTGTGCGTGTGTGTGTGTGTGTGCGCGCACGGGTGCATGCGTGCAATCCGTGCATGTGTGTGCGTGTTACACTGACCTGTGCCTGTGCAAGAGTTTGAAGCTTTCGGGGCTCATGGGACTGTGAGAGGCCAGGATCCCTCGGGGAGTGTTGGCTCCTGAACCAGCCTTATCCAGACCAGGCAGACTCTGGAACACATGCAGCAGAGAAACACACACTGACTGCCCTGCGCGTGCATGTATGTATGTGTGGCCCTGTGCATGTTGGATTACAGTGTGTGATGTGTTGTACTTGTGATACTGTTCAAAATAGGATCAAAATAAATCTAAATCTATATGTGCATGTTGTGAGGGTTCTGTGTAATAGTTTCCATCAGCACTCACATGGCAGAGGCTGCTCCTCATCATCTGGAACTGATCGATCAGCTTCTTGTGCAGGGGACGCATTTCTGGGTGCACCAGCTTCTCGTGCACTGCCAGGCCCACGCCTAGGATGTGAACCTGTGGAAGGAAGAGAGACGATGATGATGACAACATTGTTCTCCACTCCTGGTTACTCCTGGGGATCGAACCCCGACCTCCCAATCTCGAACCGCAAGGCTGAGCTGGTGTCGAGGTGTCTCGCTCATATACACATGACCATTGACCACGTACTGTGGGCTCGTATCTCCATCATACCTGCTCCTGCATGAGGTCTTTCAGTTGGGTGATCTTGTCGGTGTCTTCAGGGTGACTGGTGATATATTCCTTGTCAAAGAACGCCTGTGGAACAAGCAAGTGACATGATTAGAAGAATCAAGGTCGACCGATTACTGACCCAGCTGGAATGCATTCACACTTCATATGCAGGGGCATCAAAGTATAATACTGTAACTCGTTTCATCGTCTCATTTGTGTGTGCTTTGTATTCTTTCAATATTATGTTATGTGTTGGGGAGTTTCTTTGTTTGTTTATTTATATGTTTTGTTTAGTTCAGTGCTAATAAGGTATTGGCAAAATCGGTTCAATGTCCGACATAATTGGCAATGCTGCTTCCTGTATCTGTGATACCCGTTGTCGTGCTATGTGATTTGAGCTGCTGCTGTAAATTGTGCAGCCTTTAACGCTAACTCGGTTAACTCAGCCCTACTCAAAACTAGTTGATGAACACGTGTGTGTGTCGTGTCGTGCACCTCTTGGTAGCGGGCGACGCCTCCGTTGACGGCGGCGTCGATGACTCCGTTGAGCGTCATGCTGAGCAGGTTGATGTTTCCGTGCAGCTGTTTGTGCTGATACTGACTGATCAGAGTCCTCAGCTCCTGGTTCTTGTTCTCCACCACGTAGGTGGCGTTCTCCAGAGGACTCACCTCCACCTGGGACACAAGGTGGTGTTAACCACTAACTGTGAAGGAACTAGGGACATTTACTCAAGTACTGCACTTCAGAGGCAAATATTGTGCTTTTACACCACTATACAGTTACTTTGTTGCTCACCAGCTCTCTCTTCTCCACCTCAAACCAGCGTGAGATGCCAGGCAGAGGATGGCTAAGGATCAGGGTGGTTCTCTCTATCCAGAGACTCTGGAAGACACACATAAATGTATATAAATATAAATGTATAATAACATCATGCCTTTGTATAAATGTTATGCATTTGCACTACTCCACACCGTTAAAACATTACAAACGATGTGATTCTTCTCATCAGATACACCAGGAAACCATCAGTAACTATAGTGTAGGCAGCCTGGTGCCAATATTTGATGCGTTGGCAGCCAATGAGAGTGACTTAGGGGGGGGGGGGGGGGGGGGGCGACTTCCAGGGGAAATGACGGTGCTGTTGTTGTTGTTGTTGTTGTGGGTCTTACCGCTATGAGAGATAACTGCTGTTATACTGAGCTCCATGCTTGTAAATTGGAATAATAAAGACAGAGCCTCAAACCCTGTATTACGGCTCTGCCTCCATTTCCTGAGATTGTTGCACATTGGTGTTGGAAGTGGCAGGTGGAGCGTGCCCTCGCGTGAAGAACGTGAGTGAACCGTGAAGCGTGCTTCTGAAAGGAGGGGGTAGAGTAATGACCCCGCAAAAAGACTGTCCGTAACTTTCTCCTTTAACCCATTCTGAACGGGCACCCATTTTGGTGTCAGCATCATGTTATGCTTTAGCTATTGAAAAATATCAGATCTACAAGCTCATATCGCGCCACCGAGTGGCGCGATACGAGCTTGTAGGTCTGCTATTTTTGAAAAATCGAAGAGCGACTGACATTTCTAGAATCTGATCTCAGGTCAGAATGGGTTAATCAGACCAGTGTGTGTCCAGTGGAAACCTCGTATGAATCTGATCTCAGGTCAGAATGGGTTAAGTGGGCTAGCTCTCTGGGCGTTGTTCGTTACTGGTCTGCCGAGCTGGAGACCCAGGGCACGAAACGTTACAATAACTACAATCAGGTTTCTATATGCAAGGGATAATCAATTGGAGCAGGTCTCATTATTGATAAATAGATCTGACAGGGTGGACCCTAGTCATATTCTGTGAAAGCAATGCGTTCCTTCACCCCCTCCTAAGCTAACCTTGAACTCGTTGTCTCTGTCTTTGGATCCCTTGTGGAACGGGCGGTCGTAGCGGAACCTCCGCACGTTGTTGACTCGGTAGAAGCTCTTGATGCGGTCGGGAACGCGGTCCATCTGGAGGACGCTCACGCTCTCGGGTACCGGTGTCACGGCGTAGATCTGCAGGTCTGACAGGCGGATGGATAGTCAAGGAAATAATAACCCAACAGTGGATAATACTATGACCATGAGGTACACATAATATGGACAACATGTCTATTGAGAAAGCTATTGCAACGTAATGCAAGAAAAATAAATGCATGCTGTGATTTATATTCTCAAAAAAAGCACAGCTGAGAAATGAGAAATTGTGCGAGAAATGAGAAATTGTGTGAGAAATGAGAAATGAGAAATTGTGCGATAAATGAGAAATGAGAAATTGTGCGATAAATGAGAAATTGTGCGAGAAATGAGAAATTGTGCGAGAAATGAGAAATGAGAAATTGTGCGAGAAATGAGAAATTGTGCGAGAAATGAGAAATTGTGCGAGAAATGAGAAATGAGAAATTGTGCGAGAAATGAGAAATTGTGCGAGAAATGAGAAATGAGAAATTGTGCGAGAAATTAGAAATTTTGCGAGAAATGAGAAATTGTGCGAGAAATGAGAAATTGTGCGAGAAATGAGAAATGAGAAATTGTGCGAGAAATGAGAAATTGTGCGAGAAATGAGAAATGAGAAATTGTGCGAGAAATGAGAAAGGACAGATAAAGGCGAACATGATGTCCTGCACAAATTATTGAGTCATTTCAAAATTGTGAGTAGGCTACAACAGCAAAGTTAAATGAAATAGTAGAGGCAAGGCAGCTTCCTGCCTTGCCTCTATGGTGGTTACGCTTCTGGCTTTGGCTTTTTTTGTAAATTAACAGCATACTTGATCATACTACAGCGTCACACAAAAGTATGTAAAAGTAGAAGATCAGATACCGGTATGCTACTTTTGGAGTGACAGTTTTGTACATGAGGTTTCCACCCGACCAAGACAACATGACGACTCTTCTCTCGTTTCAAAAGGATACACTGTGCGTCACACTGATGGATGGCCTCGTCGGGCTGGTTGGGATGCTGCATTGCAATGGCTTGTGGGAATTCTCCCAGCATCCTTTGCTGGAAGGCCTCTAGCCTCTCGTAGTCGTGACCACGACACACAAACTCCTTATTCTGGTGGAAGGGATGGAGTCCCGCGGCAACATAGCATCAGAATCAATTGAACCACTTTATCCATGTATATGTTGGCTATTCAAAAATAGCAGATCTACAAGCTCATTACAGAGCTTGCACACCTATAATTTTTTTTTAAATCTGTCATTTTTTTTGGGAATCTGGAGTTCAATCAATCAATCAAATTAAAAATAAATAGTAGATATACATTTGGTCAATCAATCAATCAAACTCACTCTGAGGAAGAAAGGGAACTTGCGTCCATAGAATCCTACTCTGAAAAACTCTGGCTCCAGTCGCTGCTGCTCCATGATGTTATCATAGTACGCTGCCTCCATTTTCTACACACACACAACATAAAAAACGACTTGAAAAATCGGACTAAAAGAATAGTCAGAAAATTGGCATGCGCTGCAAGCTTGTACTGCTATTTTTTAAGAATTCGGAGTGTGGAGTTTGCATGTTCTCCCCGTGTCCCCTAGGGTAGATACCCTCACAAAAACATGCCGTAATCCTGGTCTCTAAATCTACCTCCCCCTGGCCAGCCGGGGCCCCTGATGGAGGGGAAAGGAACTGGTCGGAATAACGTGTCCCTTCTACGCGCTACGTCCTGCCGGGGAAATTCCCATCTGTCAGGTGAAAAGAAGCAGCTTGGACTCCTCATGCATAGAAGGAGGCATGAGGTCAGTCCGCTGCCCCCCCAGGTTGGCAGAGGAAGTGTAGCGCCCAGGATTACATTAGATAATTGGCACTGGGTGAAAAGAAAACTGGGTTACAAAATCGTGGGATAAAAATAAAAAAAAGAATTCTGAAAAATATAAAAAATGTTTTAATGTTTGTTTTTTTTCACGATTTTGTAACCCATTTTTTCACCCAGTGTCAATTATCGAATGTAATCCTCAGCCGGGATTTTCACGGTAGTTTCCTCAGCCGGACGTAGCGCGCGGACGAAACACGTTATTCCGACCAGTTCCTTTCCCCTCCATCAGGCTGGCCAGGGAAAGGTATAGTTTAGAGACCAGGATTACTGCAAATGTTTTTGTGAGGGGACACGGGGAGAACATGCAAACTCCACATAGAAAGGCCATTTCGCCAACCACGCCTCGGATATGGCACTGATAATGCGGAGGAGACAACACGCCCCCAGAGCCCACAGCGTCCCCAGCCAGGAATGGGATCCAGGACCTTCTAGCAAATGCATATCAATTTGGGGTGTTCTTTAAAAACAAAAAAGTTTGAGAACCACTAGGTCTAATTTCTACTTTTTTCTCTTTGGCACTGTGGTGTGATGGAGTATACAGTAGAAATGAAGCTTATGAGAGAGTAGCAAACAGACATGGACTCACTCTTATCCAGCTTAGACTCTGGTAATCATAGAGAGATTCATACTGGAACGCCAACTCCCTGCATAGAGGGATACCATACTCCCAGCACTGAGACAGAGACAGAGACAGAGACAGAGACAGAGACAGAGACAGAGACAGAGACAGAGACAGAGACAGAGACAGAGACAGAGACAGAGACAGAGAGACAGACAGACAGACAGACAGACAGACAGACAGACAGACAGACAGACACTATTAGTTTGTGCACGTACTCGTTTCTCTACATTTCTTACACTAGAATCTCTGCGGCCAAATACATATTAATTTGGAGGTCCTTGACATGAAATGGTTTGAGAACCACTGCCCAGTACAGTATGTACTGTGTGTATGTGTGTATGTGTGCCGTGTGTTTCATACCTTGCCCTTGTTGAAGTAATGGATGACCTTGCGACAGAGCCCCTCCTTGCGATGCCACTCGCTCTGAGCGGGGTAATGGAGGAACTCCCTGAGAGGCCTGTCCTCCCACTGGAGCACCTCCCAGTACAGTAACAGAGTGAACGCACCCTCTGTGGAGGACACGCACACACACCAAGAATGACAGAGTGAACTCTGTGAATACTGACATTGTTTTAAGTATCAAAAGTAGAAAGTTCTCACGCAGTACCTGTGTAGTTCTCGGCCTGCAGGTGCATGTCGCACAGTTTGTGGATGTAGCGGATGTACATCTCCTCCTTGTTGATCTCAGACTTGTAGAAGTTCTGGAAAACACAACCAGACACAATATTCAACCTTTATTTATTTAACCAGTAAGAACATTTTGAGCCGTCCGTCATTTAAATAACACGCCCCTTTAATATTCTCCAAACGCCCCGATTTTACGACATTAACAACCGGAATACGACCAAACAAACGCTCGTCTTGCTGCCTGTCATGTCTGCGGCTGCGTGCAAGTGTGCATTTCTTTGGGCACACTGGAGGGAAACAGCAGTAGGATAATAGGCTACCATGTATTCCGTGAGGGTACAACCTTTGGGCCGTACATAGTACACCCATTATTTGGTTGGTAAATGAGGCCCAAAGTCTGTTTGATCAAGTTGGAACTGACAAAGAGGCAGGATACAATTACACACATTTGATAAACATGCACTACAGAACAAACAACAATAGGACATATCCCAAAAGCGATACACACAAGTAATAGGGGATAAAAAAGCCAATAATCCTACATAAAGTAGAAATACACACATATACACAACATATGACACGTACAGTACAAAAAATATAGGCCTACAGAGAGGCTAGTAAACATCTATAGTGATCCTATTGACATTTCTCAAGGGAATTAGCAAGGCCAATTTGAGTCTAGTCTGTAGGTCGTTCCATGACTAGGGACCTTTTTTTTTACCACCCTCAAAATGAAGGTACGACACAACGTAGCAGAGCATTTTGATCTGAGGTTTAGGCCTCAGGATGACTTACACCAAACACGATTAGCCTCCATTGTAAGAGTCTAAAGATGTGCACGTCAGAAAGTAAAAGAATAAATAAAAGGTTATGACGATGGTACTTCACTGTAGTAGCTTTTCATAAATTATATTTGTACTTAGGCTGTCTGCTGTCATGAAAGTTTATAGTTAGAGAAATTCAAAATCCAGCCGTCTGCTGTCCAGCCTCTCCCACCCCTTACTGGGGAAAATTCTGGGAGGAAAACAGAAACGGGGTGAGTCTTCTTGTATTCTGCTCAACATGTGCAACAAAGGGGGAAAGAAAACCCCATGGTACTAGGGTGGTTATTATTTCATCATTGAATTGAACTCATTAAAACCGGGAAAGCATCTGTGTCAATAAACAAATAGTAAGAGTTTTCACCAGAAGGTTAACGGTGCAACCGATCTTCTTGTTTTCAGTCTCGTCTCCCTTCATACAGTCCCTGTGGAACAGAAAGAGAACACGTTATATTTATTATATTTATATTTTATATGTATATTTTTACATTGAGAACATCCGGTTTTCAACTATTGTCCCAAACTTTGCGTGTCGTGTGTATATTATTTCTCCACATGAACCCTAGCATACACACATAATATAACACCTATTCTGAGTTGAAATGTCGGTTAAAATGCCTCACCCACAAGGTTGTTGTAGGCCGGCTATTTTTGGCAAATAGATTCGGTGTGGAGGGGGAAAAAAGTGGTCCAAGTATAGAACCCTGAGGTATCCCGGTCAGCTAAGTATTAATCGTCTCTGTCGGGTCAGAAACCTCAAATATATTCAAAACGGTTACTTTTCAGGATTCAAATAAAAAAATAGCAAAAGTAGCACATCTACAAGCTGAGCTACTTTTGATGCTTAGTGTGACTTTAGCCGCGTGACGCTGTATGATCAAGTAGGACATTAATGTTATTTCTTTTGCAAACTGCTAATAAAGTATTCATTCAATCAATCAATCAAGCTAAGTGTGATAACTGGCCTGTAGTCTAGCAGTCTTTCCATCAGCCGTGTGACAGAGGTGACAAACGATATCCCCGTCTCTCGCCACGTCTCCTGTTCGATCTTCTCCAGCAAGCTACGAGGTAAACAAAGCACACAAGAGTCAGAGCAACAATGACACTTTTTTGTTTTTAATTGAAAATGCGTCATCGAAAGAACATTGTTAGAGTCGGATGTTTCCTTTAGAGCTGATGGAATCTTTGTTAGTAGATAGGCCTAGACCTAGTAGATATACATTATTGTAGGAGTTAGGCCTAGTAGATACTGTATACATCATTGTAGGAGTTAGGCCTAGTAGATACTGTATACATCATTGTAGGAGTTAGGCCTAGTAGATACTGTATACATCATTGTAGGAGATAGGCCTAGTAGATACTGTATACATCATTGTAGGAGATAGGCCTAGTAGATACCGGTATACATCATTGTAGGAGATAGGCCTAGTAGATACCGGTATACATCATTGTAGGAGATAGGCCTAGTAGATACCGGTATACATCATTGTAGGAGATAGGCCTAGTAGATACTGGTATACATCATTGTAGGATATAGGCCTAGTAGATACTGTATACATCATTGTAGGATATAGGCCTAGTAGATACTGTATACATCATTGTAGGATATAGGCCTAGTAGATACTGGTATACATCATTGTAGGAGTTAGGCCTAGTAGATACTGTATACATCATTGTAGGAGATAGGCCTAGTAGATACTGTATACATCATTGTAGGAGATAGGCCTAGTAGATACTGTATACATCATTGTAGGAGATAGGCCTAGTAGATACTGTATACATCATTGTAGGAAATAGGCCTAGTAGATACTGTATACATCATTGTAGGAGATAGGCCTAGTAGATACTGTATACATCATTGTAGGAGTTAGGCCTAGTAGATACTGGTATACATCATTGTAGGAGTTAGGCCTAGTAGATACTGGTATACATCATTGTAGGAGATAGGCCTAGTAGATACTGTATACATCATTGTAGGAGTTAGGCCTAGTAGATACCGGTATACATCATTGTAGGAGATAGGCCTAGTAGATACTGGTATACATCATTGTAGGAGATAGGCCTAGTAGATACTGTATACATCATTGTAGGAGATAGGCCTAGTAGATACCGGTATACATCATTGTAGGAGTTAGGCCTAGTAGATACTGGTATACATCATTGTAGGAGATAGGCCTAGTAGATACTGGTATACATCATTGTAGGAGATAGGCCTAGTAGATACTGTATACATCATTGTAGGAGATAGGCCTAGTAGATACCGGTATACATCATTGTAGGAGTTAGGCCTAGTAGATACTGGTATACATCATTGTAGGAGATAGGCCTAGTAGATACTGGTATACATCATTGTAGGAGTTAGGCCTAGTAGATACCGGTATACATCATTGTAGGAGATAGGCCTAGTAGATACCGGTATACATCATTGTAGGAGTTAGGCCTAGTAGATACCGGTATACATCATTGTAGGAGTTAGGCCTAGTAGATACTGTATACATCATTGTAGGAGATAGGCCTAGTAGATACCGGTATACATCATTGTAGGAGATAGGCCTAGTAGATACCGGTATACATCATTGTAGGAGTTAGGCCTAGTAGATACTGGTATACATCATTGTAGGAGTTAGGCCTAGTAGATACTGGTATACATCATTGTAGGATATAGGCCTAGTAGATACTGGTATACATCATTGTAGGAGTTAGGCCTAGTAGATACTGGTATACATCATTGTAGGAGTTAGGCCTAGTAGATACTGGTATACATCATTGTAGGAGATAGGCCTAGTAGATACTGGTATACATCATTGTAGGAGATAGGCCTAGTAGATACTGGTATACATCATTGTAGGAGATAGGCCTAGTAGATACTGTATACATCATTGTAGGATATAGGCCTAGTAGATACTGGTATACATCATTGTAGGAGTTAGGCCTAGTAGATACTGGTATACATCATTGTAGGAGTTAGGCCTAGTAGATACTGGTATACATCATTGTAGGAGATAGGCCTAGTAGATACTGGTATACATCATTGTAGGAGTTAGGCCTAGTAGATACTGGTATACATCATTGTAGGAGATAGGCCTAGTAGATACCGGTATACATCATTGTAGGAGTTAGGCCTAGTAGATACTGTATACATCATTGTAGGAGATAGGCCTAGTAGATACCGGTATACATCATTGTAGGAGATAGGCCTAGTAGATACCGGTATACATCATTGTAGGAGATAGGCCTAGTAGATACTGTATACATCATTGTAGGAGATAGGCCTAGTAGATACTGTGTACATCATTGTAGGAGATAGGCCTAGTAGATACCGGTATACATCATTGTAGGAGATAGGCCTAGTAGATACCGGTATACATCATTGTAGGAGATAGGCCTAGTAGATACTGGTATACATCATTGTAGACGCATTGTGAACTTGCATCTGCTATTTTAGGCTTCCCCACAGAATAGGGATGTGAGGGTTCAAGTAATGCAATGATACAAAAACAAATAATGTACATGTCACACAAAGATGACTCAAGTCAAGATTGCTTCAGAACCAATCTGATAATAGCTAAAACGTATTTGTTTTGAAGCACAGTTGAGAGTATAGGACCTTACCTGGGGTAGGGACCAAATAACTGGGTTCTAATCCCACGCAGCACAGAGTGAAATAAAAGACAACGGCAGTGTTAAAGACAGGCAGAGATGGAACATGTGTTAGCTGTGTTAACAGAGAGAGAGAGAGAGAGAGAGAGAGAGAGAGAGAGAGAGAGAGAGAGATGTTTTCATATACCTTCATTCGAGCACAAGAGGACAAGTATTTAAGAGACAGACAGACATAGGCAAGGACAAACAAGTTCTTACAGTAGACTGAACAGCTCTCTGTAATTCTCGTCCCCTTTCCCCTCAGACACCAGGCTGTCCAACTTGTCAATCAACTCAGCTTCCACCTGAAGACAGACAGACATATACATATACAGACGATGACTTTGTAGAGTATAGACTAAAATATGACTAAAACTAAACCGATTTTCATTCAAAAGACTATGACTAAACTAAAAAATATGTCGTCAAAGTCAACGAGTGTGTTTGTGCGTGCGTGTCCGCATGCACCTGTTTGAAGTTGCCATTCTTGCGTTGCTCCCAGTCCATCATGTCATGGAAGATGGGGATCATGATGTTCCGTACCTCAGCCTGGGGAACCAGTGTCACTCCCAGGAATGGACCAATCATACCAGGGATGAAATGAATCTTATTCTCCCCTGCAGGGATGTGGAGGAGAGGAGAGGAGAGGAGAGGAGAGGAGAGGAGAGGAGAGGAGAGGAGAGGAGAGGAGAGGAGAGGAGAGGAGAGGAGAGGAGAGGAGAGGAGAGGAGAGGAGAGGAGAGATTTAAGTCTACTGGAACTATTCTCCAGTCCCTCCGTCTTCATTTTAGTCTAGTTTTTATTTGTTGACGAAATTAGCAATAATTTATTTAGTCTAATAATATATATTTAGTTTAGTTAGCTTAGTTTTGATTTAGTTTTCATCAGTGAAAAGAGGTAGTCGACGAACATTTTTGCCATAGCTTTAGTTTACAAAACACACTAGAAGCAAAGCAGTTGTGGGTGGTATTGGTAATATGGCACAAGAGTTGTATCTTCCATAGCCACTAGATGTCAGTGTTGTGGCAGAGTTGGCATTACTGTAGTGCAAGTATTATCATGTTATAAGCTTGGCTGACAAGCTGAGCTTGTAGATCGACTATTTTCGGCATGCAGCTAATAATAAATCAGGCATTCCAACACCATCACGGCCCGCCAAAATACATTTTAGTCGACTAAATCAACTGTAGATTTGGAGACTAAACTCTCTTGTTATTTAGTCAACTAAAACTAGACTACAAGTAAAACCTTTCGGAGGACTAATATATGACTAATATAAGAGACTGACTAAAACTCAAAATGAACACTGATGCAGCAGTCAGTAGTATTTAAAACCATGTAATACAGTGTAATCCTAGCAGAGAGGTAGTATTTAACCATGTGTAATCCTAGCAGAGAGGTAGTATTTAACCATGTGTAATCCTATCAGAGAGGTAGTATTTAACCATGTGTAATCCTAGCAGAGAGGTAGTATTTAACCATGTGTAATCCTAGCAGAGATGAATCCTGGGTGTCTTACCCAGGTGTTGCCACATGTTGAACAGCTCATAGGCCATCATTACCCTCATGTCACCATACCTGGAGGACAAAAGTATTGTTATCAATATTATTATTTTATTTTCCCAAAACAATTATACAAAATAAAATAAAATAAGTAATTAACAAAACACACATGCGTTAGTAGGACAATATCAATAACCAGAAACAAGGATTTGTGTTTTCGATGAATATTTGCATGATTCAAATGGACTTTGAAGTTACAATGGGTTTGTTTATGGTCAGAGGTACTTTACAATTAGAATGAAAATTCACGTTGGTTTCAGGGTTATAGCAGGATTAGACTTATAGAGGCTAGGTTTGGGGGTAGGAGCGGGGACACAGGATTAGACTTATAGAGGCTAGGTTTGGGGGTAGGAGCGGGGACACAGGGTTAGACTTATAGAGGCTAGGTTTGGGGGTAGGAGCGGGGACACAGGATTAGACTTATAGAGGCTAGGTTTGGGGGTAGGAGCGGGGACACAGGATTAGACTTATAGAGGCTAGGTTTGGGGGTAGGAGCGGGGACACAGGGTTAGACTTATAGAGGCTAGGTTTGGGGGTAGGAGCGGGGACACAGGATTAGACTTATAGAGGCTAGGTTTGGGGGTAGGAGCGGGGACACAGGATTAGACTTATAGAGGCTAGGTTTGGGGGTAGGACCGGGGACACAGGGTTAGACTTATAGAGGCTAGGTTTGGGGGTAGGACCGGGGACACAGGGTTAGACTTATAGAGGCTAGGTTTGGGGGTAGGAGCGGGGACACAGGGTTAGACTTATAGAGGCTAGGTTTGGGGGTAGGAGCGGGGACACAGGGTTAGACTTATAGAGGCTAGGTTTGGGGGTAGGAGCGGGGACACAGGATTAGACTTATAGAGGCTAGGTTTGGGGGTAGGAGCGGGGACACAGGGTTAGACTTATAGAGGCTAGGTTTGGGGGTAGGAGCGGGGACACAGGATTAGACTTATAGAGGCTAGGTTTGGGGGTAGGAGCGGGGACACAGGATTAGACTTATAGAGGCTAGGTTTGGGGGTAGGAGCGGGGACACAGGGTTAGACTTATAGAGGCTAGGTTTGGGGGTAGGAGCGGGGACACAGGGTTAGACTTATAGAGGCTAGGTTTGGGGGTAGGAGCGGGGACACAGGGTTAGACTTATAGAGGCTAGGTTTGGGGGTAGGAGCGGGGACACAGGGTTACATTTTCCCTTTTTACGTAGTTGTGCGGCGATGTCTCAAACCAAAAAATAGCAGATCTAAGTTCACACATTGTGAGCTTGTAGAGATGATCATACTTTTCGGCTGTGTGTGTGTGTGTGTGTGTGTGTGTGTGTGTGTGTGTGTGTGCTTGCATGTGTGTGTCCTTACTTGTCCAGAACATTCTTCCTCTTGGCAGCGGTTAGAGTCTCCAGCTGCAAACTGGGCTGGTTGATGTACAACACTGCTAAACTGAAGTATGAGTTCCATACCTGGTAACACGCCCGCATGCACGCACACACACACACACACACGCACGCACGCACGCACGCACGCACGCACGCACGCACGCACGCACGCACGCACGCACGCACGCACGCACGCACAAAAAAAAACACACGCAACGCAATGTGACATACAGTGGTTGGCCAGTGAGTTTGTCCTATTTCCTTTTCAATGCCTCTGAATCACCACACGTAACACAGCCAGCCCGCGGTTTAGTTCCAAAATCAACCACGGGGTGGAGCAGTTTAGTATGTTTTCTTTGCTCGGTGTGCTGTGTCAATCCCATTGGAATTGCTTTGTTGACAAAATGTGCTAAACAATGTTCGACGACTTTTTATTCTCTTTCATGACGTATCATGTCAGACTATGCGATTACAGTGGAATGAATCCTTGGCCGTGTTGTCGGCCTGTCTGGACCCAGGAGCCTGGCCCGCTGTCTGGACCCAGGAGCCTGGCCCGCTGTCTGGACTCAGGAGCCTGGCCCGCTGTCTGGACTCAGGAGCCTGGCCCGCTGTCTGGACTCAGGAGCCTGGCCCGCTGTCTGGGCTCAGGAGCCTGGCCCGCTGTCTGGACTCAGGAGCCTGGCCCGCTGTCTGGGCTCAGGAGCCTGGCCCGCTGTCTGGACTCAGGAGCCTGGCCCGCTGTCTGGGCTCAGGAGCCTGGCCCGCTGTCTGGGCTCAGGAGCCTGGCCCGCTGTCTGGGCTCAGGAGCCTGGCCCGCTGTCTGGGCTCAGGAGCCTGGCCCGCTGTCTGGGCTCAGGAGCCTGGCCCGCTGTCTGGCTGCACTACGAGATCAACCGTCGTGCAGCGTTCTCCGTGACATTGCGCAAGATCGGGGAAGATCGTGCGTCATAGAATCATTCAAAGTTATTATATTTTGAGTCTTGACACTAGCTTTGGCAACGTAAACGTCTCACGCCAACGAAGAGCTGCCGTGGTTCACAGACACTTCAGCACACATCGACTGGCTGAGACGACGAAGGTCGAACTGCATGGCACGTTCCCATTCCTAGAAGGAGGCCTCTCTACCCATGCAGTCAGCTGTGTGTGTGTGTGTGTGTGTGTGTGTGTGTGTGTGTGTGTGTGTGTGTCTTATCTAAGCAGGCAACAGCAGCATGAGTCCACCTGACACCTGACATCCATGTCAGAATCACCTCCAAATCAAAGTGCACTGCGTGACATCACACAGCGTGCTGCACCAACTGGCTGCACGGTCAAATTCACAGGCTGTGCACGTGCACGTGTGTGTGTGTGTGTGTGTGTGTGTGTGTGAGGGAGACACAGATGTGTGGGTCAGGTCTGTCAAAGTCACACACCTTGAAGTCGAAATCGGCATCTGTGAAGTTCTTGTGTAAGGCAGGGGACAGGTGCTGGGCCGTGGTCACGATGATACTGGAGATGCGCGCGCGCGCACACACACACACACACACACACACACACACACACACACACACACACGTGCACACACATTAAGCATTAAGCCTCATATTTCAAGTTTGAGTTCGGTGGTTCTTGTGCTCAGTGTGTGTCTGTGTGCGTGCATGTTTGTCAGTCATACTTGCTGGTGAGAAGTCTCATGACATTCCAGTCCCGAGGGAAAATGCTGAGCTTCATCAGATTCCTAAAAACACAGAGAATTTTCAACAGGAACTCCTGGAGGAGGAGAGGAGAAGAGAAGAGAAGAGAAGAGAAGAGAAGAGAAGAGAAGAGAAGAGAAGAGAAGAGAAGAGAAGAGAAGAGAAGAGAAGAGAAGAGAAGAGAAGAGAAGAGAAGAGAAGAGAAGAGAAGAGAAGAGAAGAGAAGAGAAGAGAAGAGAAGAGAAGAGAAGAGAAAATTATAGATGAATTTCTCACCTCTTTTCTCACCAAACATATGGTCCCTAACTATGAATTAGCAATTCCTAATTGATGTGACTTGTAGAAGTTTATGAAGGCATATGGTTATACATCACGTTTCCCAAGACAGTACATGTAGATAGTATAGAAATTAATTGGCTGAATGTTGATGCTCTAACATGTCTTGATATTCAATTATACCATAAGTCGTTTCGAGGAAGCAATCAGATTTTTTGAAACGAGCAACACCGCACAGCTGTGCTATGCATGCGCATACCCACTATGTAGCACAACAATCAATTCTCCAGTTCTAGGCAACACAGAAAGGGGGGGGACTTTTCATATTTCCACACAACAGCTCTAAAGAATATGATTTTAGTTCAATTCCCCTTTAGTGGCTTTGGATGCTATCAGATGATTTAATCTCCGTCATCAGCCCTTATCAACAGCATGTCCGACAATTACTTACCATCCATAACCCTAACCCTAACCTCTGTCTTAACGGGACACGTAAGTCAGTTTCACGATGTTTTCACTTCAGCGGCAGTAATTTCACTTTACTAAATGTCCTAGTCACCTAACTCGCAGTAGGCAGTATGTGAAAATGTCCATATTGTCTCCATTGCATGGTCCTGAATCCTGATAAGAACCTACTGTACCCTTTCTTTAAGTGCAGCTCTACCTTGAGTTCTTCCTTGCTCTGGAAGTTCTCGATCAGGTGCTGGAAGTGGATGTCCGTCATCTGCCGTAGGAGGGACAGCAGGCACGACACGTACTCGCCCTGCCCAATGGGAGGCCATGGGGGGGGAAAGACATGTCAGCCAATCACAAGGCACAGAGGATCAGTTTGTACCAATCACCGTGTAGTATACACAGGATGAGATGACCAATGAGAACAAAGATGGAAGGAGGAGGGCTGGCACTAATGGGCTGTGCTAGAAAATAACTGTTTCTCAAACACTGAGTCTGGACCCACTGTCGGACAAACTCTTATGGGTCACGAGTAAACTATGCCTTTATTTTTTGTTTCCTACATGAAGGGAG
>NC_139703.1:4280157-4355157 GCF_964188405.1 Protomyctophum parallelum
GAGATAGAGGCGTTCTAGAAAACCCTGGGTGGGAGTGGATGGGAGCTGTGTTTTTAAACCCTGTGTGGGAGTGGATAGGAGCTGTGTTTTTAAACCCTGGGTGGGAGTGGATGGGAGCTGTGTTTTTAAACCCTGGGTGGGAGTGGATGGGAGCTGTGTTTTTAAACCCTGGGTGGGAGTGGATGGGAGCTGTGTTTTTAAACCCTGGGTGGGAGTGGATGGGAGCTGTGTTTTAAACCCTGGGTGGGAGTGGATGGGAGCTGTGTTTTTAAACCCTGGGTGGGAGTGGATGGGAGCTGGCTGTGTTTTAAACCCTGGGTGGGAGTGGATGGGAGCTGGCTGTGTTTTTAAACCCTGGGTAGGAGCATAGACATATAAAGGCTCTTCCGGCTCTGGGGCGTCTGTATCTCAACAGAAGGCAAAATGGAGGCAAAGGGAGGCGATGGCGACACGTGATTGCATTGGCAAGCTTTCCCGAGATTCCTTTGCGAAGGGGCCAATCAGAGGCGTATGACTTCAAGATTCCGCTTGACTTCCTCCTTCCGTTGCAGACAGGTCGCCCCCAACGAACTACAGCGGCCAATGAGGCATCTATTATGTTTCATATCTACGGGTAGGAGTGGATGAAAGCTGTGTTTTTTGCGACCACATGACTTCCTGGTTCCTGGTTTCATTGAGACCCGAATGGTATATCATAGGTTAGCAAAAAGAGCGCCATCTATTGTAAAAATTAAAACACCAAATCAAAATACATACTTAGTGGTGTGGGATTTCAAAACACATGCATTAAAAATATGTACAGCACTTGTTTTGTTGATCTCTTTTTTTACACTTTGGGCTGCATTTGATGTCATGAAAGGTGCTATACAAATAACGTTTATTATTATTAATTAAGGGATGGACAGATATAACGGAATTGAATGAATGAATGAATGAATGAATGAATGAATGAATGAATGAATGAATGAATGAATGAATGAATGAATGAATGAAGAAAAGAAGAAAAGGATCGAAGGATCGAACAAAGGAAGGAACAAACAAACAAACAAACAAACAAACCATGTATGATGGGTGCAGGTGAAGTAGTGATGAACAGAAGTAGTAGTAGTGGTATTGTTAGTTACTAACAGTGATCTCGGCTGTGCACTGCGGACAGCGTTGGCCCCTTACCGCCCCGTCCTGCCATTGGCTCTTGCTCATGATTGACAGCAGCGTCTGGAGCAGGACGTCCAATAGGGACTCCACCATCATTTCCACCTCCTCCTGCACCGACGAATCCTGAGCGAGGATTGGACCGACAGGGTGGTTAATAATAGTGCAGTTCTATTCAAAGTGGGGTCTGGGGGTCGTTCCAGAGGGTCCCCAGCAAAACATAGCATTACACTCAACGTCAACATTAATGTTAAATGTGTGTGTGTGTGTGTGTGTGTGTGTGTGTGTGTGTGTGTGTGTGTGTGTTACCAGTGAGCCGGTCTTGATAATGGAGAATATGGAGCTGAGGATTCCAGAACAGATGAGCAGCTCTTTCTGCTGCCTGAGGTGTAGATGGATGTGATGCAACACCACTGGTAACAGCACCCTACGAGACTCTGCACGCACGCACGGGCACACGCACGCACACAAAATAATCATATTGTGTTATCAGATATTGAAATCAGACAATATAATAATAAGAAACAATCTCCTTCTTTTTCCCCCCATTTTTGTTTTGATTAATGGATGTTTTAAAATGTGTTCATCTCATGAAATCGTCATCCGTGAAGAAAAAACAAAAAGGCCCTTTTATTTACCGGGGAAAGAGAAGAGCTTGCTGTCCACGGTGCGTGCGATGGCCTGCAGCTTGACCACGTCCATGGACTGTCCAATGTGCACGGTGGACGGCAGGCTTCCCAGAGTGCCGCGCACAAACTCTGCCACATCCTGCACGCTGAACATCTGCAGGAGCTCGTCGAAGATGGCCGGGAAGGAGTTCAGTAGAGCTGCCTGCATGTAGCCAGAGGACACAAACCCTGTGTCAGACTATGGACTTGTTGTCATCAATCATGTCAGACTCAGAAGTCGTGGGTTCAAAATGCAAATCCAGAAACACTCCTGTGAGAATCACACCGCCCCGGCATTTAATCCACGCAGGACAAACAGACAAACGTATCGCCGCTGTCGGGCAGAAAACTCTTATCTCCATCTTCTAACTTTTTGTGTTTTTTGGGGGGGTAAATTAACGCCCTACTTGATCACACTACAGTACAGCGTCAAACAGATCATAAGTAGCAGATCTGCAAGCTCGAAACGCAGCGCAAAGTGTCGCATTTCAAACTCGTCTATCTGATATTTTTTTATATGTTTGAATTTGAATCCTAAAAAGTTTTGGACATACGTACGGTAGGAGGATTCCACCCGACAGAGAAGATAATGGACAAACAATAAAGCACTCACACTATAGGGCTGGGACATTTTGGTAGTTCTGTTAGGAACCACACATAGGCCTACATGTCAACATAGAAATATGGAAAACACTCTCAATGTCCTCGTGTCTTTACGTTGTGAGAGAACATGCTTCTTTTGCTCCCCCCTCTAACTCTGTCAGAGACAACAGTCACCAAGCATTGCATTTTAAAGCATTTTTTTGTGCCGATTGATTTGTCGGTCCGAAAATGTTCCTGAAGAAAAGATGAATTCGCGAAAGCGTGGTTTAGCCAACATTGCAGCTGTATTGTTCAGGAATGTTTGGTACCATTTTAATGAGCAGGGAGAAATGTAGACAAAAAGAACGCCATTATGGACTGTTTATGTACAGTATACTGCATAGAGAGGAGAAAAATAGAAGAGAGAGAGGGGGCGAGAGAGTGATGACAGAGAAAGACAGTGGTAATAAAAACACGGCATACACGCATGAACACACAGTCGCACACACACGCTCCCTGTGTGTGTGTGTGTGTGTGTGTGTGTGTGTGTGTGTGTGTGTGTGTGTGCATGCTTATGTGTTTGTGTGTGGATTTGTTCTCAGAAGTACCTTGTCTGCAGACTGTTACACAACAAACTAAACTAACCTGTGAATTATCATGCCTTGACACACACACACACACACACACACACACACACACACACAGAATGGCACAGTTCCAGCGCACGCACGGGTCGCATGTGCACGTGCACGACCTACAGTAGTACAGTAGTAATAGGGGTGGGATTTATTATGCGATTTTAAAGTTATTTGTTATGTCAGAAACACTGCATCGAAGTATGATTCAACTTTTCATGGCTTATATTTTTTAGAATTGGTTTAAAATGTTTTAGTATAATACAAAAGCAAAGTAACTTGTTATAAGTAACTTATAATCGCAATATAATTAAGAATCGCAATATCAAATCGGCATCCTAGGTATACGCATAGGATCTAACCTGACTTTGCCAGATTGCGGCAGTATATTGAGTTGAGTTCACAAGTTCCCTCCTCCTGCCTCATGCATCTGGGCTCTCTCAAGCAGAAACCATGAACCAGGAGCAGCGGGACAACAATCTGATATCTCCAGAATAATTTTGAGCTGTAGTCTTGTTAGGTTGAGCTGTGGCACAGCTTCAATATGTCATCAGTCTTGCGTTGATCCCGCCTCTAGCGGCCGCATACGGCTGCATATCGCTCCGGTCTGATTTGGTCCGGAGTGCATCGTCTCTGCCTGAGAGACACCAGACTCTCCCTTCTGGCAGAACTGGCAACTGTTGTCCAGCAGGGGGAGTGGTTTTACCAGGCTACCTAGGATCAACATTGTATCGAATTGGGAGGTAAGTGAAGTATACACTTCTTCAGAAGTCCTATAGATCACTCACAGGTTGTGGAAGAGCGCCCTCTATAGGAACACGGATATAACATACACATGCGTTAATAAATTCAATAATACACAATGCGTCGGATTGTGCGTTTGGATTGAAATGACGTATACATGCGTCAATGGCAGGTGGGGATGATAGGACTGAAGACATGTGCTTGATAGACCCTAGCACCACAGCAGGGACTGGTGGTGACTGGACACTGGTGACTGAGTGAGTGGTGTGATTTCTACTCCATAAGGGCAGGTGATATGCAAAGAAAAACAGAGAAGGAGCTCTCTAATGGGTGAGATGCGTGAGGGAATGGGATGTTTCCTCCATGGACAATCACTGGGCCGCATGATGGGTGAGTGTGTGTGTGTGTGTGTGTGTGTGTGTGTGTGTGTGCGTGCGTGCGTGCGTGCGTGCGTGCGTGCGTGCGTGCGTGCGTGCCCGGTGTAAGAGGCCAAGAGGGATTACACAAAGGTGCGGGTGATGTGTGTGCCGTTAGTTTCACAAACAGGGGGAGGGTGTCACACTGTCACAATATTCCTCGAACCAACCATTGTTACTTACTGACAGAGGAGAGGGGCGTGGAGAACTGGAGCTCCACCCCTGAGAGCAGGTGGTGCTGCCTTGCCCGCTACTGGGAGGAGCCTGTCCTGGGGCAGGGGTTTGGGATTGGCCCTGCAGGGCCTGGCTGGAAGCTAAGGGAGAGGTAGGCCCGACACAAGGGCCCGGGGCTGGGGTTGAGCCGGGGCTAGACTCGTGGTGGTGGGGGTGCTGGGGTAGGACAGCACGGTCAACGTGTGGGCAAGGAACAATTTGGGGCCCCAAAAAAGGATGGAGGAAAGCATTATGGGGTGGCAGCGTTTGATAAGGGATGGACAGAAAACAAATGAAAGATTCAGGGCAGAGGAAGAGGACAGTGGGGGATGGAGAATTAGATTTAAAAGCAACTAAAAGCAGAAGGGGATCTCTCTGTGGGAAACTATTAACTGTCTAACAGTCACTAGAGATAGTGAAGTATATAACACAATGGCAGAGCTAGGAGTCAACTGAATCAGAGATCATCCCTTGCAATAAATAAGTAAGTAAATAAATCAATCAATAACAACTGTCTATAAAAAAAAACATCGTTTTTCGTTAATAAAATAATTTCCATAAATAAATTGACAAAATGCTTGAAAAGTAGTGAAAATAGCAGATCGGCTAGTTTGGGTTTGGAACCACTGGTCTATAACATACAGTGTTGCATGTCTGTCCTCACCTGTGTGAAGACCAGGGTCTCTGTGGTGTCTGTCCTCACCTGTGTGAAGACGAGTGTCTCTGTGTTGCGGCTGTCCAGGCTCAGGACGAAGCGGATGGACTGGAACAGCTCCTGGATGCTGACCCTGAACATGTCCTCCTCCAGACCACAGGTGGCCCGCGAGTACAGGATGCGAGACTGGACGATGAACTTGAACAGATACTCCAAGGCCTGGGGTGTGTGGGGGAGAGAGAGAGAGAGAGAGAATATAATACCGGTATCTTTGATGTGAGTTAGATCTCTGACCGATGGTCATTTACACAATACACACATGTTCATATACGACCAAATGTTGCTTTCAAGAATGTTATTTTTTTTTTTAACTTAAAATTTTATCCCACGATTTTGTAACCCAGTTTTCTTATCACCCAGTGCCAATTATCTATGTAATCCTGGGCACTACACTTCCTCTGCCAACCTGGGGGGGCAGCGGACTGACCTCATGCCTCCTTCTATGCATGAGGAGTCCAAGCTGCTTCTTTTCACCTGACAGAGGGGAATTTCCCCGGCCGGACGTAGCGCGTGGAAGGGACACGTTATTCCGACCAGTTCCTTTCCCCTCCATCAGGCGCCCCGGCTGGCCAGGGGGAGGTAGTTTTAGAGACCAGGATTATGGCATGTTTTTGTGAGGGTATCTACCCTAGGGGACACGGGGAGAACATGCAAACTCCACACAGAAAGGCCCTATCGCCAACCCCCGCCTCGGGTATGGGCACTGATGACGCGGAGGAGAGAACACGCCGCCAGTGCCCACAGCGTCCCCAGCGGGAATCAAGAATGTTATTGAAAACATTTGAAGCGAGAAATACACAATGCAGTAACCAAAGATTGATTCTATTTGATCAACACGTCCTTGTTTTCCGAGGCGAGCGTGTCCACCGAGCGCAACACTTATGGAATACTTGCATTACTGTGAGCAAGGAAATGCTTTGTTTTGTTGTTACTTTTGGGTCAATGTATTCATTTATTTATAAAGAAGCCATGTAATATACACCACGCGGGTAGTTGTTTAGAAATAACCCCTTCATGGTTGGTTAAACACAGAGGGGAGTTATTTCTCTATATTATCCCAGGTGTAGTAGAAGGTGTCTCACCCTCATGGCCTCTTGTATGTGGTCCTGTCTCACCACCTCTGCAGAGCGGTCCATGTACCACTTTAGACAGCGGATCAACTCCCTGTCACGCACACGCACGCACGCACGCACGCACACACACACACACACACACACACACACACACACACACACACACACACACACACACAAACAATAATTTTAACCACTTTATCCATATTTGATACGGTAGTGAGCTTGTACATCTGCTATTGTTTATTTATTTATTTCATTTTTTTTTCTCTATTTCATTTTAACACATTTCTGGGTGTAAAACATTTTCACAAACATCTTGAAGCCGTATAACTTCAAGTATGGTGCGGGTTGTAGTCAATGAGACAAACATGCCAGATTGTGCTGGTATGGTTATTCAAGGTCTGGGTATATAGGATTAAAAACATACGGCATAATGTGAGTCATGGACGTTGCAGTCTGAGGTACAGTAATAGGTACAGTGGAGTATGAGGACTTGAAGCACTCACTTGTAAGCCAGAGCTCCGGCAAAGTGCTTCTGGATGTACGTGTCCATGACGGGCCTGAAGTGGTAGTACTTACTGTCCCTGAGCAGGTTAATGATGAACACCTGAGGAGACAGATATCATTACTTGCACAAGCAGAGCGCGCAAGTAATATTTCCGCCTGGTCTCCTTCGTCGTGACAGCTGTTCCGCCATTCGAGGCTTACGCAGAAAAACATCAAATCTGTGCCTGTGTTGCTGGACCAATGATGACGAAATGACCATATTTCTTACGTCATCATTTAGAGCTAGTCATACGTATACTATATACATAATCAGTAAAAAAATAAAATAGCAAATTGTGCCTGATCTGCTGGGACCAGAGTACGTGGTGTGTATGTGTATGACTAGCTCTAAATGATGACGTAAGAAATATGGTCATTTCGTCATCATTGGTCCAGCAACACAGGCACAGATTTGATGTTTTTCTGCGTAAGCCTCAAATGGCGGAACAGCTGTCACGGTTTTTGGCGCAAAGTAACCACAGTATACCGCTAATCAACTTACAACTACACACTTTATACAGTATAGAGTATATATGTATACGTATATAGTATATGCCTATATACTATATATATACTATATATATTTCTTACGTCATCATTTAGAGCTAGTCATACGTATACTATATACATAATCAGTAAAAAATAAAATAGCAAATTGTGCCTGATCTGCTGGGACCAGAGTACGTGGTGTGTATGTGTATGACTAGAAAAACTAAAAAGGGATCCAGAATATAATATTCCTAATATATGATATATGACAAAATCAAGGGTGAAATATAATATAGTGATTGACCATGTCCAATAACTAGTATTCACTGTCTTTTACTTCCATTAGCTTTTTTAGTTTACTTGAGTGAATCAGCTGAGCGGTCGGCTGACCTGGATAGTTGCTCTGCTGAGCTCAGCTGACTATCTGAGCTAGGAGCTTGACTACTTACTGTACATGGCCTAGAATGCCTGAACTAACAAGATGTTAACAATTGTTTCCCCATGTTGTGGTTCACTTCATGATGTAATTGTGGGTATTTAATTGCATATAATCTGGGAGTCCCTTAATTTCAAAGGGAATACAAATAATGTCTAATAAATGCAATGTGTACTTATACGGTAATACAAAAGATTATTTCACAAGCCAGACATGTGTCTCCAAATTAAAATAGTTTTTATAATCAAAAATATTACAGTCACATAATACTCTAATAACTAACCACACCCCCTTCCCCTCTTCCACTTAATGTATACTTACATTTTTTGACAGAGTTATTATTTTTTTTTTTTTTAAGATATTTTTTTGCGGCTTACGCCTTTTATTGATTTTTTAAGGGACAGACAGTAGGCTGACAGGAAACGGGAGAGAGATGGGGGGATGACATGCAGTAAAGGCCGTGTCGGGCTCGGGAGTCGAACCCGCGGCACACCGCGACTGGATCACCAGTCCGGTGCCCAGACCGTTACGCTACGGCCTGGGCCGACAGAGTTAAATTAACACGATATTACTGTGTGTGACATTTTTTATGCTTTAAATGCGATTGGGCTGCTTAGTGCTTATCACCTCACCTACTTAATATAACCTCAGGTTATGTTTGTCTACAGTGTTTGAATTGCATTAGAGGGTATGTGTTTGGAGGGCGCAGCTGTAGCACACACACACACACACACACACACACACACACAGGGCGCAGCTGTAACACACACACACACACACACACACACACACACACACACACACACACACACACCACACACACACGAGCTGCGTTCGCTTCACGCGTTTGCGCGTCTTACTTGTAATACAAGTTTGCAAAAGACATTTCCCATTTCAGGACAGCCTTTCAGTATTAGGTGAATGTATTATGTCAATACACTTGTACCACTGTACCACTAAAACACAAATAAGGAAGTTTAAGTTTGGGGCATTTATGGGAAGGACCTAGCTCAATGTTCTCAATAAATCATGATTAGAAGTGGCAGGCATTCAAACACATTAAATCACATCAGTCAAGAAAAGATAGTCGGCTGATAAAGTCCAGCCTTGATCCAATTGATCCAAATGGTTCAACCGTCCAGTTTTTTCACCTTCTACTAGTTCAAGGAAGTTTAAGTTTGGGACATTTATGGGAAGGACCTCAATGTTCTCAATCAATCATGATTAGAAGTGGCTTAGTAGATAAAAAATAAAATAGCAAATTGTGCCTGATCTGCTGGGACCAGAGTACGTGGTGTGTATGTGTATGACTAGCTCTAAATGATGACGTAAGAAATATGGTCATTTCGTCATTATTGGTCCAGCAACACAGGCACAGATTTGATGTTTTTCTGCGTAAGCCTCAAATGGCGGAACAGCTGTCACGGTTTTTGGCGCAAAGTAACCACAGTATACCGCTAATCAACTTACAACTACACACTTTATACAGTATAGAGTATAGAGTATATATGTATACATATATAGTATATGCCTATATACTATATATATACTATATATATTTCTTACGTCATCATTTAGAGCTAGTCATACGTATACTATATACATAATCAGTAAAAAATAAAATAGCAAATTGTGCCTGATCTGCTGGGACCAGAGTACGTGGTGTGTATGTGTATGACTAGCTCTTAATAATGACGTAAGAAATATGGTCATTTGTGGTCATTTGGTCCAGCAACACAGGCACAGATTTGATGTTTTTCTGCGTAAGCCTCAAATGGCGGAACAGCTGTCACGGTTTTTGGCGCAAAGTAACCACAGTATACCGCTAATCAACTTACAACTACACACTTTATACAGTATAGAGTATAGAGTATATATGTATACGTATATAGTATATGCCTATATACTATATATATACTATATATATTTCTTACGTCATCATTTAGAGCTAGTCATACGTATACTATATACATAATCAGTAAAAAATAAAATAGCAAATTGTGCCTGATCTGCTGGGACCAGAGTACGTGGTGTGTATGTGTATGACTAGAAAAACTAAAAAGGGATCCAGAATATATCTACAACGATAAAACAGTATTTCTTATATAGATAGAAACTTGAATCATACTTAATAATACTAGATGTTTATATGTATAAAGTAGGTAGCAAATAGTTACATCTAAACATTAATCATTTCAAACGTTCCTTCACAGAGATACTGAGATTTGACAGTTTACAGCGGTCGAAAGGACTTGCGCGCTCTGCTTGCGCACTAGTTGGCCATTTATGGCCTACTAGTGTGCAACAAGCAAGTATGCACTCGACAGAGTGCAGTTCTAGTTTAAAATGTGGCCGACTTGGTTTGATTGATTGATTGAAATATTTATTAACAGTTTGCAGAATTACAGCACATTTCAAGCACAATACACTCAATACAAAGACTGTTAACTGTGAGTGGACGACCCAATTAAGCATTACACTTGTTTACAACATCAGGGTCCACATTGTTCATTTCATCAAAACATTTAGAGACGTACAAATAGACACTTCTATGTAGTTAAAGAACAGAACAGGAATTCATCATATAGGAAGCAAAAAGGGAAAAGATACATATACAGTGAGGGGAAAGGGGGGGGGGGGGAGATTCAGATTTTATGCGGGCCAGTTTCGAATTGCAGCCGTCCGTAGGTGCCCTTTGAGAGCGGTATTGAAAAATAGCAGATCTACAAGCTCATAGCGCGCCACCGAGTGGCGCGCTACGAGCTTGTAGGTCTGCTATTTTTTGAAAAATCGAAGAATGACTTGACATATTTAGAATCTGATCTCAGGTCAGAATGAGAGACCAGTGTGTGTGTCCAGTGGAAACCTCGTATGAATCTGATCTCAGGTCAGAATGAGTTAATAAGGTTACTGTATTGGCCAATTTGTATTGGGGGTGGGGAGGGGGGCGGTGTGGGGGGTCGCGAGACATGGCTGAAGCATTTCCGGGGGTCCCCAGCCAAAAAACGTTGAGAACCCCTCTGGACTAAGGGATATTTCTCATGTTATTTTAACAGGCTTAAAAACACATCTCGCAGGAAAGAAGAGACAACGAGAGAGATTTACAACAGAGAGCCAACCATTAGGGGGATAGGTTTAAAGCACGCATTTGAACAGAGCGCCTGCCAGTCACAATGTGGGACAGCGTCTCAATTTGTGGGACGCCTGAAAGGTCATGAAAATGTGGGACTGTCCCATGCAAAGTGGGACATCTGGTCACCCTAACACAGTGGTTCCCAAACTTTTTAGCCTGTGACCCAAAATACTATAAATAGCAGATCTATACAAGCTCACAACACGGCACAAGGTGACGCATTGTAAGCTTGTAGATCGGCTATTTCCACTACTTCTTAAACATTTGTTTTCTAATTTATGGAATTTCTTAGATTTTTATTTTATTTCTTCATGAAATTACTGAATCGTTGGGAATTTTTTTAAATAATAATAACAAACCCATAAAAATGTGTCGAGCGACACTGGGAAACATTGCCTTAACACACACACACACTTACCAGTGACTGGAAGACCAGCGGGCCGTACTTGTCTGTGTTGTCATCAAGGATGGCAAACAGCGTGTCCAGGATGTCTTGGAGGAACTGTAACATTTATACACAGCATCACAGATGGTCCACACGCGCGCCTACTTGCATATTGGTTATATTCTATTTCTGAAAATGTCAAATATATGACGATTTTTCACCATGGAAATGACTGATGATTATGCAAAAAATATGTAGTAATTGCATTTTTCTCAAATAATTGCTATTAGGCAATAATTGTAATAAATGTAATCATTTTGACAGGCCCCACATGCATACGGGAGGATATCTTTCCACTGTGTTTTGCCCAGGCATAATTTCTGTGAGGTTAGGGTTAAGGTTAGGGTTAGGCGTAGTTTTTAGTGAAGTTAAATGTTAGGGTTTAGACGCAATCGAGGCGAAACACCTGAGAAAGAGGGAGTCCCACATGCATGCAGACTGTCTTCCTCCCACAATGCCTTGCTGTTCCTGGAGGCTCCTGGTCCTCACCTTGACTATCTCCTCTCCGCTGACGTGTCTGAGGCGACTGAGGATGTCCATGACCCTCTCTGGGTGGACCTTCCACTTCAGCAGAGCCAGGAGGTCCACTGAGAAGACAACACACATAAGAATAGACCCTCCAGAAAAACGCAGGCAAAAATCCTTGATTAATGCAGCTTAAATTGCGGAAAGTTGCAAAATGTGAAATTGAATCGGTTGAAATTATTATTTTGGGCGGTCACAACCTGAAAAGGTTGAGAATCACGGGGATAAAAGCTGTGAGTGTTTCTGTACCGTTCTGCGTGAGCTTGGTGGAGGACAGCTGCGTGCAGATCCACAGGGTCTCCTTGGTGCTGCGCTGGAACACCAGGCTGGAGGGGATGCTGGGACAGCTGTTGAAGTCCTCCTTGCAGCAGGGCAGTCCCAGGTACAACGCATGGTTGGTGAAGGTGCTGTTCTCATCACACTGAGGACAGAGGGAGTCGGAAAAAAGAATATAGAAATTGAATAATATAAATTATAGAATGGTCTCTATGCACACACGCCATTTTGGAAAGAACTTGGGCCACTTCCCTACTTCCTTCACAGGTGTTACCGATGATACTAATGAAGGCTCTGTTGCATTCTGGTCAAACGGAGTCAGGGTGCTGCTACTGTGTATGTTGGCTCATTGGAACTCTGAGAGTGTACCAATGGAACCAGATTGACCAGAGTTATTGTCAGAGTTATAGGGGTCCTAGGAGAGAGAGAGAGAGAGAGAGAGAGAGAGAGAGAGAGAGACAAACACATCATGCCCTGACCTTATAGACGTAGAGCTCATGGCTCTCGTCCGATAGCGTAGTCCCATCTTCTCTCATCAGGGGAGTGAAGGAGAAGCCAAACAGCTTCTTCTCACCTTTGTCCTTGGCTGGCACGCACAGGAAAGAAAGACATTCACCATTAGTTTAAAATCTTGACGATTTCAACCCACTGAATAAATTATGAGAACACATGAAACCAGAAAACACCAAATGAAACTTCCTTTACTGGTAGTCTGCTCTGCTCTGCTTATGGACCAATAGAGGTACAACCTCCATTAAACCCAGACTATGTTATCAGTATCAAATCAATGTATCTCTCTCCAATGCAGTGGTTCCCAAACCCAGGGGTCGTTCAGGGAGTTCCAGGGGGTCCCCAGCTAAATGATAGTTAGGAACCAAATGGACCCTTATGGGTCTGTAACTCTGAGAGTGTACACATGCAATCCATCTGTACACTCTCACAGTTAACCCATTCTGAACGGGAACCCGTTTTGGTGTTAGCATCGTGTCGTGCTTTACCTATTGAAAAATAGCAGATCTACAAGCTCATATCGCGCCACCGAGTGGCGCGATACGAGCTTGTAGGTCTGCTATTTTTGAAAAATCGAAGAACGACTGACATTTTTTAGAATCTGATCTCAGGTCAGAATGGGTTAAACTAATAGTGATTTTACAATATAAATTGGGGGTCCCAGAGATAGAAATGCCATCATGGGGATCGGCAGGCTGATTAGTGTCAATTTGGGGATCCTTGACATGTAAAAGTTGGGGAACCACTGCTCTAGCACAGTGATGTCGGGAACGAATGCCTGTTCTGAGGGGGTCATGACTGCTTATCCAACCAACTTCACACCAGTGTTGATTTTGACAGCAAATGTTTATTTAGCGTATAAATTTGAATACATTTGAATACATTTTGATTTTGCATTTGGTTGCATGCTGAAAATAGCCGATCTGCTATTTTCAGAGTGCAACACAAACATAAAATGACATCTCATATAAACCAACAAAATGGAAAAAGCGTCACTCCAAAATAAAAGATGCAAGACTGCATGGCTCAGATGCAACTTCTCATATTTTATTGAGAACGCCGACGCGTTTCGGCAGTATAGCCTTCTTCAATTACTTCTCTTTTAGTTCTACTGGATCTCTTCTCCACTAGTCCCTCCCTAACATTTTAGTCTAGTTTTTATCTGTTGAATGATAAAATTGTCAATATATTTAGTCTTAGTTTTAGTCATCGTAGCTTAGTTTTATATTCAGTCAGTCAGTGAAAAAAGAGTCGACGAACATGTTTCGTCATAGTTTTAGTCATCAAAATCAACACTGCTTCACACTTGAAGCTGCAGTCGTTTTGGGTCCTCAAAAATACACCCACCAAGTGTGAAGTTGATCTGATGAGTGGTTCGGCAGTGGTGGTATGTGGACAGACAAGCAGACATACACACGGACGGACATACAGGGATTTCTAGAATTCACAGATTTACTTTAACCACTTAAACACAAAAGTGGTTAAAGGAAATGTATAAAGTTCACAGCGCAGCGCTTGTACTGTCGATGGGCTGTGAGTGTCATACTCACTGGAGCAGTGTCTGAACTCAAAGCGCAGGTGTGAGCCCCTGAAGCGGTCTATGGGAATGGGCAGTTTGAGCACCTCGCCCCACCGAGGACTGTTGTTGTGGTAGAGGACAAAGGAACGGTGCTCTGCCATGTTGGGCTCTCCAGAACCCAGACTGATGCAATCCTGGGAGGAGAGAAAGAGAGACAGAGAGAGAGACAGAGAGAGAGAGAGACAGAGTCAGAGAGAGACAGAGTCAGAGACACACAGAGAGGGGTGGTTGGCACATTACTGCCCCCCCCCCCGGCAGTGAAGAAAATCAAACTACTACTACTTTTTAGATTGTATTATTACAAAACATACACTAAACAACTTCAGTCCTATATTCCTTTACTTTAACTCAAGTACTCATGTACTTTCCCACACCTAAGTGTCCACTCAACTGTGACAGTTGAGTGGAACTGTCATTGACAGCTAACCTAGTGGGGGAGTGGTTAGTGGGTGGGGGAGTGATTATGCAAGAAATTAGGGGTGTGGACAAGTATCTATTGTCACACCCATTCAAATGGTGCTAAAATGTCAGGATTCTTTGCATGACTTATTCTCTGCTTTGGGGTTTCTGTTTCAACAAGTTTTAGATGGTCATATCTCTTTCAATTATTGTCCAATTTCATTGAATGATACATCATATGAAAGCTTACATTCTGTACTTTAATAATCTGTAAAAATCTGTAATCTGTAAAAATCGAGTTGAGGCATATTCTGCTGGCACTGGTCACAAATGGTGTTTATTTGGCCTGTTTAGAACGTCAGTTCTCAACTTCTCAGGCTATTTATATCACTGTGTGTGCGTGGGTGCACACGTGCATGTCTGCGTGGGGGGTAATCAAGAGTTCCCAGAAGTTTTCGCCAGCTCCCACATTACAAACGGGAGGGGAGAGGAAACGTGGGGCCTGGGGGTGATGGGACACACCAGGAAGGAAGTTACACAACAACAGAATAAACACAGTCCGGGAAACAAAACCAAAAAAAAGAGAGGGAGAGGATGCTGTTGATTCTTTCATTCATCAAATGACTGTGGCCCAAGAATCTTACTTTATCCTTTATTCATTGTTTCAAATCGGCCTCATGGTGACGCTATAAAAGCCCCACTTAACTGAACCATAGGTCATACAATCAACATGTATCATGATTTAACTCCTGTCCATCCGCCTGTGTCCGTGAACAGCTAGTTTTCCCACCGCGGTGAGTAGGTTATCGCCTCAAAACTGGAGTAACTATGTGTGAGCCTCGGGCCAAACCGCACAAATGATTCGCCATGCAACTCCTTGCAACATGCAACTAGTTGCAAATGGTGTGATTTGGGCCTTAAGGAGTGCACACTTTTCTACTATATTATAGTTTTTACTTCATTACAGCATTATTAGTATTAAATGACCACATGTTTTTGGGTTATCCTTTTAGCAATAATAATGTATAACTATCTGCACTTTTTTTTCTCAATCAATTAATCATGACTTCTTTATGAATTTGTTAAAGTGTATTGCTGTGTCAGCACAGTGTCTGTGGAACATGTCCCAACAAATCTATTGCTGTATGAGTGACAGAGATCATCCTTTAAACCAAGCATGAAAAGGTTCGTTACATAAGAGCAGACCTATGCATACAGCTGAGAGAGAGAGAGAGAGAGAGAGAGAGAGAGAGAGAGAGAGCAGTGTTAGTCAGAAAACACACTGACTGACTGATGCCAGACATCATGAATTAATGTTCCCTATGTCTCACTGAGCAGGAAACAGCGTCACACACATACACTCGCCCACACCCACACACACGCACGCACGCAGTATACAGAGCTCTCATTCCGGCAGGGAGGGACAGACAGGCATACAGGCGGTCGCACCGCTGTCAGCACAGAGTGGATTTAGCGTCCTCACTACACTACAGCAGAGCAGAGTCATGTGAACACACACCCTGGCCTACACTACACTACAGCAGAGCAGAGTCATGTGAACACACACCCTACAGCCATGGACCAGAAGACAAACTCCTGGAATACTCACTGGAGTCAATCTATAGTGGAATGTTGATATCGTTCATATGCTGCTCATTAACTGAGGAATAACTTGGAGTGAATCTATACTGTACTTTATCATTGAGCGAGGACTCAAATGGCTAAGCTTGTGTCTGGTGTGTTGGTGGTGTGTCTGATGGCGCTGCCATGGACACACGCAGGCAACGGTAAGTGTCTGGTGTGCAGTGGTGGACAAAGTACTGACATTTGTTACTTAGGTAAAAGTACCAATACTACACTGTAGAAATACTCTTTTACAAGTTCAGGTTCAGAATTCAAAATGTACATGCGTAAAACTACAAAAGTATTGGTATCCATGGACTTAAAGTGACCACTTTGGTAGAGGTTTGGGTTACAATTTACAATTTACAATTTAGGCATTTAGCAGACGCTCTTAATCCAGAGCGACTTACATTTAAGCAAGAACAAAAGCATGGGAATACATCACATAAAAGCATTTATCAATATCATGAAACATGCGTAAGCTAAGAAAGTAACAGTGGAATATCTATATAATGAAACTATACATACACTATACATATAAACTATACATATTTACTACTGTTGTGTACCGGTAGTTACTTTGCCATGATCTTCAAATAGTAAAATCAACAGGAAGTTAACAAGTTAACATAAAAAAGGTTTGTTTATGTACTAAAAGTGTGACTTTGAGAGCTGTTTCAGCTTACAATGTAAGTCAATGAGGACTGAGGAGCATATTTTGAATTATCAATTTCTAATCACTGGAGCATTGTTTTTTTTAAGTTTCTACATTTGCAGTTACATCATGGCAAGGTAACACGATCCAAACCTCTACCAAAGTGGTCTTGCACTTTAAAGTACTAAAAGTACAACTCATCATGCAGAATGTCCCACTTCAAGTTTTCAAACGTATACAATGACAGATCTACTGTACTAGCTCACAATGCATCACATCGCGACGCATTGTGATCTCGTAGATCGGCTATTTTCAAATTAGAGCAGCAGCAGTGAGGATGATCCCCGATCCAATCATTGTTTTGAAAAAGTTTAATGTATACAGTAGGTCCCTGCTTCACTATAGGAGTTGATTAGATGCGATGTCACCGTGTTATTCTATCTCTCTCCCCCTCGCTGTTTCTCTCGCTCTGCATTCTTCCACTGCACTTTGTCTGTGTGCGTGCGTGTGTGTGTGCGTGTGCTCCCCGTCAGAAAACCTTTTATCCCATTCTGACCTGAGATCAGATTCATACGAGGTTTCCGCCGGACACACACTGGTCTGATGAACCCATTCTGACCTGAGATCAGATTCTAAAAATGTCAGTCGCTCTTCGATTTTTCAAAAATAGCAGACCTACAAGCTCATATCGCGCCACTCGGTGGCGCGATATGAGCTTGTAGATCTGCTATTTTTAAATAGCTAAAGCATAACATGATGCTGACACCAAAATGGGTGCCCGGTCAGAATGGGTTAAGTGAGGTCGATTATTTTTTTCCGTGCTCAAACATTCACTCCGATATTCGTCCCGAAAAGCGCGTCCTATGTGCAAACACCTAGAATTCCTTTGTAGATCTTTATTATTATTATTATTATTACAAAACATACATGCAGCATTTCAGCTCCTGTATACATTTCGGCCGAAGCTCACGACGCATTGTGAGCTTGTAGATCTGCTATTTTCTAAGAATGTTTAATACGTTTGAAAATACAGGACTTTTACTTGTAACAGAGTATTTATTCATGTCAGTATTGATGCTTCTACTTAACCCATTCTGGATGGGAATCCCTCTTGGGTTATACTACAGTATTCAAAAAAATATATATTTTTGATGCTGCTACATAAATATTTGAAGTTTTCAGAAAACTTCAGGTCAGGATTTAGAAGGCATTTTTTTTAATCTGACTCAGTACAAAATGGGTTAAGTAAAACATGCGAGTACTTTTTCCACCACTGGAGAAAACAGGGAAATGTGACGGGCCATGTGTTGTGTGTCTTTCCAGAAGGTGTGGATAAGGAACGCGTCAGACAGAACAGACGTCTGGATAAGGGACAGTGGCCTCCATACCCTCAGAGCTGTCCAACTACTGACCTACAGTGAGTGACACCTCCATACCCACACATGTCCGGGAGCTCTGTGCAAGGCGTTGCCTAGCAACGGAAGCTGTCAAAAAATGGATTACCACGATCCCGTTTTATATCATTAAAAAGGACCTAAAGACGTGTATACACTTCCGAGGCGAAGACCCACAGAGGTAGAAACGTTGTAACAAAGAATTTTCCTGGGAGCTACAACTCAGTGTGCGGACATCTCCCTTCCTTTTTCATCGTACGTATTTTTGACCAGCACCTGTAGAATTTCTGGAGATTTGCATGCTTCCTGTCGTATCCTACACTTCCGAGGCACCACGTGTTTTTTTATTGAGAGGACGTGTATACACGTTATTAGCATCCTAAGTGTTAAAGGTCTGGTGAAATAAGTTTTCACACTTTTGGAGCATAATCGGTGGTCATTTGGGCATACCTCCACAAATTTCCCAGTGATTTCATTGGCCGCTGTCTCCCCGACAAACGACCAAAACATATATTTTTGTATTTCTCTCACACAAAACCATTATTATTTATCTTTTGATTTTCTTGTCTTTCAGTAGCAAATGACTGAAAACTCATTTTTTAATCAATTATTTTACAAAGATCCTGTATTTTCTTCTTTTGTTATAGTTCAAATTGTGATCACGATTTAAATTGCATTTTTGCATTAATTTTAATCGATTTTCGATACATTGTTGTTACATGCCTACTGTAGGTCCCATAGAAAAGAGTGTTTTTGTAGTTGTTGATTTGTTTGATATTTGTGTCTGACTGTACCATTATGCCGTTTACATTCAATCAATCGATCAAAAAAACGACACCGACAGACAGAGGGGATGTCATAACAGCAGCATGACAAACACCAGCGGTGTACTCGACCCAAAGACCTTCAACGGAAAACTCCCCAAATCCACCGACGACGACGACGACACCCTTCCCCCCTCCCTGCTGGGGGGCGACCATCATCTCCCCAAAGACAGAGCCCGCCCCTCCAGGTTAGAATAGTTTGGGATTTTTTGTTTCATCTTAGTTCAAAATTTTAGTTCATTTTGACATTTCTTCCATTTCTAGAGTGGATTTGCTAGTTTTTATTTTTGAAAATCCTAATTAGTTTCTTAGCTTTTAGCCTATTTGTTTTAATGTTGGTTTTTAGTTTTGCGTCACAGACCGCAAGGTGCCGACAGCTGGTGTAAAACTGGTACAGCAAAATAAATAGATTCATATTTCATATCCTCCCAAAAAGCTTATTGACAAAAACAAAAGGCATTTTGTCTATACTTTCAGTTAGGCCTATAGTTATATAGTCTTATAAACACACAATACAGTTAGTTACAGTACATTTTTTAAATTGTAGTTTTTTGTGCAGGTGCTTGAAAATCAAATCAACTACATTTGCTACTACCTATAGTAGTGACCGTAATGGACACTTTTTCATGATTGGCTGCCTCGTCTTTAGGCTGTCTGCCTCTAAGCCTATGGGATACTTTTATACCCATAAAACCTATAGTCTGAAGTGCATAAAACGATAGTTACGTATGTAACTACGGTTCTATGAGTCCTGAATGACCGCCAGAGGCGGTGCTTTAAGCACTGAATACGTCCCTTCGCGCATGCGCAGTCGAGTATTTTATACCAACAATGTCGGTTGACCCCGTGATGACCCGGAGTCGTCTATAACTTCCGGCAGTCATACGGGGCTCAGTCCCTACAGAATCTTCTCGCGAGAACACGAGGATTCTGAGTGACAAGAGTGCCTCTGGCGGTCATTCAGGACTCATAGAACCGTAGTTACATACGTAACTATCGTTCTATTTCGTCCCTGCTGACCGCCAGAGGCGGTGCTTTAAGCACTGAATGACTTATACCAGCCAAGTCACGAGGAATCCTGATTACAGACCTCAAAGGGTAGAACCGGAGGATTCGGGGAAGAGGGCCACGTCCACTGGGTGGGGAGTGGCAACATTCACCCTGTAGTACCTTGAGAAAGTGCCTGCCGAAGCCCATGAGGCGGCGGCACAAATGTCCTCCAAGGGCACCCCTCTCATGGCAGCCCATGATGTGGAAATGCTCCTTGTAGAGTGGCACCGTACCCCTGATGGTACGGGGAGGTTACTTGCCTCATAGGCGTGGCTGATTGTGTCTACAATCCAGTGGGACAGGCGCTGCTTGGAGGGAGCGCCGCCTTTGTTCACACCACTATGGCAAAAGAACAGCTGCTCTGCTCGCCTGATGCGTGCAGTAGCTTCAATGTAGGCTCTCAGGGCCCGGACTGGGCACAACAGCTCCAGTTTGTCTGTCAGCTCCCCAGGTGGGGGGTTGAATCGAGCCAGCCTGATAGGCCGGTTGAGGTGAGCCTGCGACAGCACCTTCGGGAGGAATGCTATGTTTGGCCACAGCGTGACCCCCGAGCCGTCTGCGTTCCACCTCAGACATGATTCGCTGACTGACAGAGCGTGCAGTTCACTGACGCGCTTTGCCAATGTAATGGCCAGGAGAAGGGCTGTCTTGCATGACACCCACTTCAGCTCTGCCTGTGCCAAGGGTTCGAAGGTAGGCCCGCACAGGGCGTCCAGTACCCGGTTAAGGTCCCATGAGTATGAGAATGTGTGCTATAGAGCGGAGCGCACCACTTGCCGCTCCAGCACATTGCCGTGTTCGGCCCAGTAGACTGGCATAAACTTCATATGGGTCCCATCAGATTCAAGACATGTCGACACCCGTCTGTCTTGCGTCACGAGGAAGTATGTAGATCGGACTTCCCTTAGTGTGACTGAGGATATACAGCCTCTGTTGCGCCCTTGGGCAGGAGGACACATCACTCCTGGTCTGATAGTAGGGCTCTCGTCATGTTGCTGATAATGGCCATTTTGACCCGCCGGATATGGGGGGCTGGCGTCAGAAGGCACTGCACAGCCCGGAAAGTCACAGTCACAGTCAGGTCCCTGCGTGGGACGCCAGGGAACACGCTGGCCTCTAGTGTGGGCCGGCGGTGATACGCGAGCTCCGAGGGCAGTCAAGATGATTTCATCAATGTTGGAGCTCGGCCCTTTGGGAGGCGGGATGTGTCGTAGGCCTGCAAGCTGCAGCCTGGTCTTCCCCCCCTGGATGGTTCGCTCCGGCGATTCTCGCCCGGCTGAACCACCTAGTGCTCCTGGCTCCTCAGGGAGACTACGGAGAGTTGGCCTAGGCTCATCAGTCAAGCTTGACTGTGAAAACCCGACTTGGCGACGGGCTAGAGATACGATGGACATCAGCCGCCCACGCTCTGAGGACATGACGCCAATGCCTCCAGTGACACACCAAAGGTGACTGAGCCAGTATTAACGTTGCCACTATTAAGTGTGAACGGGAGGCCCCAGTGAGCAGGTTGTCTGTGCTCCTGCACTGGGGTCGAGGTCACCTAGCGTTCTGCCGCCGGGCCTCGTTGGGGAACACAATGAGGGATGCAATGACAGGCTTGGTGGCTGGCATGTAACCCAGGCCAGCCCTTATCGCCTTGTGCGTTCAAATCTATTAAAGTGTCACGTCGCAACGGGTTGTCTCAGGACACTTTTCCCAATCAGGGCAGGGCTGCCAGGATTTCACCATCGGTATAGAGATGGGAGAGGGCCCTGATCGTTCGCCCGGCAGGCCTGTAGCTGTCTCAGGTACAGGCGTGGGGGACGGCGAAGACAGCAAGAAGAAGGCGCTTGGAGGAGCCGACTGCCTGCTTTAGTATGCGTTCCACGGCTATGCGCATGAGCTGAGAAGTGGGAGGCCGGCTCTGATGCCTGGGAGGCACTGCCTTCTGCATCTTCCTCATAGTCATGGAAGTGTGTAGCTTAAGCTGTCAGGGAGAGCACATCAACCTCGAGTCAGTTGTGGCATCGGAGAGGTAGGCGCTTCGGCACCCTCCGAGGTGCCTAGGTGTTATCTGAAGTGAGCATGGCCCTCATGCGGGCCAACTCTGCAGATAGCTGAGCCCTCTCGGATCTGCTGTAGTCAGCGGTCAGACCTTTTCCTCTTGGCACACGGGGCAGGACCAAGGTCGGCTCACGGCTGAAGGAGAGCTTCACACGAGGTACAAAAGTGGGAGCTCTCCATTGTGGTGGCACCGGTTACTCTGGACCGGCCGGTGCACACAAGTCCCAACTAGCCCAGGGCGCGGACGCTACTGGTTGCTAGGTGATGGCCATATGCTTGAGGGAGCGCATACGCTGTCTGTACCAGCAGAGGCTTTCGGGGTACGAAAGTGGGTGCTCTCCGTTGTGGTGGCACCGGTTCCTTTGGACCGGCCGGTGCACACCAGTCCCAACTAGCCCAGGGCGCGGACGCTACTGGTTTGCTAGGTGTTGGCCATATGCTGCAGGGAGGGGGCGCGTACGCTGCCTGTGCCAGCAGAGGCTTTAACTTAGATCGGCATATAATGACTTAATCGAAAAACTGAATGCTGCTATACCTGCCGCAGCCTGTGAATATGCATTTACGTTTATGCAAATGCTCATTGCAGCACTTTGAGATTCAACCAGATGTAAAGTGCATCATAGAAACAGCACACAAACGTTGCTGTTAGATACTGTGCGACCTGCATGGTCGCGGTGGGGGAGGGGAGCTTTACGCTACCTGTACCCCCGGCGGAGGCTTACTTATAATTTATGATAATAAAGTAGCCTTCAGTCAAGGTTTGGACGCTGCTATGTAGCAGCTGTAGTGTTTCCTATGTGACCGTTTATCACGGCACTATGACGCTTATCCAAACTCCAGTGCATTATTATTTATGTTTGCTAGTCCAGAGCGAAACAAAAGACACTTCCAATACACTAGTCACGTGTGCACTACTACGCATTCATGCTGGGAGGAGGGAGCGCTACCGCTGCCTCCCCCAGCCAGGTTCGGTTAAATAAACCGACACAAGCTAGTTTTGGAGAAAAGGCTACAACCGATAGCTCCACCGATAGGGGCCACCTGCTGAAGGAAGGGAGCGCGTACGCTGCCTGTATCAGCTGCAGCTAATGAACATAACAAGCTATACACCAATAGCTGTTAATAAATGCTTGAGCTAACAAACGATTAGTAGTAAGTAACATCAAGCTGGCCGTATGCTGGAGGAGCGGAGCGCATACGCTGCCTGCCCTGTACCAGCTGGGCCAACAAACAGTAAGGCAAGCTATATACAGATAGCTTTTTATCTTCAATAGTATAATAAGCGCTTGGGCTACAACTACAGGTAGCAGCGCCAGTTAGAGAGCTATGCTGGAGACCAGCTAGGCTACTAAAAAACAAGACAAGCTATAGCCTGTTCATAAACAGCTTTAACTTTAAGCTACTGGTAGCAGCTGTGAGCTACGCTGTCAGCAGCGCCAGATACTCTGTGCTGGGGACCAGCTGGGCTAATAGGACCTACAGGTACCCAGGGGCACTAATCCGACCTGTGGGAACAAACCAGGTTGCACCCACTGTATATGCAAAAAACTGTTAATGGAGCTTTGAGCTCCAGGCATACTGGTAGCAGCTTCAGCTAGGCCCACTACTGGGGGCCAGCTGGGTTAACAACCAGACAGGCTATGTACACCAGTAGCTGTTAATACTATTTTGCTACAAACTATACTGGTAGCAACATCAATACCCTGGGAGGACGCAGGAAGCTGCTCCTGTACCGGGCTGATAACAACAACAATACAGCTATTCGCAAAAGCAGTTAAGCTTGAATGCTGCCAATATCGGTATATGGCTTTGGCCAGCAAGGCTCTTGCCATCACCAGCAGGGGCTAAACAAAGCTTAAAAAGTAGCGTGTTTAACAAACGAAGGTAATATGACATCCTTCGGCAAGTCTTATAGTCGCTTATAATAAGCGCTAGCGTTCAGTCGAACAGACCTCGTATGCAGAGCAGGGAGGCGGCGCGAACGCAGCCTTTACCCACACACAGGAGGTTATGCCATGATAAGTATATGATATCATATGAACGTCTGTTTAGCGGGGATAGCGCCGCTTTAAACGATAACGTACCTTCTGTCCGGGGAGGGTTTTGTTAGCCTTCATTACCGGCGAGAGAGATTGGACGCTCCTGCGTCCACGTGACATGGGTTGTCACCGAGTGCCTCCCTCAGATGTTGGGGGCCAAGGCACCCAGGGCAGAGGTCATGCCCATCCTCTGGCCGCAGAGGAGCCTGGCAGGAGGTGCACAGGTGGTGGCGGGGTTCGTCCATTGGAAACCCGCAGATGTAGCCCAGAGCGCGGACGCTAGTGGTCGCTAGGGGTGGAGCCGTAAACTGGTAGGAAGGGAGCGCGGACGCTGCCTGTGCCAGTAGAGGCTACTGTAGCTGCTAAAGGCCGCTTAGCTGGAGGGAGGGGGCGCGCACGCCGCCTATGCCAGGTAAGGGGTGCTCTAGCAGAGACCAGTATATATGATATATATATAATGATATAGTTATATATATATAATTTCAGAAAAACCAACCTATAAAGTGGCAATGGCTCTGTGCCAAATTAAAGTACACTATTTGAGAACAAGTGACTAAATCAGTCAAGCCAATTCATATAACCGGGGTTACTGACGTAACCTCGCGGTGGTGCTATATAGCTGGCCAGTGCCAGCAAAGACTCATTCAGAGAGGCAGAGTAATATAGCAGTAAATAAGTACACTTATAAGTAGTATAAGTATAAGTATAAGTAGTAAGCAAATAATAATAGCGTCGACTCACGTGCTGGGAGCGGGTAGCGCTAACGCTTGCCGTCACCAGCACTGCGGCGCAGCCTTCGTGGGAAAACAAGACAGCGTAAGCTGTCAAAGAGAACGAGCTATCCGTTCAACTTTGACGGGTGCTAAACGGGACGCTCAGGTCGCCGTTTGTAGCACGCGGCGGTGCTATATAGCTGGCCAGTGCCAGCAAAGACTCGCTCAGAGAGGCAGAGTAATATAGCAGTAGATAAGTACACTTATAAGTATAAGTAGTATAAGTATAAGTAGTATAGGTAAGTAGTAAACAAATAATACTAGCGTCGACTCACGTGCTGGGAGCGGGTAGTGCTAACGCTTGCCGTCACCAGCACTGCGGCGCAGCCTTCGTGGGAAAACAAGCTGTCAAAGAGAACGAGCTATCCGTTCAACTTTGACGGGTGCTAAAACGGGACGCTCAGGTCGCCGTTTGTAGCACGCGACCGTGTGTGTTGCAGGGAAGCAGCGCGCACGCAGCCTATGCGAACAGGGGTTGTCTGCTTACCTTGTTCCCACGGGGAAAGAAGACGATGTGAAGCCCAGCTCCACTCGAAAACGATACAATAATAGTAGTATTAAGTCGCAGTCCCTGGAGGGCGAACGCACGCGTCACAGCTCCGACCAACAATGGTCGCGGGACTACCGGCGACTTAGTAGTAGCAAAGCAATAGTTCTGTTATCGTGCAGTTTAATTCTGCTGTAGAACTCTGTGCTATGTACAACTTGCGCAAAGCGAGAAGAAATTAGGGACTGAGCCCCGTATGACTGCCGGAAGTTATAGACGACTCCGGGTCATCACGGGGTCAACCGACATTGTTGGTATAAAATACTCGACTGCGCATGCGCGAAGGGACGTATTCAGTGCTTAAAGCACCGCCTCTGGCGGTCAGCAGGGACGAAATAGAACCCATACTCTGAACGTCGCAATGTGAAGCCATGAGCTGAGGCAGAGGCTGCGGCACACACAATTATTATTTATTATACTGTAGATGTTCACCTTTCTGCACCTTTTTAATTTCAGTTACCGACATTGTTTTTTAAATTTTCGTTTTGCTTATTATTTGGTTAATTTTCTCGAATAACCTTGCAGCACCCCAACCCCCACCGCGCCCTGGCTGGAGGTGGACACCGGCAACCCGGCGGTGGGCTACGCGGCGGGGGTCCTGAGCACGTGCCTCATCCCCGCGGCCTACGTCCTGGCCATGGCGCTGGGCATCCCCTCCAACCTCTACATCCTGCTGTTCCTCAAGTCCAGAACCTCCCGGAGCGCCAGGACCAAGAACCTGTCCTCCACCACGGTTAGTGGAGTGAGGACCAAGAACCTGTCCTCCACCACGGTTAGTGCAGTGAGGACCAATTAAGAACCTGTCCTCCACTACGGTTAGTGCAGTGAGGACCAATTAAGAACCTGTCCTCCACCACGGTTAGTGCAGTGAGGACCAATTAAGAACCTGTCCACCACCACGGTTAGTGCAGTGAGGACCAATTAAGAACCTGTCCTCCACTACGGTTAGTGCAGTGTGAGGACCAATTAAGAACCTGTCCTCCACCACGGTTAGTGCAGTTTGGACCAATTAAGAACCTGTCCTCCACCACGGTTAGTGCAGTGAGTACCAATTAAGAACCTGTCACCCACGGTTAGTGCAGTGAGGACCAATTAAGAACCTGTCCACCACCACGGTTAGTGCAGTGAGGACCAATTAAGAACCTGTCCTCCACCACGGTTAGTGCAGTGAGGACCAATTAAGAACCTGTCCTCCACCACGGTTAGTGCAGTGAGGACCAATTAAGAACCTGTCCTCCACCACGGTTAGTGCAGTGAGGACCAATTAAGAACCTGTCCTCCACCACGGTTAGTGCAGTGAGGACCAATTAAGAACCTGTCCTCCACCACGGTTAGTGCAGTGAGGACCAATTAAGAACCTGTCCTCCACTACGGTTAGTGCAGTGTGAGGACCAATTAAGAACCTGTCCTCCACCACGGTTAGTGCAGTGTGAGGACCAATTAAGAACCTGTCCTCCACTACGGTTAGTGCAGTGTGAGGACCAATTAAGAACCTGTCCTCCACTACGGTTAGTGCAGTGTGAGGACCAATTAAGAACCTGTCCTCCACCACAGTTAGTGCAGGGAATATTATCAGAAAGACCAAAAAAAAATCCAATCTGAGAATAAATTCCTTACCAACAAATGTCTTCCCCAATGTGTTTGTAAAGGTGTCTACTCTAGTAACACACGTCTCACAAAGACTGAAATTCAGTTTTCCTATAGGGGAATCTGTGACAGCTGCAGAAAGTTGGGCTGTCACTAACCTATATGCAGGCAACAATTTACATGTGACGGGTCAAACTAGGGGTTTTTATGATTCTGAATTCATTGCAAGTATTTAGTTTTGCACGGAAAACACTATATGGGCTAAAAACGACCATAGCCACTTTTCCAAGTCATCACATTTCTCATGATGCTGATGGCTATTTTTAGCCCAAAGAGGGTTTTTCGTGCAAAACAAAGTGCTTCAATGGATTCAGAATCATGAAAAAACCCTAGTTTGACATGGGTCAAACAGGCTTGTTAAAGTTTTTGTACATTTTGCCTACATAAAGTTATTAATGGTACTGTAGGCCTACCCCAATTTTCATCAGCTGTTACAGATTCCCCCTTTAGGGAAAGTGAATTTCAGAATCTGTGATATGTGTTACTAGACACCTTTACAAACAAATATGTAGGAGCGCACATCAATAGTGGGCAGGTGCTGACCGCGGGAGACAAACTTAGACAGAGAAGAGAGCACAGTTCTAGACACCTTTACAAAGACTTTGGTGAAGGCATTTCTTCGTAAGGCGTTTATTCTCAGATGTTTTTAATATCTCTTGACTAGGTGCTCTACCTCAGCCTGGCGCTGTCCGACCTGCTGCTGCTCTGCTCACTGGGCCTCAGGGTGCACTACCATCTCAACCACAATGACTGGGTTATTATTATTATTATTATTATATTACGCTGTAAGATGTGCAGTTTAAAATGGTTTTAATTCATGTCTGTAGGCGACTCCTCCGCCGCACTCCAGTTATGTTTAACCCCAGTTTCTGAGTCATATTAATTGGTGGATTTTTGCCATTTGACAATGAACGGCACCAATTTGTGCTGGGACCACAATACCGGCCTGTCATTTCACTGGCGCTCCTGGAGCAATAGTGCTGTGGTCCGTCCGAGACATCCACCACTTTTTACATGCAGTGCTGCTAGTCAAAATATTCTCCTAGTCTTCCACACCTGTATAGTTAAAATTTTAAGCCACGATTGCACCTTTTTAACTGTGCTGTTCTTGCCACCGTTGAGTTTGTTGTGATCCGTGAACGCATTGTCGGCGCAAAGCCAACATGCACGGCACTGACAACATATTAATATTATACAGGAGGCCCAGGCCGTAGCGTAACGGTCTGGGCACCGGACTGGTGATCCAGTCGCGGTGTGCCGCGGGTTCGACTCCCGGACCCGACACGGCCTTTACCGCATGTCATCCCCCCATCTCTCTCCCGTTTTCTGTCAGCCTACTTTCTATCCCTTAAAAAAAAATCAATAAAGGCGTAAGCCGCAAAAAAATATCTTAAAAAAAAAAAAAAAATTATACAGGAAAGCAAAACTTGAGCTACGAGAGACAGTGAAAGCCACGCCTCCGTCGCAGTCAAAATAGTAGCAGTATTTTGGTGTTTTCTAGGCGTGTATGTGTACGGAATTGCCAATCCGTGCTATTTCACCGTGTTTGGCTGTTCCAGGTGTTTAGTTTCATGTGGTCATGTGATCATTCTATCCAGGTGTTTGGTTTCAAGTGGTCATGTGATCATTCTATCCAGCTGTTTGGTTTCACGTGGTCATGTGATCATTCTATCCAGGTGTTTGGTTTCACGTGGTCATGTGATCATTCTATCCAGGTGTTTGGTTTCACGTGGTCATGTGATCATTCATCCAGGTGTTTGGTTTCACGTGGTCTTGTGATCATTCTATCCAGGTGTTTGGTTTCACGTGGTCATGTGATCATTCTATCCAGGTGTTCGGTTTCACGTGGTCATGTGATCATTCCTCCAGGTGTTTGGTTTCACGTGGTCATGTGATCATTCTATCCAGCTGTTTGGTTTCACGTGGTCATGTGATCATTCTATCCAGGTGTTTGGCTTCACGTGGTCATGTGATCATTCCTCCAGCTGTTTGGTTTCACGTGGTCAGGTGATCATTCCATCCAGGTGTTTGGCTTCACGTGGTCATGTGATCATTCCTCCAGGTGTTCGGGGAGGCGGCCTGTCGCCTGGCCACCGCCTCCTTCTACTGGAACGTGTCTTGCTCCGCCCACACCATCGCCTGCATCAGCGTGAGCCGCTACCTGGCCGTGGCGCGGCCCTTCCTCTACCGCCGGCTGCCCAAGACGGCCCTGGCGGCGGGCTCCTGCCTGGCGGCGTGGCTCCTGTTCGGGGCCTCCGTGGTCCCGGAGCTCCTGGTGCACCAGAGCTACCGCATCCCCCGTCTGGGCGGGGTCACCACCTGCCACGACGTGCTCCCCCTGCGGGACAGCCCACAGCACGCCCTGCTGGTGCCCTACAGGTACTGCTGGTCCTTATCCCATTCTGACCTGAGATCAGATTCATACGAGGTTTCCGCCGGACACACACTGGTCCTGATGAACCCATTCTGACCTGAGATCAGATTCTAGAAATGTCAGTCGTTCTTCGATTTTTCAAAAAATAGCAGACCTACAAGCTCGTATCGCGCCACTCGGTGGCGCGATATGAGCTTGTAGATCTGCTATTTTTAAATAGCTAAAGCATAACATGATGCCAACACCAAAATGGGTGCCCGTTCAGAATGGGTTATAGTACACATAGTATACTTATTATAAAATAATAATCTATATCATTATGTTTTTAAAACGAGCATTTTAACTCAAATCTTTACTTCTGGAGGTCCCAGGCACAACACATTTACAGATGGGGTTAATAAGGGTCCGCGGCCAAAGAAATGTTTGTGGGTGGTTCTTTGGGATGAAAACATTTCAGAATCACTTCGTGAACCGACTGCGCTTTGCAAATATCATTGTCATTCCTGTCCCGTATGTTAGAAGATTTAGATATTTACGTATAGCGTAATATGACATAAATGTAATTTGCTACAAAGTAACAATAATAATTCAGGTGGTGCCGTGGATGAAGACGTTATTTACAGGAAGGTGTCCAGGAACCAAAGCGGTAGTCCCATAGAGTTATATATCTATAGAGAAGACACCCGAGTTCTCCTCCCATCCACTTGCATTAAGTTGCTCAAAAGCGCATGAGGCGGATTCACTCCTCCTTCCTGGTAGGAACAGAGTGCATTCTGGGAAGATTGCAATGGTGAGTGGCCCCAAACACATGAACGCGCTGCCGTTGAACGCGCACGAGCGTCGTCCGTCGTGAACGTGTACAATGTTAGTCAACAGACAGCGCGTTCATGTGTTTGGGGCCAGGCTGCAATACCTTCATTCGGCCACTATGTCCATTTCGCCTCAAGATTTCCTCTGGGTGCCTTCTCTATTCATATATATACTCTAAGGGTAGTCCCCATGCAGGCCTCGCTGGGTAGAACTGGCTCTTCTTTTCTTTTGAAAACCAAACGCCTGTGGCCTCCGAGGCTACGACGTATCGACCATAAACACATCCCTGTTGTCGTCCCAGGCTGGCGCTGGTGTGTGTGGGCGTGTGTAAACTCATACCGTGGTCGTTCCAGGCTGGCGCCGGTGTGTGTGGGCGTGTGTAAACTCATACCGTGGTCGTCCCAGGCTGGCGCTGGTGTGTGTGGGCGTGTGTAAACTCATACCGTGGTCGTTCCAGGCTGGCGCTGGTGTGTGTATAACTATAAACTCATCCCCGTTGTTGTTCCAGGCTGGCGCTGGTGTGTGTGGGCGTGACGCTGCCCTTCGTGGCATGCGTGCTGTCCCAGGGGGCCATGGTGTACCACCTGTCCACCACCGCCGGGGGGCGGCGCCACTGGGCGCCCTTCGTCAGGGTCAGCTTCCTGGTCTTCCTCATCTTCCTGCTGTGCTTCGCCCCGGCCGCGGCGCTCCACGCGGCACACTACGCCCGCGTGGCGGTCGCCGGGGACCACCGTCTGTACCGCTACTACCGGGGGGTGGTCTGTCTCTGCTGCGTCCACGCATGTCTGGACCCCTTCCTGTGTCTCCTCATGTCCAAGACCATCGCCTCCAAACTCACCTTCAAGTCCCTCAGGAGGAAGTCCCAGGCGCCGGCTGCGGTAGTCTGACATCTGTGTGTGTGTGCGTGTGCGTGTGCGTGTGCGTGTGTGTGTGTGTGTGTGTGTGTGTGTGTGTGTGTGTGTGTGCGCTCGTGCACAAGCGTTGATGTATGTGTGTCTGTGTGTGTGTCTGTGCGTGTGTGTGCATACGTACGTGCGTGTGCACTCTAGTGCCTGCCTGGGCACAGACATGCCCTACCAGGCTAGCTAATTAGGGGCATTATCTGTACTGTTTTATTATGTGCAATTAAAATGTTTAAACATGAGATTACAATCATGTTGTCTGTTTCTATGAGTTTGGCTCAAGTAAGCCTTGCCATGAGACCCATCTCCTGTTTCTGTAGCATGAGGCAGCTTGATGTACAAGTACAGTACACGCCATGGACATGAGGCTAGTATGCCGCAGGGACTTACAATCCAACCCCTTGATGCTGAGTGCCAAGCAGGGAGGCACTGGGTCCCCTTTTCGATTGAACCCCGACCTCCCAGTCTCAGGGCGGACACTCTAAACCACAAGGCCACTGAGCTGTAATACTAATAACACACTCTAACCACAAGGCCACTGAGCTGTAATACTAATAACACACTCTAACCACTATAGGCCACTGAGCTAGTTTGGTTCGAGCGTAGACTGAACAAATTAATGGACAGCCTCCCGTGCTGGTTTTACAGACCGTAAACGAAGCCTATATCTTTCTATTGTGACATTCTGAAATGGAACTGGAATGAATGCTAATGGTTGGTACCAGAGGGGGGGGGGGGTCAATGGGTGAGTCTTCCCCTCCTACATCATGCCCTATTTTATCATCGATTAAAAAAAAAAAAATGGCGCCATTATCGCAAAACGCATATCATGGTGACTGAAAGTAAAATTTTAACTAGCGACCGGAAGCATGACAATGTTTATTAAGGTAATAAAATCACGTGTAAAGTTCGGCAAAAAACCCATCCACTTGAATAGAGCATTATTGCTTCTGACACCAGCAGGAGGAAACAGCGAGACTACAGGCCATTTATTCCCATGCTGAGCCCTGGCAGGGGTCAAGTAGAGGTGAGAACACGTTGGGACTGCTGACTGCTTCATTCCACACAGACATGTTTCAACATCCTCCCATTCGCCCATCTGGTTGTCTGCCTGTCTGTCTGCCTGTCTGTCTGTCTGCCTGTCTGTCTGCCTGTCTGCCTGTCTGCCTGTCTGCCTGTCTGTCTGTCATAATCAATGGTGCTCAAACCTTTTCATGGGTTGTTCCCATTCAAAAAACAATTACTCGCACATTTTCAAAAAATGGCAGATCTACAAACTCACGTCAGGGAAGTACAGTTCAATACAAGGTCTTCTAACATGTCTCCATCAGTGTAAAAAGGGCATATACTGTAGTAGCATGTCTGTACCTTCAGTATGTCTACATCAGTCTATACAGGACACATAGTAGCATGTCTGTACCTTCAGTGTGTCTACATCAGTCTATACAGGAATAGTATAGCATGTCTGTACCTTCAGTATGTCTACATCAGTTTATCGCATTCTGACCGGGCACCCATTTTGGTGTCAGCATCATGTTATGCTTTAGCTATTTAAAAATAGCAGATCTACAAGCTCATATCGCGCCACCGAGTGGCGCGATACGAGCTTGTAGGTCTGCTATTTTTGAAAAATCGAAGAGCGACTGACATTTTTAGAATCTGATCTCAGGTCAGAATGGGTTCATCAGACCAGTGTGTGTCCAGTGGAAACCTCGTATGAATCTGATCTCAGGTCAGAATGGGTTATACAGGACACATAGTAGCATGTCTGTACCTTCAGTATGTCTCCATCAGCGTACAGGACATAGACGGTGACCTCTATGTTCTTCTGGACACTCTTCCCTCCTCTCTCAAAGTCCCCGCGCTCCAGGGTCAGGTACAGGTCATTACGGACGTCACCTGAGAATCAGACCAAGGACGTACAGTAACAGTTACTTACTTCAAAAGCATTGGGCAAAGTACTGTAAGTGTGTGCGTATGCGTCAGTGTCGACAAAAACTATGACAAAAAAAAACTTTCCACTTATGAAAGCCCCCCCCATCCAAAAAGTTAAAAACTAAGCCATGACGACTAAGAATACGCCTAAATATATTGACAATTTTGCCGACAAATACAAACTAGACCAAAATGTTAGGGAGGGACTAGCTCTGGTCCATAGCTCTAATGCGTTGCATTTAGAGCTATGTTACTCTCGACTTCCGCCGCTCACATGAATGCAGACCAGCCTCTCGTCTTTAACGTAAATAAAAAGAAAGTTTTTGCTACTCACCAAAACAAAGGCGGGTTGTGTCATTAGAAAGCCTACTTTCCTTAGTGGGAGCACTCTGATCCCCCCACCACACGTATAAACGGTACTTTTTGGCCAGAAAGGGATTTTATTTTAAAAATATACTCTATGAGGCAATTCTCTGGGCAATATCGGTAGAAGGCGCAGTGGAGTAACTAAAAGTATTTTTTTTCCCGGTGGAAACAAAATCCCCTTTTGGAGAAAGGCACCCTGTGACCCAGGGCTGGTAACGGAAGCGATTGACGTCAGACTCCGGTACTCTATTGCTGCATGTGTATCATGTGATCCTCACCTGGCATGACGACATCGTAATGACATCATGTGATCCTCACCTGGCATGATGACATCGTAATGACATCATGTGATCCTCACCTGGCATGATGACATCGTAATGACATCATGTGATCCTCACCTGGCATGATGACATCGTAATGACATCATTTGATCCTCACCTGGCATGATGACGTCGGGGAAGCCCAGCTTGCGTGTGACGGCCACTCCTCTGCTGAAGATGAGCGGACAGTCTCTGCGGACCTGCTCCATGTCTCCACGGAACAACTGGAGGGAGATGACCAGGCCTGAAGCACGCACACACACGCACGCACACGCACAAAACCATGCATGACTGATGTGAGACAGAGGCCTTCACAGGTCCAATTGTGACAACACGCAGTCGCACCCGCCCGTCAATAATCTGATCCGTAGAGCGACCCGTCACCCGTGATTATATAAACATGCAAACCATTCCTGGTTGGAATGGATTCAGCACGCATAATTAGACATATCCCATTTTCATTTTCCCAGTTTTTCGCCCAGAACCTCTGGGTACCCCAACTGTGATCGCCTCCCTTTATGAACCCATTTAGTCAAGAAAGCTATTGGCAAGCATTTATTTTTCAGATATAGGTCAGCAGTTTGGCTAACCACTTAACGGTGTAGTTCACCCAAACAATTACTTTATTTTCTATCAATTAGTACAATTACACACAAGCGTTGTATTCATGACCAGCGGAAAGAGTCATCAAATTATTGGCTTAGGAACGCGACAAAAATAAAAGGCTTCAAGGGGTGTGTAATTGATAGAGAATAAGTCATGTTTTGTGGGGTGAACTACTCCTTTACACCCCGGCATCCATATTGTGAGCTGGTCGATCTGCAGTGGTGGGAAAAGTACTCCATTCATTTACTTAAGTCCGGAATTCAAAAAATAAAAACATATTGGCATAAATATTTACTTAAAGGACAACTTTAGTTTTTTTCAACCAAGGTTCATGTTTTAGTTTGTTATTAGATAAAGTCAAAGATGAGTGTTAATCTTTTTTCATTTGCTGCTTTCTTTTGTTTTAGGGATTTTAGCTGTTTTTGACAGGGGGGCGGGGGCATTCGAGCATGGGGCTAAATATGCATTTTTTAACACAATTTGATGGTGATTTATTTTTTTATGGTTTACTATAGTCCTAATAAACCCCAGGAAATTACATCTGGCCACAGAAGATCACAGGATCTACTGAATGTGAAGGTAGCCTACTGGGGGAAGGCTTATACTGTGTGTAGCTCAATATGTCAGTTTGTCACATTCAATAGATCCCGTGATCTTTTGTGGCCAGATGTAATTTCCTGGCGTTTATTAGGACTATAGTAAACCATAAAAAAATAAATCACCATAAAATTGTGTTAAAAAATACATATTTAGCCCCATGCTCGAATGCCCCCGCCCCCCTGTCAAAAACTGCTAAAATCTCTAAAACGAAAGAAAGCAGCAAATGAAAGAAAATGAACACTCACCTTTTACATAACAACCTAAAACATGAACCTTGGTTGAAAAAAACTAAAGTTGTCCTTTAAAGTACCCAAAGTGCTCACAATGCGTCGCATCAGTAACTACAAATTTGAAATAGATGCTGCTGGGAGCAGTGTATTTATATCGTACTGTAGTTGCTGCTGGGAGCAGTGTACTTATATCGTACTGTAGTTGCTGCTGGGAGCAGTGTACTTATATCGTACTGTAGTTGCTGCGGGGAGCAGTGTATTTATATCGTACCGTAGTTGCTGCTGGGAGCAGTGTATTTATATCGTACCGTAGTTGCTGCTGGGAGCAGTGTATTTATATCGTACTGTAGTTGCTGCGGGGAGCAGTGTATTTATATCGTACCGTAGTTGCTGCTGGGAGCAGTGTATTTATATCGTACCGTAGTTGCTGCTGGGAGCAGTGTATTTATATCGTACCGTAGTTGCTGCGGGGAGCAGTGTATTTATATCGTACTGTAGTTGCTGCTGGGAGCAGTGTATTTATATCGTACCGTAGTTGCTGCTGGGAGCAGTGTATTTATATCGTACCGTAGTTGCTGCTGGGAGCAGTGTACTTATATCGTACTGTAGTTGCTGCTGGGAGCAGTGTACTTATATCGTACCGTAGTTGCTGCTGGGAGCAGTGTATTTATATCGTACTGTAGTTGCTGCTGGGAGCAGTGTACTTATATCGTACCGTAGTTGCTGCTGGGAGCAGTGTATTTATATCGTACTGTAGTTGCTGCTGGGAGCAGTGTATTTATATCGTACCGTAGTTGCTGCTGGGAGCAGTGTACTTATATCGTACCGTAGTTGCTGCTGGGAGCAGTGTACTTATATCGTACTGTAGTTGCTGCGGGGAGCAGTGTATTTATATCGTACCGTAGTTGCTGCTGGGAGCAGTGTATTTATATCGTACTGTAGTTGCTGCTGGGAGCAGTGTATTTATATCGTACTGTAGTTGCTGCGGGGAGCAGTGTATTTATATCGTACCGTAGTTGCTGCTGGGAGCAGTGTATTTATATCGTACTGTAGTTGCTGCTGGGAGCAGTGTATTTATATCGTACCGTAGTTGCTGCTGGGAGCAGTGTATTTATATCGTACTGTAGTTGCTGCTGGGAGCAGTGTATTTATATCGTACCGTAGTTGCTGCTGGGAGCAGTGTATTTATATCATACTGTAGTTGCTGCTGGGAGCAGTGTATTTATATCGTACTGTAGTTGCTGCTGGGAGCAGTGTATTTATATCGTACCGTAGTTGCTGCTGGGAGCAGTGTATTTATATCGTACTGTAGTTGCTGCGGGGAGCAGTGTATTTATATCGTACTGTAGTTGCTGCTGGGAGCAGTGTACTTATATCGTACTGTAGTTGCTGCTGGGAGCAGTGTATTTATATCGTACTGTAGTTGCTGCTGGGAGCAGTGTACTTATATCGTACTGTAGTTGCTGCTGGGAGCAGTGTATTTATATCATACTGTAGTTGCTGCTGGGAGCAGTGTACTTATATCGTACCGTAGTTGCTGCTGGGAGCAGTGTATTTATATCGTACCGTAGTTGCTGCTGGGAGCAGTGTATTTATATCGTACCGTAGTTGCTGCTGGGAGCAGTGTATTTATATCGTACTGTAGTTGCTGCTGGGAGCAGTGTATTTATATCGTACCGTAGTTGCTGCTGGGAGCAGTGTATTTATATCGTACTGTAGTTGCTGCTGGGAGCAGTGTATTTATATCGTACTGTAGTTGCTGCTGGGAGCAGTGTATTTATATCATACTGTAGTTGCTGCTGGGAGCAGTGTACTTATATCGTACCGTAGTTGCTGCTGGGAGCAGTGTATTTATATCATACCGTAGTTGCTGCTGGGAGCAGTGTATTTATATCGTACTGTAGTTGCTGCGGGGAGCAGTGTATTTATATCGTACCGTAGTTGCTGCTGGGAGCAGTGTATTTATATCGTACCGTAGTTGCTGCTGGGAGCAGTGTATTTATATCGTACTGTAGTTGCTGCTGGGAGCAGTGTATTTATATCGTACCGTAGTTGCTGCTGGGAGCAGTGTATTTATATCGTACTGTAGTTGTTGCGGGGAGCAGTGTACTTATATCGTACTGTAGTTGCTGCTGGGAGCAGTGTATTTATATCGTACCGTAGTTGCTGCTGGGAGCAGTGTATTTATATCGTACTGTAGTTGCTGCTGGGAGCAGTGTATTTATATCGTACCGTAGTTGCTGCTGGGAGCAGTGTACTTATATCGTACTGTAGTTGCTGCTGGGAGCAGTGTATTTATATCGTACCGTAGTTGCTGCTGGGAGCAGTGTACTTGGTGCTGGACTTGCGTATAATGTTCTCATGGATCTGGTACCACTCGTTTTCATTGTTACACCTGAGAGACAGAGGGGAGGAATTCATAGAACTTAGAAACAGAGGAGAATAGAGAAAAGCAAGCACTTTTTATTTGTTTTGCTAGAAAAATAAACATGTATTATGTTATACGTATACATCACTGTTGTTTCCCTCTCCTGTAATATCTGTGCTAACCCCGGGGTTCTTTTAAAGAAAAGTAAAATAAAAAGTTGGTCACAAAAAAAGAAAAGCGAGCCCTTCGTCAGTGCTGTTGTCAGTGCATACATAACTCACCATGGATTGAACGTTGCTATACTTTAGGGGTGGGACGATTCACTTGCCTCCCGATTCGATATGACATCGATACCTAGGGTGCCGATTCGATTTATATCGCGATCGTTAAATATATTGCGATTCGATTTGATATTGCGATATTGCAAGTTACTTTGCTTTTATTATACTAGAGCATTTTAAAACAATTCTAAACATAATAATCATACACTTCAATGCAGCCAGATAATGTCAGTCAGTCTTTCTGACGTGAAAAATACATACATATCGAAAAATCGATTCTGAACTTGGCGATTCGATATTGATATTGTGTCATTAGAAATTGCAAAATACTGTATCACTGAATCGATTTTTTTTGCCCATCCCTAGATTCCCTACTATACTGTACTTACGTGTAGACTTTGAGGACAAAGTCCTTCTCTTCCTTGAGCTCTGAGATGGTCTGAAGCACGTCGCTCATGGCCAGCACGGCACAGCCGTACGGACGACGATACTGGACGTGAGATGGACCCTTCTTACTGTCATTCAGCAACATACGACCTGACGGGAATATATAGCCTACTTGATGAGTTGAAGTAAATTGGACATCGACATTTACAACAGCAAAACCACATCGACATTGAATCCAATGAAGAGACACCAGCGTGTCCACACTGGAGAAAAACCTTTCCACTGTAAACATTGTGAAAGCAGTTTCAGCCAGTCAAGTAATCTGAAGTCACACCAGCGTTTCCACACTGGAGAAAGACCATACAACTGTATACAGTGTGACAAGAGTTTCAATGTGTTCATTGGCTTGAAGAGACACCAAGCGTAATCCCAGGGCTGCCAACATTGGACTGTGAGAATCTTTTTTAACAGAGATGTAATTTCCTGTGTTCTGGTGAATTTTGGGAGTTTGATACTTTTATCAGGCTTGCTTTACTAGCATTGGAAAATGATGGGTACAGTTTCAGGCATTAAAACGCAAAAGGCCTCCAGAAATTGATTTGATGACAAGCAATGACCCGTAATTAATATTATAATAACCATTCAGTGAACATCTCAGGGGTTTAAGTGACCATCTCGGGGGTTCTGGCGGTCCTCCCCAGAAACGTTTTAACCATATTTAATAATTTGGCTATTCATAATTATACTGTTTTTTTTTTTTTCAAATCTTCAAATATATATTTTTTACCATAAAGATACGTGCGCGTGTGTGCGTGTGCGTGTGCGCATGAGTACTTACCAGTTCTGATAACATGGGAGATGATGTAAAGGTCCCTCTTCATGTCTTTGTTACTCAGATCCTACAAAGAGACAGAGAGAAAGACACTTGTGATGTGTGTGTTAGAGCCCTATAAGCCCGTTGGGACCTGACGGGTCCCGGGCCGTGTCTGTCCCTGACCAACGGGCCCAGGGCCGGGTCGTGTCTGTCGGGCCGGGCCGTGTCTGTCCCTGACCAACGGGCCCAGGGCCGGGTCGTGTCTGTCCCTGACCAACGGGCCCAGGGCCGGGTCGTGTCTGTCGGGCCGGGCCGTGTCTGTCCCTGACCAACGGGCCCAGGGCCGGGCCGTGTCTGTCCCTGACCAACGGGCCCAGGGCCGGGCCGTGTCTGTCCCTGACCAACGGGCCCAGGGCCGGGTCGTGTCTGTCGGGCCGGGCCGTGTCTGTCCCTGACCAACGGGCCCAGGGCCGGGCCGTGTCTGTCCCTGACCAACGGGCCCAGGGCCGGGCCGTGTCTGTCCCTGACCAACGGGCCCAGGGCCGGGCCGTGCCGTGTCTGTCCCTGACCAACGGGCCCAGGGCCGGGCTCACACGCCGTTATATACACTTTCCGATTATTGAGGGTTTACAGACCCAGAAATTAAAACAAAATAAAAACAAAAAAATAAACGAATCATATAAATAAAATTACAAAATAAAGTATACTCAATTAGAACCTTTACTTGGGGGTACCTTTAACTCTTCCTTACTCCATCACAATTCACCTCTTTTGCATTTATACAGTGACCATTTTTCCCATCTTTTTTCATAAAGATCTTCTCTTATTCTTCATTTGAATGTCAACTTTTCCATGTCTTCAATATTGACCATGATGGTTCGCCATTGTTTATATTCTGGTATGTCAGTCTTGAGCCAGTAAAGATCGCTTTTTTCCCAGCAGCTAAGAGGATTTTGATTCTTCTATATGACCCAGATACAAGACAAGACAAGAACATGGAATGTCGTATCCTATTACCTCACATATGGGGCTGTATGCATTATCACCCAGAAAGGTTGTATTAGACTCTCTGTCTCTCCGTGCGCACCACTCTCTCTCTCTCTTTCTCTCTCTCTCTCTCTCTCTCTCTCCTAATTATTATGCACTGTGCTGCGAGTAGAGCACTGCTGATTGACAGTGCACAGAGTGCAGCATTTATACAACTACAATGAAGTACTTTTTAGTGTGATGTGTGTGTTCTTGACTTCTTGTTCTTAATGTGGGTTTATCAGAGCGCATCTGAGAGTGAGTGCCTGCGTGCACCAATAAAGCGGCGCGCATGCTAGAAATAATAAATAAATAAAAAGGTGTCAGGCTTCGGGTCAGGCCGGTCCGGGCCTTAACTCCACGGGCCGTGCGTGCGTGCATGTGTGTGCGTGCGTGCGAGTGCGTGTCAACTGACCGTAAACAGAGCACATAGCCTGTCCAGCTTCTCTGGGTTCTTAGGGCCTCCATTCTTGTTCAGTCTCACCATAAACCTCTCACTGAAAAGGAAAGAAGAAACGTCATAGTCCACACATCCTCAAAACATGCTCTTTTTTACTCGTTAACAAAGAAAAGGAGACATATGTGATATACGTAGTGAGGTGTTGTAAATCGCTCTGGATTAAGAGCGTCCACTAAATGCCTAAATTGTAAATTGTAAATTGTAATTGTTATAGTCCCAAACGTCCTAAAAAGCTTTTTCTTTCTCGTAAAAAAACGTGTAAAAAATATATATGATCGAAAACATAAGACACCAACAAATCACAAGTATCCTAATTATATAAAAAAATTCTTCAATTAGATTTTTCAGAGAAACAAATCAGAGGAAAATCGACTTTATTATCAACGTCAGAGGACGTCCGCGAGATCTGCCGCCCGCGAGATCTGCCGTCAGACGACGGCACCCACTTAAAAGACCATTTGTAGGATTTGTGTACCATGTCGCCTCTAGTGGCTCTAATTGGGATGTCTAAATTAGACATCCTTGCCGTGTAGATACACGTGACAGCCAGTGTTGCTAGATTACGCAATAGAAATAAGCAACCATTTCTCTATGTACTATGATAACATTTAGGAAGGAAGCCCAAATAACAGTGGTAGTGGCTCAGGGGTAGAGTGGCCGGTAGAGCTGCCAGATGGAGAACCATGAGGTTCCCAGTTCGATCCCGGGATCCCCCAGTTAGTGTCGTTGACCAAGACTCTGAAACCTTAAGTGCAGGTTGGTGCCTTGCATGGTTTCATCTGCCATCGGTGTATGAATGGGTGAATTTAATGCACATGTAAAACATCTATGTAAAATCGCTTTGGATAAAAGCGCTATATAAAAGCGCCAAATGTACCAATCATAACCAACTACACGCAAGCCACAACTACCGATATTAACATAAGCGACAGGAAAACGTTAGGCCAAAGTCGCTTAATAAGCGGATATGGCAACACTGGTGGGAGTGGGGGATGGCAATGCAGGCGTTCTGAGTTGGTGTCAGCTATAGTCACCTCACAACACATCGTCACATTAAAATACTACTGTACTGTATACAGTAGGTCACAGCAGCAACACATCGTCACATTAATATACTACTGTACTGTATAGGTCACCTCACAACACATCGTCACATTAATATACTACTGTACTGTATAGGTCACCTCACAACACATCGTCACATTAATATACTACTGTACTGTATAGATCACCTCACAACACATCGTCACATTAATATACTACTGTACTGTATAGATCACAGCAGCAACACATCGTCACATTAATATACTACTGTACTGTATAGGTCACCTCACAACACATCGTCACATTAATATACTACTGTACTGTATAGGTCACCTCACAACACATCGTCACATTAATATACTACTGTACTGTATAGATCACAGCAGCAACACATCGTCATATTAATATACTACTGTACTGTATAGATCACAGCAGCAACACATCGTCACATTAATATACTACTGTACTGTATAGGTCACCTCACAACACATCGTCACATTAATATACTACTGTACTGTATAGGTCACAGCAGCACCAAATTGTCACATTAATATACTACTGTACTGTATAGGTCACCTCACAACACATCGTCACATTAATATACTACTGTACTGTATAGGTCACCTCACAACACATCGTCACATTAATATACTACTGTACTGTATAGATCACCTCACAACACATCGTCACATTAATATACTACTGTACTGTATAGATCACCTCACAACACATCGTCACATTAATATACTACTGTACTGTATAGGTCACCTCACAACACATCGTCACATTAATATACTACTGTATTGTATAGGTCACCTCACAACACATCATCACATTAATATACTACTGTACTGTATAGATCACCTCACAACACATCGTCACATTAATATACTACTGTACTGTATAGGTCACCTCACAACACATCGTCACATTAATATACTACTGTACTGTATAGATCACCTCACAACACATCGTCACATTAATATACTACTGTACTGTATAGGTCACAGCAGCAACACATCGTCACATTAATATACTACTGTACTGTATAGATCACAGCAGCAACACATCGTCACATTAATATACTACTGTACTGTATAGATCACCTCACAACACATCGTCACATTAATATACTACTGTACTGTATAGGTCACAGCAGCGTCACATTAATATACTACTGTACTGTATAGATCACAGCAGCAACACATCGTCACATTAATATACTACTGTACTGTAGATCACAGCAGCAACAGGTAACAAATTGGCATATTTTTAATTCATCATTTTAACATTAATAGAAAGATCTGATGGTACTGTATAGGTCACAGCAGCAACACATCGTCTAATAGCAGAACTAATAAAGGGTATATTGCATAAAAAGAGAGCCGACCAAACATTTATGAGGCAATCTATGATGCTGTCTGCATGGGGCGTAATTATCGCAGTGGAGAGAGTTGTCATGTGGAGAAATGTCAGCTCCCACTGTTCCCACTGTCACCCCCTGTGGACATACACACCTTGCGCACAGCCATGTGCGTGCGTGCGTGCGTGCAGCATCTCAGCTGTCACTTCAAGGCAAACTTAGCACCATTAGCATTTCATGCTCCTAGCGTCTTTACTCTTTACCACTGTCAATGCATTATTAATGCATCCTCATTAAGTGGCATGCAGGCCTATGTGTTATTAACAGTGATGGAAGAAGTAGGCTACTTTTTTTTACATAAGTAAAGGGGTAAAACCGGAACACTAACACAAAACACACTCGCAACGATTTTTAGTTTTTTGTGGATTCTTGTCATGGTCACACACGTCCTGAGCCCCTCCCAGTTTGCCCATAATTTCCTCTGTCTCTCCAAGTCCTACTCCTCTGACTCTGATTGCCCTGAGTGCCATCACCTGCCAAGGCTGCCATCACCAGCTGAGCCAGGTTGGGTTGGTGAGCTCCAAGTGACTATTTCATTTAAACTCTGCCTTGTGTTTGTTCAGTGCTGGATCTTAATAAGGTCATATTCACATCTATACTTCAGTAGAGTCGATGCATCAGTTGGTTTAGCATCATCCTTGCATATTTAATTTGCTGCCTTTGCCTTCACACGTCCGCGCTGTCATTCGCAGCAACAGGGAACTTTATCAATGTGTTCAATTCATAAACTACACAGTGAAATCTATGGTTTTAAAATGATACTTCGAGTAATAGTTAGGACGTCGCTCTCTCTCTCTCTCTCTCACTCTTGTGTGCACAGTGTGTGTGCTTGCACGTACGCACACAATGTTCTTTTGGGCATGTGGAGGCACAGCGCAGACAGCAGCACAAAATTAATCCGACCTCGGACGTTTACAAGTTTATCGAGATGAAGAAAGTCCCCACTCCCTCTCCACACAGTGACAGCAGTGACAACACTCCATGTTTACGCACAGACGGACTGAATATTCTGTACACTAGAGTGTTTTTATTTGTTTCCTTAAGCAATTGATTAATGTACTCGTCCTCGTATTTCAATGCCCACGTCTATCCACGGTAACGGGCATCTTTGCGCTGCGTAAAATTAATATCCCTATATTATATATCAGTGTTTAGCTCCTCATCCGCCACATAGCTTGCTTCATTTCCTTTATTTGCTGCGGATTGCATTCAAACCTGCACCGAATCAAAATCAAGTGCGATTGGAAGCGAAACCCCCGTTTTTTGACGAAGTAGAATGCGGTTCTTTGATTCATTAGGATTCGAATGAGGCAATGTGCAGCAGGATTTTTTTAAATTGCAGTAAAGCTTTCTGGTGTGAATATGACCTAAGTTAGTGTCAGGTTTTATGTTCAGTGTACAGTATGTACGTACTTCTGTTATCCTATGTCATTTACCAAGTAAAGTCTAGTTTATGTGATCTTCTTGTCCTGCCTTTGTTTGAGTTCCTGCACTTGGGTCCTGCAAACCATGACAATTCTCTGTCAGTGGTTCATGCCATCATAAAGAGATAATAAAGTGGTCACAATTGGTGGGGCCATGCAGAGCGCAGAGGATACATGGGGCCCACAAAGCGGCCTTCCATATATCGTATCACAATCTCCATATTCTAACTTTTTGTGTTTTCATACTACGTACAGCGTGACGCTGAGGTACTTTTGTGTGACGCTGTCAGCATCACACAAAAGTAGGCGTGGCCAAGTTATAATGTAGGATAATTGCTTGGTGTGGATAACGTGCGTGCGTGCGTGCGTGCGTGCGTGCAACCGTGCGTGTATAATACCTGATGGTCTTGCTCTCTCTCAGGTCGTACAGAGAGAAGAATATATCGGTGTCTTCTCCTATAGTGTTGTATGTGAAACTCTTGAGGTTGACCAGCAAGTGATGAGGAACAGGAAGTCTGCACGGCTCTCCGTGTCGCTGCCGAGAACTGTCACCCTGGAAATACACATAAAAAAACACACCCTTCACGTGTCAAACCCAACCCATTGCCAGCTAGCATTTATTGAAAAATTAGGATCTAATTCACGCCAGTATTCTTTTTATTTTAGCTCTTATTTTGAAAAGCCGCCATTTCCGGTCAGTTAGCAGTAGACCGAACGCACTATAACAGCGCATTTGCCGAAGGGCTTCGGCAATGGCGTCAGGCGTCAGTATCAAAATTAGGCTTCAATTGACAAAGGACTTCAAGTGTTAAGATTCTCCAAATGCCTTCTTAACCAAAGACCCCAGGACTGTCCTGCATGATTGAGAAGCGCGACTTTCCAAGTGGTCAAATACTGTAGGTATTGCTAGTTTGGCCCGGCTGGTTGGGGCCCAATATTACTACATCCCTGTTTCTCAACTACTGTTCCGGAGACCACCAGTGGCCCTTGAGGGAGTTGAAGGTGGTCCCCAGCTTAAAGATGGAGAGTTGGTAACCTCCAGTTGGTTTCATTTTACGCTCCCAAGAGTTCAATTATTGTAAAACATCTGGTTTTGTACACAAATGAGCGAAAGGGGTTTTGACCAATGGACGGACATAATCTCAGGGCTGCACTCTACTGTATATCATAATTATTTTGTACAGTATATACCTTCATACCAACAATCTCTGTACTTCATTATGGGATAAATACGTCATTTCCCTGTACTCTTACTTCATTTGTACTGCTATTTGCCAATAGAGGGCAATATAGTCCACACACCAAGGAGAGAGACAGAGATGTGAGTGTACTGTTTGTGTTAACTAGTACCTGAGTGGTGCTCTGCTGCACGCTGTGTCTACTGGACAGATGCTGCAGGACACACACACACACACACACGCACACGCACACACACGCACACGCACACACACACGCACACACGCACATAAAAAGATAAATACATATTAGATTACGGTAGTTATTTGTCTTATTCTGTTCAGATGCTTCTCTCCACTCCTCTCCTCTTCTCTCTGGAAGCCCATTTCTGCCACTGCTGAATCAAAATACAATGTTCTGAATTGTGATGCAATTGACCATTTTATCCAGGGGCAGAAATGTGCTTTCATCTAGTTGTCTGCAGTTGACTCTTTCGCGCAAGTTGTAACACCTCTGAAACATATTTCAGAGGTTCATGACTCCCATGTCTGGTACTAATGGGTACCCTAGTTTATGTTGACGAGACGTCACCAGAAATAATGACTACTGTTGAATGTGAATGCCATCTCTTGCCCTTCTGATCCCCAACACTCAGTTTCACAAGTCAGTCAGTCAGTCAGTCAGTCAGTCAGTCAGTCAGTCAGTCAGTCAGTCAGTCAGTCAGTCAGTCAGTCAGTCAGTCAGTCAGTCAGTCAGTCAGTCTGTCTGTCTGTCTGTCTGTCTGTCTGTCTGTCTGTCTGTCTGTGTGTCGACATTATATCGTCACTGTCTGGTGAAAACCTCATACAGAATGTCCAAAACTGTTCCTTTTTGCTTGCACAAAATGTGAAACTTGCAGACCTGCTACCCTCAATGCTGTTGTGTCACGCTGTAGTATGATCAAGTAGGACGATGATAAAACAGGTTTCTTTGTGCCTGACAGCGACGATATACTGTATATCTGTCTGTGTACATACAGTATATGGTCTTCTTCTCTTCAGGAGGTTGTCACTATGGCAACAGAACAGAGGGTCAATGAGCAGAACGGCGGTCTATGACCGCTGTGTGGCATAGATAGAGGTGCAACAGTTAACCCATCAGATTTATTTTCTCATGTATTTATTTACTTATTAATTCATATATTTACTTTGTGTGCTTCTCGGTTATTCAATTCATGGAAAACGTAATCAATAATTGTAGTCCTATATCTTCTTCTTTTCCTTTCGGCTGTTCCCTTCAGGGATGGCCACGGTGAATCATCTGCCTCCATCTCACCCTGTCCTCTGCCTCCTCTTCTCTCACACCAACTAACTTAATGTCCTCTTTTACTGCATCCACAAATCTTCTCTTTGGTCTTCCTCTACGCCTCCTGCCTGGAAGTTCCAACCTCAGCATCCTTCTACCGATATACTCACTATCCCTCCTCTGTCCCTCCTCAGTCTGACCTCTCTGGCTTCATCTCCTAAACATCTAACATGTGCCGTCCCTCTGATGTACTCGTTCCTAATCCTATCCATCCTTGATACTCCCAGAGAGAACATCATAATGGTTTCAAATATGCAAGGGGCGGGAACCCCTTTTGGTGTTTGCATTATGTTATGTGGCGTGCTACAAGCTTGTAGCTCTGCTATTTTTGACTGACATAGAAACATAGCTTTTTCAGAAAACTGTCAGGATGTAGAAGACATTTTTAGAATCTGATCTCAGGTCAAAATGGGTTAAACTACAGGGGTTTTATAAATAGCCCCCCACACAGACACACACACACACACACACACACACACACACACACACACACACACAAAACCTATGAGATGCCACACAGAATAAGTCCCATACCATCTTGTAGAGGTCAGACACACTGATCTGGTCTGCGTCCACCATCTCAAACTCCTTCCTCGGTACCAGGTCCAATCCTAGATGTCTGAGGGAGGCAGAGAGAGAGAGAGAGAGAGAGAGAGAGAGAGTGGGGGTGGGTGGGTGGACACTACAAGGTCAAACGCTTTCCAATACTCTTGACGTATACACATCGGTTATGTGTCAGATATGCCCTATTAACTAAAGAGAGGGTGCACACGCATGCACACCCTTGAGGAACACTGTCCATCATCATCATTTTCTATTTCAATCAAAGCTCTCTCTCTCTCTCTCTCTCTCTCCCTCTCCCTCTCCCTCTCCCTCTCCCTCTCCCTCTCCCTCTCCCTCTCCCTCTCCCCCTCTCCCTCTCCCCCTCTCCCTCTCTCTCTCTCTCTCTCTCTCTCTCTCGTCCCCCAATGCACCAGCCACTAGTGTTATATTTATTGTCTTGGAGTATCTTTATGTGTTTATGCAGATGATGTGTATTTGTATTATTTGCCGACCCCGAGCACACATTTACAAATGCACAAATTCCAATTAATGTTTCATTGAAATGGTAGTAAATTATTTAATCCCCTCTCCCCTGTCTCACTCTCTTTCCCAGGGGTCTGTGCTCCCTATAGTGAAGTGCTGAATCCATCTATTTTTCAATTTCACCTTTATTTCCTCAGCATACATCCCAAATGAGCATGCTGATAGCAGACCTACAAGCTCGTATCGCGCCACTCGGTGGCGCGATATGAGCTTGTAGATCTGCTATCAGCATGCTCATCCATCATCTACCCATTCATTGGTCTTCCATACTCTTCCATACTCTCCAAAATGCTATAGAGACTGGAACAAAAACTAAACTAAATCATTACATTAGATTTTTTTTTATTTCCATTTCTGCTAAAGAAGCAAGCTGTATAGATGATTTTAATTCATATTAGGATATAATTACAGTGTGACTGTAAAGCTGAAACCGAAGTGGGGAAGAGGTTTCACTTCCGCTTTATATTTGACTCATCATCAGAGCTTCCGTGCTGTGGGTTAGGGTTAGTTACTCTGGCCATGTTACCCAACTCTACCCATGACGACCCATACATCATCCATCCATCCATCCATCCATCCATTATTATATATTACGCACACACGCACGCACGCATGCAATGAATCAATCAATCAATGAATCAACTAATCAATCAATGAATCAATGAATCAATCATTCAATCAATGAATCAATCATTCAATCAATCAATCAGTATTCATGTGCGTCTGTCTGTTATATTATGTGTGTACAAAATGTTTTGTACCAGACACCCCCAGAAGAGATTTGTGTCAAAAAGATAAACTAAATTATTCAAAATGTTCCAAAACATTTTTAGATAAAAAATAAATAAATAAATAAACGTAATACATTTAAGGACCCCCGGGTGTGCGCATGTACGTGGCCAGTGAACACTTGTGCGTGCGTGCGTGCGTGCGTGCGTGCGTATGCTCACTCGTTGCCCCAGTCCAGGCGCACGGTGACGTGTCTCTTGACCTCCCGGCTCTGGTCCTGGGTCAGGTGACCAGACAGCAGCTGTCTCCTCAGGTCAATCAGCTCCGTCATCACATGGCGAAGTTTGTAGAACAACTCTACCTTGTGTTTCTGATGGAGACAGATTAGATAGACAGTGTTCTTTAAATCCACTAAAAAACGATGACGAAAAAAGTTAATCGACTACCCTTTTACCAGCGGCTTGTAAAGCTGCTAGACAGATCAACATGCTAGTCATACTGACAGTAGTTCCGATTGGCTGCCGCGTCTCTACACAACCAGACACTTTAGCCAGCGTCTAAACGGTCGTACAAGCGGCGCCGCTGCCATGATGCCTCAGAATTCTTTAGGCTAACTAATTTCAGCATAACAGTGCAGCGCAGCAAAACAGTGCGTAGATCTGCATGAGAGCAGAGCACACCCGCTGATTGAATGGGTAACAGTAACACATTTCAGTCTCAGTTGAGTCACTGTAACCACGGACCCCCCTGTAGACTACCGCGGACCCCCCTGTAGACTACCGTGGACCCCCCTGTAGACTACCGCGGACCCCCCTGTAGACTACCGCGGACCCCCCTGTAGACTACCGCGGACCCCCCTGTAGACTACCGTGGACCCCCCTGTAGACTACCGCGGACCCCCCTGTAGACTACCGCGGACCCCCCTGTAGACTACCGAGGACCCCCCTGTAGACTACCGCGGACCCCCTGTAGACTACCGCGGACCCCCCTGTAGACTACCGTGGACCCCCCTGTAGACAACGGCGGACTCCCCTGTAGACTACCTCGGACCCTCCTGTAGACTACCGCGGACCCCCCTGTAGACTACCGCGGACCCCCCTGTAGACTACCGCGGACCCCCTGTAGACTACCGCGGACCCCCCTGTAGACTACCGCGGACCCCCCTGTAGACTACCGAGGACCCCCCTGTAGACTACCGAGGACCCTCCTGTAGACTACCGCGGACCCCCCTGTAGACTACCGCGGACCCCCCTGTAGACTACCGAGGACCCCCCTGTAGACTACCGCGGACCCCCCTGTAGACTACCGCGGACCCCCCTGTAGACTACCGCGGACCCCCCTGTAGACTACCGCGGACCCCCCTGTAGACTACCGCGGACCCCCCTGTAGACTACAGAGGACCCTCCTGTAGACTACCGCGGACCCCCCTGTAGACTACCGCGGACCCCCCTGTAGACTACCGTGGACCCCCTGTAGACTACCACGGACCCCCCTGTAGACTACCGCGGACCCCCCTGTAGACTACCGCGGACCCCCCTGTAGACTACCGTGGACCCCCTGTAGACTACCGTGGACCCCCCTGTAGACTACCGTGGACCCCCCTGTAGACTACCGCGGACCCCCCTGTAGACTACCGCGGACCCCCCTGTAGACTACCGTGGACCCCCCTGTAGACTACCGTGGACCCCCTGTAGACTACCGCGGACCCCCCTGTAGACTACCGTGGACCCCCCTGTAGACTACCGTGGACCCCCCTGTAGACTACCGCGGACCCCCCTGTAGACTACCGTGGACCCCCCTGTAGACTACCGTGGACCCCCCTGTAGACTACCGTGGACCCCCCTGTAGACTACCGTGGACCCCCCTGTAGACTACCGTGGACCCCCCTGTAGACTACCGTGGACCCCCCTGTAGACTACCGCGGACCCCCCTGTAGACTACCGTGGACCCCCCTGTAGACTACCGCGGACCCTCCTGTAGACTACCGTGGACCCCCCTGTAGACTACCGCGGACCCCCCTGTAGACTACCGCGGACCCCCCTGTAGACTACCGTGGACCCCCCTGTAGACTACCATGGACCCCCCTGTAGACTACCATGGACCCCCCTGTAGACTACCGCGGACCCCCCTGTAGACTACCGCGGACCCTCCTGTAGACTACCATGGACCCCCCTGTAGACTACCGCGGACCCCCCTGTAGACTACCGCGGACCCTCCTGTAGACTACCGCGGACCCCCCTGTAGACTACCGCGGACCCCCCTGTAGACTACCGTGGACCCCCCTGTAGACTACCATGGACCCCCCTGTAGACTACCGTGGACCCCCCTGTAGACTACCGTGGACCCCCCTGTAGACTACCGTGGACCCCCCTGTAGACTACCGTGGACCCCCCTGTAGACTACCGTGGACCCCCCTGTAGACTACCATGGACCCCCCTGTAGACTACCGCGGACCCCCCTGTAGACTACCGTGGACCCCCCTGTAGACTACCGTGGACCCCCCTGTAGACTACCATGGACCCCCCTGTAGACTACCGTGGACCCCCCTGTAGACTACCGTGGACCCCCCTGTAGACTACCGCGGACCCCCCTGTAGACTACCGTGGACCCCCCTGTAGACTACCGTGGACCCCCCTGTAGACTACCGTGGACCCCCCTGTAGACTACCGCGGACCCCCCTGTAGACTACCGTGGACCCCCCTGTAGACTACCGTGGACCCCCCTGTAGACTACCGCGGACCCCCCTGTAGACTACCGCGGACCCCCCTGTAGACTACCGTGGACCCCCCTGTAGACTACCGCGGACCCCCCTGTAGACTACCGCGGACCCCCCTGTAGACTACCGTGGACCCCCCTGTAGACTACCGTGGACCCCCCTGTAGACTACCATGGACCCCCCTGTAGACTACCGTGGACCCCCCTGTAGACTACCGTGGACCCCCCTGTAGACTACCGCGGACCCCCCTGTAGACTACCGTGGACCCCCCTGTAGACTACCGTGGACCCCCCTGTAGACTACCGTGGACCCCCCTGTAGACTACCATGGACCCCCCTGTAGACTACCGTGGACCCCCCTGTAGACTACCGTGGACCCCCCTGTAGACTACCGCGGACCCCCCTGTAGACTACCGTGGACCCCCCTGTAGACTACCGTGGACCCCCCTGTAGACTACCGTGGACCCCCCTGTAGACTACCGCGGACCCCCCTGTAGACTACCGTGGACCCCCCTGTAGACTACCGTGGACCCCCCTGTAGACTACCGCGGACCCCCCTGTAGACTACCGCGGACCCCCCTGTAGACTACCGTGGACCCCCCTGTAGACTACCGTGGACCCCCCTGTAGACTACCGCGGACCCCCCTGTAGACTACCACGGACCCCCCTGTAGACTACCGCGGACCCCCTGTAGACTACCGCGGACCCCCCTGTAGACTACCACGGACCCCCCTGTAGACTACCACGGACCCCCCTGTAGACTACCGCGGACCCCCTGTAGACTACCGCGGACCCCCCTGTAGACTACCACGGACCCCCCTGTAGACTACCGCGGACCCCCCTGTAGACTACCGTGGACCCCCCTGTAGACTACCGTGGACCCCCCTGTAGACTACCGCGGACCCCCCTGTAGACTACCGCGGACCCCCCTGTAGACTACCGCGGACCCCCCTGTAGACTACCGTGGACCCCCCTGTAGACTACCAAGGACCCCCCTGTAGACTACCGCAGACCCCCCTGTAGACTACCGCAGACCCCCCTGTAGAGTAGACTACCGCGGACCCCCCTGTAGACTACCGCGGACCCCCCTGTAGACTACCGCGGACCCCCCTGTAGACTACCACGGACCCCCCTGTAGACTACCGCAGACCCCCCTGTAGACTACCGCGGACCCCCCTGTAGACTACCGCGGACCCCCCTGTAGACTACCGTGGACCCCCCTGTAGACTACCGCGGACCCCCCTGTAGACTACCGCGGACCCCCCTGTAGACTACCGCGGACCCCCCTGTAGACTACCGTGGACCCCCCTGTAGACTACCGTGGACCCCCCTGTAGACTACCGCGGACCCCCTGTAGACTACCGTGGACCCCCCTGTAGACTACCGTGGACCCCCCTGTAGACTACCGTGGACCCCCCTGTAGACTACCTCCGTTGGACCCACCGATCCCCGCTATTTTGACACTACAACCAACAGCTGTGCGTGAGGTGCAACATATAATGATTTGGAGAATGGAATGTGCTAACAGAGTGTACAGATACAACCAAATGGATCCATAACAGTCCATTTGTACAGTCTCAGAGTGTATTGTTATAAAAGGGTCCTTTGGTTCCATTTGTAGTAGGCTAAGGCTACACTGTCACAGTTACAGAGTCACCTCGACAGATCCATAAATACAGATAGACAGATATTATTTACATTTCATAGCACAATTCTGGAGATATAAGGCAGCCGCTGGTAATTAACTGATAATTGATCAGTTTCTTGTTTCACTGACTCACTCCCCTTCTCGCTGCCCCATCTCTGTGCACCTGAAGGGAGCTTTGAGAAAGTTAACCCATTCTGACTTGAGATCAGATTCATACGAGGTTTCCACTGGACAACACACTGGTCTGATGAACCCATTCTGACCTGAGATCAGATTCTAGAAATGTCAGTCGCTCTTCGATTTTTTTCAAAAATAGCAGACCTACAAGCTCGTATCGCGCCACTCGGTGGCGCGATATGAGCTTGTAGATCTGCTATTTTTCAATAGCTAAAGCACGACATGATGCTGACACCAAAATGGGTGCCCGTTCAGAATGGGTTAATGGAAAACAAATTGCATAACTCCCCAGTGTCCTGGTCAGAATGATGCAGTACAATAGCCTAGCATCATGTTGAATGTTATTGTTTGTACACCTGAAAATACAGCTAGCGCTTCATACTAAAGTACAGTTTCCGCATAAAGTAGGACGATTTTACAGTATTTCTTTTGGTAAATTACATTACGTGATGTACTGTATAGGGTAGACAGTCTATTCATACCGCAGCAAATTATTATGAAGATAAGAGTGAGCATTCTCAAGTTATAGGCTTTTTGTGTCACCTTTGCCATATTTGCACTGGCCTTTTTCAGAGATTGGGGTATAGGTCTAAAGAATAAAGTGTCCCAAAATAAAATTTAACAACAATTCATTTCATTAACGGGAGACTCTAAAGATGAGAAAAAACATGGTTCTGGAGTATAGGGGTGTGGGCTGGAAATTAAAGAGCTTCAGAACCAAACACTGGTATAAATCATGACCACCTCTTAACCCATTCTGACCTGAGATCAGATTCATACCAGGTTTACACTGGTCTGATGAACCCATTCTGACCTGAGATCAGATTCTAAAAATGTCAGTCGTTCTTCGATTTTTCAAAAATAGCAGACCTACAAGCTCGTATCGCGCCACTCGGTGGCGCGATATGAGCTTGTAGATCTGCTATTTTTCAATAGCTAAAGCATAACATGATGCTAACACCAAAATGGGTGACCGTTCAGAATGGGTTAAGTGTATTCAGACTGTGCCAAAAATAGCAATTCACAAACCGTAAAATAAATATAATTAAGCAATAACTCACTCCAAGCTATGATATACTGTATTGTCATACACCCAAAAGGATGGAAGAAGTATACTCACATTTTTACTCAAGTAAAAGTATCAATACCATATTGCAGAAATAGGCTGTTACAAGTTTAAGTTCTGTATTCAAAATGTACTCGAGTGAAATACAAAAGTATTGGCATCAAATGTACTGTACTTAAAGTACCAAAGTAAAAGTACTCGTTCCCGTTTCACAAGTTTGAATAAAGTGTATTAAAACTCCTATATACTAGGTCTGACTCTGAAGTGGTTTTGTAATTTGCCTTTCAAATGTAGTGAATTATAAAGTACTTGAAATTGAAAAAACTCCAGTAAAATATTACTTGGGACTGCCGTCGCTACGTATAGGCGCAATACACACTGCGAGTAGGGCAACACGCCGAGGGGGGGGCGACAAAATGTGGCAAAAAGTGCCAAGCCGACCCTCATAATAACAATTTTCTCCGTGGCTCCACCGCGTAATAACGCATGCCCATGTGTGCGTCCTTGCAAACACCGAAAGTAGCCGATCTGCATGAGATAACGCAGCGCTTTCATCGGGAGGGGGGGGGGGGGGGGGGGGGGCGGGCAGCACACATACGCGAGTAGGGCAACCAAATCGTCCCTGTTACTTGGGCACAGCACAAGATCACAAAGAGTGTGTTGATTATTGTGAACAGAGGAACAGAGGAAGAACCCACAAGCAAGCTACAGACTGCGATAATCCATTCTTGGCAGAATGAGATGTTTGACTGGCCAGCGGCAACACACAGACACAGAAGTCACTTCTGGTCAGACAAAGGAGGAGCCAGGCCCGGAGGCAACCCACAGTGCCTAGAGCATCCTAGTGTCTCCAACACCGGCTGCTAACATCTCACCTGCCACCCTAAATCCCCACAGAGACAGAGGGAGCAGTATTGCATGCCACTTAGACACAGGCCGGGTTCTGATCAGTCACGGTCAGGTCGCCTAGTCCATTTTGGACTGAGGCCGATTCTAAAAAGGCCTCTAAATCCTGACCTAAGCTTTCTGAAAAACTTCTAATATTTATATAGCAGCATCAACGTTTTTACATTTTTGAATACTGTACATACTGTACAGAACCCCAAGAGGGGTTCCCGTCCAGAAGGGTTAGAACCCCAAAAGGGGTTCCCGCCAAGAATGGGCTAGAGGAGGGTGACTGTTGCAAGACCCGAAACACACAGTGACTTGTGCATCATTAGATGTTTTATTAACTTATAATACCTCAACATTGTACTTAACCCTTTTACTGCTGCCATTTATTGAGAAATTAGGACCTAATTCATGCCAGCATTTTTTTAATTTGAGCTCTTATTTTGAAAAGCCACATTTTGCCTCAACCGGAAGTGAGCTTATCCCTGCCAGCTTTACGTTGCCAAGACAACCTTTGTTTACATGATCGAATCATGCCGGTACATTTTAGCACTCCACAACGTCGGCTCGTGCCGTCAAAGAAACGCTGTTTTGACCAAAAATGCCATCTGGGACAAGGAATAGGAGATACAGGCGATTGAAAGAAACGGATAGAATGGATTCTTATGGCGACGGTGAATTAATATGAACGATCCAGTGCAGTGCTAACAACATTGCTAGCTAACCGGCTAACATGAGTAGCATTATGGCTTGATCAATCATATTCACTATAAAAGCGCAATTGCCGAAGGGCTTCGGCAATGGCAGCAAGCGTTAATATCAAATTAATGCTTCAATTGCCGAAGGGCTTCGGCAATGGCAGGAAGACGGTTAAGCACAGTAGTGGTGTACATGTACATCACTGAACAGATGCAGGTGCATTGGATAGTGACAAAGGATACAACCATGAACGGAAATCCTACACACAGCTCTCTTGCTCAGCAGCATCAGTTCTCTTCAAGCATATTGACGTGACGTTGGGTCCCTATCTGCACCTTCATCAAGAGTGTCTTGTAGAAAGAATCGTTTCCACGAGAGAGCAGGTTGCCCCGACTGACTGCCTCCGCAAACAAGGTGGTCACTAAGCAACGTTTAGATTTTTATTTTCTCCAACTTACTTGGTCAGTTATTTGTTATCATGTATTTTCAGAGCTCTGCAGGTTTCTGTTTATGATATACTGGCAAGCATAGGACTATACAAAACTACACAAGATTTAAGGTTTAACCCATTCTGACCTGAGATCAGATTCATAACGAGGTTTCCACCGGACACACACTGGTCTGATGAACCCATTCTGACCTGAGATCAGATTCTAAAAATGTCAGTCGTTCTTCGATTTTTTTTCAAAAATAGCAGACCTACAAGCTCGTATCGCGCCACTCGGTGGCGCGATACGAGCTTGTAGATCTGCTATTTTTAAATAACTAAAGCATAACATGATGCTGACACCAAAAGGGGTGCCCGGTCAGAATGGGTTAAAGACGGGGTGAAATGCGGTTAATTTGGGCATTTTATTTTTTACATTTCAGCCTCAAACGGCAGGCGCTGAGTTTCTGAACCAATCAACCCTTCAAGCGATGCGACGGGCAGCTCTGCTGCACGCACGACGCATGGAGTATGTTTGTTTACAAGTCAGACAGTCGGCCAGCTCTACCAGTTTACTGCTATGTGGCTTATGTCACTGCGAGAGTGAGGTCTAGCCAACACCAACTCAAGATTCCTGGATCGCAGGTTCTTGAGTTCTGCAGTGTTGTCAGAAAAAAACCATTTGAGTTACACCCTTTAATGTGTGTGTATACCGGTATATCATTCTGTACAACATTGAACATCCACATGCCAGTGTGCAAAGTTTAGAGACATCTTTGAGAGAGAGAGAGAGAGAGAGAGAGAGAGAGAGAGAGAGAGAGGCAGAGAGAGAAATAGAAATAGAGATGGGGGTGTAAGCCCTGATGCAACCTTGTCCAGCTGTCTCGTTCAATATAAACTACATGGACCCACAACCCAACACCTTGACCTTGAGTCACTACAAGACAAGCAGACAGCCGTGTCATTACGACTTCCAAGCATCCCGGGACCCATGCCGTGTGAGCAGAATGTTTACTGGCGTCGCACGAGCGAGTCGAACTGTTTTGATCACAGACATGAGAAGTGGTTTACGATAGAGGGTGCTTTTAAGCACCCTATGGGTTCACCTAGGGCTTCCGGATCAGACGACAACCGGGAAAAAAAACATGAAAAAAATGTATGTGCTGCTGCTGTATATAACTAAAGAAGTCAATAACTAAAGAGCATTGTGGAACGAGCTTCTAGTGCCTTCCACCTCATGTTAGATCATCTCAAATCCTGCTGTGGTTTACACTAGGTAATGTGTTCTATACGTTGTCCTGTTTATTGTGTTTTGTTTTTGCTCTTGGTATTTTAGTTTTTTTATAGATGTTTTTGTACAGTACTTTGGTTCAACACTGTTGTTTTAAATCTGCTCTATAAATAAAGTGGATTTGATCGGACAATACTTGGGAATCGTGGTGGCTTGAGATTGAGTTAGTGCCTGCTTGAGATACTGTACATTGTGCTGGGTACAGTGGGGTGGTTGATATGGGCAGAGTGTGGCAGTTATAACCATCCTCACTGGCCCATAGAGTTCACAGAAGTGTTATCGTCCTGTTGGCTGTAGGCATTAAACACATGACCCAGTGACCCAGTAACGGAATAGAACTGAAGCACAGTCAAGTTAACATGACATGGCTGCCCAGCTCCCATGCAGGTATTAACATGACATGGCTGCCCAGCTCCCATGCAGGTAATTAACATGACATGGCTGCCCATGCAGCTCCCATGAAGGTTATTACGATGATGATCCACCGTCCTGGTGGATCATCATCGTAATACCGGCATGGTTTGATTCTATAGGCGTAAAATAATTGATATGAATATTCTTCTTTAATCTGAAGTGAATTTGAGGTGAACCACAAAATGGCCGACCACTGCCATGCATGCCCTACATTTCTTCCACAGCCTCTCAACATCTTTAGGGATGTCAGCAGCAGCACAACATGTTGACAGCTGAGAGCTGGGGTTCATGAAGCAAATAATGTGTTTGGAGTTTCAGCTGCGTTTGGTTTCACCGTCCTATGTCGGTCTGAAAAATACAATAATTGCATTTTAAATATTAATTGGATGTCTCCTTTTTTGGGGGGTCCCCAGGTGTCAGTGAACTTAAAGGGGCATTCCACTCATTTTCAACATTTTACTATGTCATTAATATACCTTAGAGCTGTTGTTGTGTGGAAATAATAAAAAAAGTCCCCCCCATTCTGTGTTTCCTAGAACTGGAGGTCTGAAAACAATCATTAACATGGTGAATCACGTCTTGTTGACATCACAAGATGTGATTCACCATGTTAATGATTTTTTTCAGACCACCGGTCTACGAATGGGTGAATGTAATGTGAATCTATGTGAAGCGCTTTGGATAAAAGCACTATATAAATGCATTTACCATTTATCATTTAGAGTAATGAAGATGTATAAATTGAAAGTCATTAAATGAGGGAAGTTGTATTTCTTGAGTATTCTAATAGGATGTTAATTTAATATGACCGCCCACCTTTTCCCTTGAAGACCTTAATTAGAAAGCATGTGATCGCTTCATTCCACTTTAAAGCGGTCTCATGTTATTGAAGTTGACAGTTTGTAAATCGATGGGGTCAACCTGAACAGCTCTGCTCCAAGATCTGAAAGCTTGGACAAGGTTTTAGTCGACTAAATCTGCAGTTGATTTTGTTGACAAAAAAAACATTTTGGCAGGCATGCTTGGAAGATTTTCCACCCGAGCGCATCCAAACATAAATTGACTTGTCTTTTAGTTGGCATCATGTTATGCTTTATCTATTGAAAAATAGCAGATCTACAAGCTCATATCGCGCCACCGAGTGGCGCGATACGAGCTTGTAGGTCTGCTATTTTTTGAAAAATCGAAGAACGACTGACATTTTTTAGAATCTGATCTCGGGTCAGAATGGGTTCATCAGACCAGTGTGTGTCCAGTGGAAACCTCGTGTGAATCTGATCTCAGGTCAGAATGGGTTAAGGCACCGTGACGGAATCAAAACATCCCTCCTGGTCTCCTCATCGCCATGACAACCAAAGCAACAGCGACACAGCATGTGATCACAGAAACCATGTGACACCGCACAAGTTGGAACCCTTCTTTTTCTTAGACACACACCGACGCACACACACACACACACGTGCGCGCGCACGCACACACGCACGCACACAAACATGCACACACTCAATGTTTCTCAAATCATCACAAAACATAATTCTCTCGATCTCCCTCTTTCTTTTTCTCTCTCTCTCTCTCTCTCTCTCTCTCACGAACACACACGCACGCATGCGCGAACACACGCACGCACACACACACACACACACACACACACACACACACACACACACACACACACACACACACACACACACACACATACATTTCAGAAGTTGAATCAGGACCCACTTTTAGGCCAGTGCAACAGAGCATGCTTTTGCCTTTTTTTTAAACCCTACCCAGTTTAACCAAATACATACATACATGCACACCAAATAATTGTGACATATTTAGTAGATAAGTCATTGCATTGGTTACTTACAGGCAGAATATCAGGTCTCTTTCCCTCTCTGCTGCTCTTCTCTCTCTCTCTCTCTCTGATCAGAGCGCTAGCTAACAGCTAACCTGGAGGAATCTCCAGCAGCACATGGAGGTAATCACAGGCTGTCAAACAGCTTGAGATCCCTCACAATGTAACTCTGCTCTCTCTCTCTCTCTCTCTCTCTCTCTCTCTCTCTCTCTCTCTCTCTCTCTCTCTCTCTCTCTCTCTCTCTCTCTCTCCCCCCCCCCCCAAATAATCTACCCATCTTGTGTCTTGTGTCTTTCTGTCTGTTACTTCTCTATCATTCTCTGTCCTCTGTCCTCTGTCTCACACAGTATTGCGTAGGCTACTGCATGCCTATGTGTGCAATAATACATGTACAGTAGTACATGTTTTGCTGAGGTCCGCCACCTGTCACTTTAGATTTCGTTTTAGTCATATATTTTGAATAAAATGTAATTTTGTCTTAGTCACATTTTACTTTCTGAAAATAGCAGATCTACAAGCTCACAACATAGCAGCAATGTGTGGTCAGCAGAAACGACATGTTTTATACAGTGTTGTTGCCGTGCATCATGTTTCATACAGTGTTTTATGATGCAGTGCATCAAGTTAATGTATTTCAAAAATAAGAGATGTGGCCAAAAAACGATGACTTTGAAAATGTAATTTGGACTCCAGAAATATACTGTGTGGCAGCACAAATCTCTTGGCTCCCTCATGGTGAGTTCAGTAGAAATGGGACATCAACCAACTTGTACACTGTGGCTAAATAAAATCTGCAAAATCTGTCTTCATCGTTTTTCCAATCCAAACTATTGCCTCTGTTTTGAGTGATCATATTTATTACAGTTTGTATCTGTTAGCTCTCTGTTTGTATCCTCTCTCTCTCTCTCTCTCTCTCTCTCTCAATTTAAAAGCAAAGACACCACCGCATACAGTAATGAATGCTAGGTCAAACCCACAGTTCTCGAATAATGTTTGTTTTGAAACAAAGCCCAAGGCTTGAGAGAACATATGAGGATTTTGAATGTAAATGTATCAAGAGAGAACAAGACTTGAGGACAGACAACACCCACGCGTACAAAACAAACCGAACCAAAGGTTTCACATGAAAAACAGGGACGGCGGTGGCTCAGGAGGTATAGAGCATCCGCTAGGGAACCCTCCGGAAATGTCTTGGTACTGTACATACGACCCCCTGCCTTGCCCGCCGTACGCCACCTCCACCGGGTTAGCGTCAAAGTGTCCTTGAGCGGAGCCTGCTCCAGATAAGCTGTGTCGTTCTAAGTCAAACCTCACCTCAACAAGCCAAAACCAGCCCAATAACATGGCCATATTTCAATCACACCCGTGTGAAGTGCTCTTATCATCGTACATCATTATCATGCATCATCTCATACTGGCCTGTTGCGCACAAATTTATGTCATATTTGGCGGACATTTGACCTAATTTCTCTCCTTTCATCGTCGATGGCAAATATGAGCCGTGTGGGGGACAAGTTGACGTATATTTTCCCTTCATTGTCAATGGCATTTAATGTTTGTAGATGCATACTGTATAAGCACTATATCGTGAGGCCGAAAACACTTTCATCTATCTGCGTCTCTCCGGTCCTTCTGGAGGCCAGAGCAGAGCGTCAGCAGCAGTCAGCCAGAGGTGTTTGAAAGGTGACTTCATCATACTGATGATGATGATGATGATGATGATGCCCGACTGCCTCCAGGCAATGTTTGTCACACCTCAGTGCTTCTCCTCGTTCTACACATGACCTCTGAGCGCTGGTGTAAAGTAACTAAGTACATTTACTCCAGTACTGTAGCCAGGCCTACTATGCCTTTGTGCTACAGTATATGTCTATGAGATCAGCATCCACAATGTGCCCTATAGTCCAACATAAATCCAGTCCTTTTCAATGGACAACATGGCCAATCCACCCGGTCTCTCCTGTGCTATTGTGCTCCTCAAATAGGTTTTTTTTTCATTCAGAATGCGGCCCACTTTAGCTTCCACAGATTCCACTCACGTGTTCTATACTTCACTGGTTGACAATGCTGCAGCCACACTCACATTGTAGAAGTGATCAGTGAAAATGTGGGATGCTGTTGATGAAGACCTGAAAAGATTCTACAAATGCCTTCTCAACCAGTGGTTCTCAAACATTTCTTCTGAACCAATGTTCCAAATCCTATGTTTTTTTTTGTATCATTGAATTTAATTGCCTGTTTATGTACTGTATGTGAAGCACTTTCTAAACCTGTTTTTGAAAAGTGCTTATTTTATATTATAAAGTGTTTTCTGACAGACAGACAGACAGACAGACAGACAGACAGACAGACAGGCAGGAACATTGCTCTCAGCAAAGGAATGTGGAAAGAAATGGCAGTCCCACTGGGGGAGTCTGTGACAGTGTGGCAACCTCGCCATGATCACATTCTGTGAGTTGAGTTGTTGAAGGTCGACTGTTATCTGCTCTATGTTTTGGATTTATTTGGAGCCTGAATAAATCCCAAGTGGTTCTCTACCATCCCTGCAGTGGCAGAGAGATGTTCAAACTCATCAAATATCTTTTGAGTCATTGCATGTCCTCAACAACTAGCTCTAATGCGTTGCATTTAGAGCGATGTTACTCTCGACTTCCACCGCTCACATGAATGCAGACCAGCCTCTCGTCTTTAGCGTAAATAAAAAGAAAGTTTTTGCTACTCACCAAAAACAAAGGCGGGTTGTGTCATTGGAAAGCCTACTTTCCTTAGTGGGAGCACTCTGAGCCCCACCACCACACGTATAAACGGTACTTTTTGTTTCCACCGGGAAAGAAAACACTTTTAGTTACTCCACTGCGCCTTCTACCAATATTGCATAGAGAATATTTTTCCTCCGCCAAAAAGTACTGTTTAGCAAAAACGTTCTTTTTATTGAGTGGCGGAAGTCGAGAGTAACATAGCTCTAAATGCAACGCATTAGAGCTATGGACCAGAGCTACTCAACAACATACCTGGCAATGCATCTGATTAGTTGAGTCAGGGTGACATGCTGTGGCGATTTACATATACCAAACACACATCAGCTTGGAGGTCCTTGGCATGAAAAAGTTTGAGAAGCACTCGTTTATATAGTCTCTCCCAGTGGGAGAGGCATGAGTTTAGAGACAAAGACACACACAATGCCCGGCTCTGCACCGCCCGGTGGAGATGCGTTCTACGCTTTCATCTCCTCAACTCTCAGCAGAGAGAGAGGAGCAAAACAAAAGCTGGAGAGAGACATACAGAAGAACAGGAGGATCAGGGATGTTTTAATGCAGTCTCTCTCTCTCTGTCTGTCTCTCTGTCCTTGCCTCTCTGTCTGTCTGTCTGTCTCTCTGTCCTTGCCTGTCTGTCTGTCTCTCTGTCCTTGTCTGTCTGTCTGTCTGTCTGTCTGTCTGTCTGTCTGTCTGTCTGTCTGTCTCTCTGTCCTGTCTGTCTGTCTCTCTGTCCTGTCTGTCTGTCTCTCTGTCCTGTCCTGTCTGTCTGTCTCTCTGTCCTGTCTCTCTGTCTGTCTGTCTGTCTGTCTGTCTGTCTGTCTGTCTGTCTGTCTGTCTGTCTGTCTGTCTGTCTGTCTGTCTGTCTGTCTGTCTGTCTGTCTGTCTGTCTGCCTGCCTGCCATGTCCATGCCTTTTCTTCTATCTTTTTACTTTCTCGATGACAAAAAAGTGAAAAGACGGAAGGAGGATGGTGAACGAGTACCAGAACACAATCATGGTAAAACAAAGGGTTTGTCAAGATGTGACAAGTTAATATAAAGGACAGGCAGAAGTGGATTCACAAAGTCTCTTTTCCTCCACCACGCACGGCGCACGTGTATGTGCGTGCATGAATACTCATACCTCTGCAAATGGGGTCAAGTGTCAAGGTTGAATAACATTCTATTTAGTTTCAGTCATCTGAAAAGTATTTGTTTTATTCTAGTTTTAGTCGTATAAGCTCACATGTTATTTTCAGAGTGCAACACCCAACACTGACAATATATTTAGTCTTAGTTTTAGTCATCATGGCTTAGTTTTTATTTAGTTTTTATGTACAGTAGTTAGTTTGGGTAGTCGACGAACATTGTTCTGCATGGTTTAAGACAAGTGGACGACAATAACCCTGGTACACAGGCCTATACCATATCTCTACTGGTTTCACCATGCAACTTTCATTTTGAAAGTGTTGCAGTGCAACTCACCACGTAGAGCTGTTTCCATAGCAACGCCCATTCCTGTAGCGTTGACGTCACCTCGGTAACGATGGGGTCTTCCAGGGGTACGACGGTCTCATGCTGCCTGTACACACACACACGCACACGCACACGCACACACACACACACACACACACACACACACACACACACACACACACACACACACACACACACACACACACACACACACACACACAAATTTAATTATAGTGGCACTTGATGCATATAGGGTTGGGCGATATTGACACATTCTTGAAACGAAAGGCATTCATTGATCATTTCAATCAGCTAAGACAGTCTAATGAAATGTGCATCACTTTAGAGCAGTGTTGTTCAACCCTGTTCATATCAATTTCCATTATTTATTTGGCATTTGAGCCACGGACCACCATTTGATGAGATCTAGCCTCTCAGACCCAACACTTTGAATATTGTGTTTGTCTTTGGATTAGATTTTGTCCACAATTCCATGCTGTATTGATGTGGTACCATTAGGAGAGATAACAGGCAAACCTTGATCAAAATAACAATTCTTCTACATGCTCTAATTGTGTAGACTTACAAAATAAATAATACAGTTGTTTAGCAATACTTTTACTCTTGAGAGAGTGTAACGGCGGACGCCGTTACTATACCTAATGCAGATGCTAACACAATTCGGGTAGGGTATAATGTAAATAAGGACACAAATTGTAACAAATGCATTTATTGAAGCTAAGGGGGGACAACTCGGGGTTATGCAAGGGGGACACTGAGTTGTCGGTGATTCGTTGAAGTGGCGGATCTCCTCATACACCTACAAATTAACAGATATAAGGCACATTAGTTTAGGAATAAAGAGGACAGCATACTTTCTAATTGACCAGCATAATGAGAAGACTTGTGAAGAAGGAATGTAAATCTCTGATGTCTAAACTTACCTCTGTTTACTCTCATCCTCCTTTCTGGGCAAATGAGTGCCCTCCGGGTATAGGCACCCCTTTTATAGTTCCGGGAGGGACCAAGTGGGAAATGGATAGCAGGGGGGGATTGGGATGGACTATAATGAATGTAATCCTGTATGGGTTGTGTATATATATTTCTATGCTAACTGCTAACTGTGAATAGGTATTGAGGGTGCATATATACAGTAGGTTTATATAAAATGGCATTGTGTGATTCTAAGAGTGGGGAATATTGTTATTGTTACTTGGGGAATGGTATGGGCTAACCAGGTAATGGACTAGCCTGGTTAATAAACCAGACTAATATCGCACGGATCCGCGGGATATTAGTCTGGGGAGGCTCAGCTTGGATTTCATTTTCAGGGAAACATTTTCTCTTTGACGCAATTGGTCAGAGCTACTGTCAGTCAAAGGTCTCAAGCATTGAACGTCACTGTACCAAAGCCCGCCCATATTGCATACCGTGTCCCTATTGGAGGCCACATTCTCTGGAGTAGGAAATAGGCGTAAAATTGAGCCTCTCCAGACCGAAATCCGCCGGTAGGCAATTTTTTTTTGCCAACGGCTGATTCGGTCTGGTTTATTAACCAGGCTAGTAATGGACTGCCCTATAAAAGGCATGTCGGTTGTATTTAACCCGAGTGATGACAGGTTGTCTTGATTTTGACTGTCAAAGTGATTGAGAAGAAATGGAAGAAATTAAGCCTTATTGAAGGTGCCCTGGACTGGTCTCTACTCATTTGTTGCCTTGGCCGCTCGGCACTCTCACAGAATGAAACCAAATGGACCCTTAAGGCTTTTAAGAGTTAAAGATCTATAAGGTTCCATCATTTAGCTGGAGCCAGCCAGGGGTCATCAATATGTCTGTGTCCGTGGAAAATACCTGGTCTTATCCTTGGCAATTTTGCACATTCTGATATTTCCATTATTATATTCCAATGTTCTTATTTTGATCATAATAGCCAATTACTGATTGTCAGTCTCCAGGTTTTCTTCAGATGATGTATTACACTGATTTACTAATGACACTATTGCACATTATCAGTCCACTATAGCACTAGTGGTTCTCAAACATTTTATTTGCAAGTACCCTCATAACTGTACAAACAGAACTTGTATACCACTCATTCAGGACTATCTCGTATCTCGTTGTGTTTTTCTGGTAATACTCGTTGTGTTTCTGGTAATACTCGTTGTGTTTCTGGTAATACTCGTTGTGTTTCTGGTAATACTCGTTGTGTTTCTGGTAATACTCGTTGTGTTTCTGGTAATACTCGCCGTGTTTCTGGTAATACTCGTTGTGTTTCTGGTAATACTCGTTGTGTTTCTGGTAATACTCGTTGTGTTTCTGGTAATACTCGTTGTGTTTCTGGTAATACTCGTTGTGTTTCTGGTAATACTCGTTGTGTTTCTGGTAATACTCATTTTGATGCAAATATATTTTGACCAAACTGTCCACTACAAGCCAACAGGATATGTGATCACTAATCCGTGTTCTGCTGGTTGCATGATGTTGTTCATTATTAGCTGTACCTCTGATAGTCAGACGAGGTATTATTTTATTCTCTCTTCAGTCTTGCACTGCTGTATGTTGTTTGTGCTCGCAACAACATGTAAGTAGCCTACCTTTGTTTGTAAGTGGGGGGGGCGGCGGTGGCTCAGGGGTAGAGTGCCTGGATGGTAACCGTAAGGTTGCCAGTTCAAACCCGGGCTCCCCCAGAGTTACTGTCGAAGTGTTCTTGAGCAAGACACTGAACCCCTAATTGCTCCCGATGTGCTAGTTGGTGCCTTGCATGGTTTCCGCTGCCATCGGTGTATGAATGGGTGAATGTAATGCACAATCTCTGTAAAGCGCCTTGGATAAAGGCGCTATATAAATGCACCATTTACCATTTACCATTTAAGTATACAGTACCTTTGTTTGTGATACAAGAACACGATTATGTGTTTAATTATGTGTATTATGTGTTGATATTGCTGCTAACAGACATAATGTGGGTTTTATAAATACTGAAAAAGCGCTTCTGACTAAACCTCCTAACTCGATTGGATCCTTTATTCAACCACTTTATTGTATTTGATTATCCTACTGTACCTATGCAATATGTTTGCATGTTATCTACTAGTATTAACATTTTATGCACGTTTCTGCTATTTGTAAATTGTAAATAGTTTAACAGTTTCCGTGCTTTGAATGGATTACTCCAGGTTAATGTCGCTGCCATATCGGACATACGCGACTTTTGTTTTATGTGTTTAATCCGCCGTAATGTAAACAAAAAAAAGAAAATTCTTCTTCGCCGCGGAGAAAGAGAGTAGGCGCATCTGTTGTGATAAAAAAAACGGAAATCGTCACATGCTGTGGGCTGCTAGGGCTTCTGGGAAATTGAGGCCAATGGAAATGCATGGGGTGCAACGCCTCATTGAGACCAGTCTTGTGTGCGTCTTCCGGGTGCACCAAGATGGTGGATGATACACTCGGATCATAACAAACCACGGGAGCTTTTTTTGCTGGATTTTCGCGGATTAAAAGCCCAAATAATTCAGCGTATGCTCTAAAGGTAATACAACAATCTCGGCAGTGAAGGGGGGTTGATTAAAAGTCCGATAAATCGTTTTCCGCAGTCAAACTGTTAATACAGTAAGTCATCTTTGTGAATGCCTTTTATTTTCATTGATATTTTAGAATCACACGTAATGGAACAGAGTGGTGCATAATGGTGTGTGTGTGTGTGTGTGTGTGTGTGTGTGTGTGTGTGTGTGTGTGTGTGTGTGTGTGTGTGTGTGTGTGTGTGTGTGTGTGTGTGTAAAGAAGTGTGTGTGTAAAGACTTTAACACTTTCTCTATATAGCCTGTGTTACCCGCATTTCATCCATTTTTTGATACTGCTTAATACGCTAAACCCGCTATTTGTTTAATTTGAAAATACACATCTTCAGATAACACTGATGTCCCCATCTCACATGAAAGGATGCCTGTGAAGATTGGTGTGTTTGTGGATCTTGCAAAAGGTAAAAATGCCCTTTTATGATGTGGAGGATAGGTCTATTATCTATTCCTTCCCTGGCTGCAGCTTCACAGAGAAGATCTATCCAGTATTCAATCCCTGTGCTAACCACCATGGCATAACCCATTCTGACCGGGCACCCATTTTGGTGTTGGCATCATGTTATGCTTTAGCTATTGAAAAATAGCAGATCTACAAGCTCATATCGCGCCACCGAGTGGCGCGATACGAGCTTGTAGGTCTGCTATTTTTGAAAAATCGAAGAACGACTGACATTTTTAGAATCTGATCTCAGGTCAGAATGGGTTCATCAGACCAGTGTGTGTCCGGCGGAAACCTCGTATGAATCTGATCTCAGGTCAGAATGGCATAAACTGTCCTCTGATCATCACACCTGTCTCGTCCAACCTTTAGACAGAAAGACAAAGGGAATGATTACGGATCACCTCAACACCCCATTATCATCAATAACCAAACAGTTAAAATAGTTGACAGCTTCGGAGTCAATTTCGGATGAATAAAGTATCATATCAATCAATCAATCAAGCCTTAAGTCGATTAGTTCCATTGTTACTTCAAGTCCTCCACAAATATCTGGCTGAATAGCAATTGGACCTCATTATAAATAACATTATAAACAGGTCCCATTTAAAGTACCCGCATGCTGTTCTTTTCTATTTGACTTGTCTAGCATGTTGACATTTTATAAATGTATTTATTATTGATTTTATAGATTATCTTTTTTTTGTCTGCCCCGTCAAACACTCATTATACTGGCTGGCGTGGGTAAATGCAGCTAGAAATAAATCAGGCAGTCAATGTGTTCACGAAAGATCACTACAAGTTAAAATAGTAGAAAGAAGAAGAATTTTCTCCCTGCCTCCTTACACCCTGCCATGCCTCCACCTAACCTACATCCTCCCTGCCTCCCTCTGCATATCTCTCTCTCTCTCTCTCTCTCTCTCTCTCTCTCTCTCTCTCTCTCTCTCTCTCTCTCTCTCTCTCTCTCTCTCTCTCTCTCTCTCTCTCTCTCTCTCTCTCTCTCTCTCTCTCTCTCTCTCTCTCTCTCTCTCTCTCTCTCTCTCTCTCTCTCTCTCTCTTCTCTCTCTCTCTCCTTCAGTCATAACTCTTTTGTTTCTTTATTGGCCTTTCCATCTTCAACCCCCCCCCCGCCCCGTCCCCCGCACCTCACTTTTACTTCTTTTCCATTTTCATCTTTGTCATTCTCCCCTCATCAATCATGGATGTGCCTCTTTAGCTCTGCTCTCACCTCATCTCTCTGTCTCCATTGTGATTTATATTATTGTCGCTGTCGAGCTGCAGTAACCTCTTAACTCCATATTCCAACATTTGTTTTTTGTTTTTCGTTGTCAATTAACGCTCTACTTAATCATACTATACAGTGTCACACAAAGCGTCACACAAAAGCATCAAAAGTAGCAGATCTACAAGCTCTAAACGCGTCACTTTGTGCCTCGTTTTGAACTTGTCAATCTGCTACTTATTTTGTAACTAAGTAGTAAGTACCTGAACTCAGAGCCATAGAGTAAGACAGAGTTACGCAAACTCTGTTCACTTCATGGGGCCAGTCCAATGGCTTCTACATAGACTTCTATTGGTTTGTCCCTATTTGAAGGCTTCACATAGGGACAACCGGACAACCGGAAGTTTACGGAATGCATTGGAGTCTATGGGCTCGCGCGAGTACATGAACCACGTGACCGGGCTGTTTTCTGAGCTTTTGTTTTGAAGGCGAGACATTTCATGAACCATAAACTGGAAGTGAAAACGATGTAAAATCTTATATTAACCCATTTAGGACTGAGGCCGATTCTAGAAACGCCTTCTATCTAAATCCTGACCTAAACAAAACAAAAAACAAAAGTTATGCTGCTATACTGTACATAGCAACTAGAACCCCAAAAGAGGCCCATCCAGAAGGGTTAATTCACCCCAAACATACATTTTGTAACCGGAAAAAAACGTGCTCAAAATAAATCCTATTATATTATAGGATTTCCCCAAAATTAAAATGTCTCTGCTTTGTGTCTCGTCTTTCTTTTGAGATATGTGTGTCTACATCGTCCTAGAACAATATGTTCTAACTTCTGTGGGTCTTGAAAGATTAGTAAAGAGTCTTTACTAATCTTTCAAGACCCACAGAAGAGTATATTTACTAAAGACACTCAAAAACGATGGCAATTAAGGGCTGCAATAGGCTGTCTATGTACTGTAGAAACTCTGGTAGTTGTAGTTGCTGTAGCTCGACCCACCCCCCTCCCGTCTCTCTCTCTGCAGGGTACAGACAGTGCGGGGTTTCTCGGGATTTCTCAGTGAAAAACACATTATCTTTCCACAGCACGCGCTCGCTCTCTCTCTCTCTCTCTTCTCTCTCTCTCGTTCCAGAGACTTCAGAAGCACTATGGTAGGTTCACTAACTGCATGGAGTAGAGTAGTGCTGTGCGGTGCAAGGTGAACCCAGGACAAACCGCGCTATAGTAACGACAATACCAAAAACTCACCACACCATCAGTGGTGGAAAAGGTATACTGACACCTTTTACTTAAAGTAACAGTACTGCATTATAGAAATACTCTGTTACAAGTCCGGAATTCAAAGTTTACTTGAGTAAACGTACAAATTCAAAATGTACTTAAAGTACCAAAAGTATAGAAAGTATACTCATTATGCAGAAAATCCCATTTCACAAGTTTTCAATAAAAGCATTTTGAAAATACATGCATCACATCGTGATTCGCGACGCATGAGCTTGTATAGGCTATTTTCAAATGGCCGAAAGGTGTATATAGGGCTGAACTGAAGTGCATGGTTATTACAGATTTTGTAACTAGTAACTAAAGTTGTCAAATAATTGTACTGGAGAAAAAGTACAGTACTTAAGTAAATATTACTTTCCACCACTGGATACGATACCACTCATCACCTTTTTAAATACATGTTGTTACAAAAACCTCCTTTCTCGCTATTTTAACTTTGAGTTGTTCTTAAAATTAACTCATATTAACTGTTTATTATCTTCTCCCCCAATAACAGTAAAATTAACTCATATTAACTGTTTATTATCTTCTCCCCCAATAACAGTAAAATTAACTCCTATTAACTGTTTATTATCTTCTCCTCAATAACAGTCAAATTAACTCCTATTAACTGTCTATTATCTTCTCCTCAATAACAGTCAAATTAACTCCTATTAACTGTCTATTATCTTCTCCTCAATAACAGTCAAATTAACTCCTATTAACTGTCTATTATCTTCTCCTCAATAACAGTCAAATTAACTCCTATTAACTGTCTATTATCTTCTCCTCAATAACAGTCAAATTAACTCCTATTAACTGTCTATTATCTTCTCCTCAATAACAGTCAAATTAACTCCTATTAACTGTCTATTATCTTCTCCTCAATAACAGTCAAATTAACTCCTATTAACTGTCTATTATCTTCTCCTCAATAACAGTCAAATTAACTCCTATTAACTGTCTATTATCTTCTCCTCAATAACAGTCAAATTAACTCCTATTAACTGTCTATTATCTTCTCCTCAATAACAGTCAAATTAACTCCTATTAACTGTCTATTATCTTCTCCTCAATAACAGTCAAATTAACTCCTATTAACAGTCTATTATCTTCTCCTCAATAACAGTCAAATTAACTCCTATTAACTGTCTATTATCTTCTCCTCAATAACAGTCAAATTAACTCCTATTAACTGTCTATTATCTTCTCCTCAATAACAGTACGGTCTCTCAGGACTAGGCTGCAGGTTACCTATAAAGCATCAACAGTAGCAGACCTGCAAGCTGGAAACGCAGCACAAAGCTTGTATATCTGCAATGTTTTATTTATTTTTTAATTGTGAAAAGTAATAGTTTGGGAAATAATCAGGTTTCCACCCGACAGCGCAATGCATCACTGTGAGTTTGTAGATCGACTATTTTCAAATAGCCAAAGTAGCCAGGGCTAGTAAAGTTTTCAAATTGGAGTAAAAAGCACAATCTTTGCAGTCTCTCTCTCTCTCTCTCACACACACACACACACACACACACACACACACACACACACACAGTAACAGAAACACGCAGATGGAAGAGAGTAAGAGGATGAGGAAGGAGAGGCAGGGTGTCATTGAGGGAGAGGATGAGGAAGGAGAGGCAGGGTGTCATTGAGGGAGAGGATGAGGAAGGAGAGGCAGGGTGTCAGTGAGGGAGAGGATGAGGAAGGAGAGGCAGGGTGTCATTGAGGGAGAGGATGAGGAAGGAGAGGCAGGGTGTCAGTGAGGGAGAGGATGAGGAAGGAGAGGCAAGGTGTCATTGAGGGAGAGGATGAGGAAGGAGAGGCAGGGTGTCAGTGAGGGAGAGGATGAGGAAGGAGAGGCAGGGTGTCAGAGAGAGAGAGGATGAGGAAGGAGAGGCAGGGTGTCAGAGAGAGAGGATGAGGAAGGAGAGGCAGGGTGTCAGAGAGAGAGGATGAGGAAGGAGAGGCAGGGTGTCAGAGAGAGAGGATGAGGAAGGAGAGGCAGGGTGTCAGAGAGAGAGGATGAGGAAGGAGAGGCAGGGTGTCATTGAGGGAGAGGATGAGGTTGGAGAGGCAGGGTGTCAGAGAGAGAGAGGATGAGGAAGGAGAGGCAGGGTGTCATTGAGGGAGAGGATGAGGAAGGAGAGGCAGGGTGTCATTGAGAGAGAGGATGAGGAAGGAGAGGCAGGGTGTCAGAGAGAGAGGATGAGGAAGGAGAGGCAGGGTGTCAGAGACAGAGGGAGAGGATGAGGAAGGAGAGGCAGGGTGTCATTGAGGGAGAGGATGAGGAAGGAGAGGCAGGGTGTCAGTGAGAGAGGATGAGGAAGGAGAGGCAGGGTGTCAGTGAGGGAGAGGATGAGGAAGGAGAGGCAGGGTGTCAGTGAGGGAGAGGATGAGGAAGGAGAGGCAGGGTGTCATTGAGGGAGAGGATGAGGAAGGAGAGGCAGGGTGTCAGTGAGGGAGAGGATGAGGAAGGAGAGGCAGGGTGTCATTGAGGGAGAGGATGAGGAAGGAGAGGCAGGGTGTCATTGAGGGAGAGGATGAGGAAGGAGAGGCAGGGTGTCAGTGAGGGAGAGGATGAGGAAGGAGAGGCAGGGTGTCATTGAGGGAGAGGATGAGGAAGGAGAGGCAGGGTGTCATTGAGGGAGAGGATGAGGAAGGAGAGGCAGGGTGTCATTGAGGGAGAGGATGAGGAAGGAGAGGCAGGGTGTCATTGAGGGAGGATGAGGAAGGAGAGGCAGGGTGTCATTGAGGGAGAGGATGAGGAAGGAGAGGCAGGGTGTCATTGAGAGAGGATGAGGAAGGAGAGGCAGGGTGTCATTGAGGGAGAGGATGAGGAAGGAGAGGCAGGGTGTCATTGAGGGAGGATGAGGAAGGAGAGGCAGGGTGTCAGTGAGGGAGGATGAGGAAGGAGAGGCAGGGTGTCAGTGAGGGAGAGGATGAGGAAGGAGAGGCAGGGTGTCATTGAGAGAGAGGATGAGGAAGGAGAGGCAGGGTGTCAGAGAGGGAGAGGATGAGGAAGGAGAGGCAGGGTGTCAGAGAGGGAGAGGATGAGGAAGGAGAGGCAGGGTGTCATTGAGGGAGGATGAGGAAGGAGAGGCAGGGTGTCAGTGAGAGAGGATGAGGAAGGAGAGGCAGGGTGTCATTGAGAGAGAGGATGAGGAAGGAGAGGCAGGGTGTCAGTGAGGGAGAGGATGAGGAAGGAGAGGCAGGGTGTCATTGAGGGAGAGGATGAGGAAGGAGAGGCAGGGTGTCATTGAGGGAGAGGATGAGGAAGGAGAGGCAGGGTGTCATTGAGGGAGAGGATGAGGAAGGAGAGGCAGGGTGTCAGAGAGGGAGAGGATGAGGAAGGAGAGGCAGGGTGTCATTGAGGGAGAGGATGAGGAAGGAGAGGCAGGGTGTCAGAGAGAGAGGATGAGGAAGGAGAGGCAGGGTGTCAGTGAGGGAGAGGATGAGGAAGGAGAGGCAGGGTGTCAGTGAGGGAGAGGATGAGGAAGGAGAGGCAGGGTGTCATTGAGGGAGAGGATGAGGAAGGAGAGGCAGGGTGTCATTGAGGGAGAGGATGAGGAAGGAGAGGCAGGGTGTCAGAGAGAGAGGATGAGGAAGGAGAGGCAGGGTGTCATTGAGAGAGAGGATGAGGAAGGAGAGGCAGGGTGTCATTGAGGGAGAGGATGAGGAAGGAGAGGCAGGGTGTCAGTGAGGGAGAGGATGAGGAAGGAGAGGCAGGGTGTCAGAGACAGAGGATGAGGAAGGAGAGGCAGGGTGTCAGAGACAGAGGATGAGGAAGGAGAGGCAGGGTGTCAGTGAGGGAGAGGATGAGGAAGGAGAGGCAGGGTGTCATTGAGAGAGAGGATGAGGAAGGAGAGGCAGGGTGTCATTGAGGGAGAGGATGAGGAAGGAGAGGCAGGGTGTCAGAGACAGAGGATGAGGAAGGAGAGGCAGGGTGTCAGAGACAGAGGATGAGGAAGGAGAGGCAGGGTGTCAGAGAGGGAGAGGATGAGGAAGGAGAGGCAGGGTGTCATTGAGGGAGAGGATGAGGAAGGAGAGGCAGGGTGTCATTGAGGGAGAGGATGAGGAAGGAGAGGCAGGGTGTCAGTGAGAGAGGATGAGGAAGGAGAGGCAGGGTGTCAGAGACTGAAAGAGAGGAAGAAGGTGTGAAAAGTGAAGCTATAGCTATAACGAAATAATGATAAGAGGTGGTAGGGAAGGAGTGAGGACATGAGACAGAGGAGAGGAGAGGAGAGGAGAGGAGAGGAGAGGAG
>NC_139703.1:4360157-4412657 GCF_964188405.1 Protomyctophum parallelum
CGATTTGTGTGATGTTTGGACAAAATCTGTGGGAGTAATATCAATAAATGTGTTTTGCAAATCTTATGGGGGTCTCACGAACCAACATATTTTGAGATGGGGTCTACAGCCAAATACATATCATTTTTGGACTTCTGAACACTGTTCAGGATTTTGAAAACGTTTGTAGAATACGCCCTCAGGTCTTAATGGGTTAATTTCCGGTAATTAAATAAATGAGTCTGACACCTTGTGGTGCTGTGGCGCCTTGTCTGACCATAGTCTCTCTCTCTCTCTCTCTCTCTCTCTCTCTCACTCTCTCTCTCTATCTCTCTCTCCCCCCCCCCATTATCTTGGCTCAAGCTACAGCTGCATGATGTTGGTGATCATTATAATCATAATGAGATGATCAAATTAACTAGGGCTGTAAACAACACATGGTCTTGCTGGGTATGACATAATGAAGTACTCGTTGAAGTTGAAAGAGCGACATCTGCTGGGCACCCTTCAGTCTTAGAGGTTCAGGAAGTGGGCCGAAGATTCCTTGGTGCCTCAATGAAAGTACTGCATCCTATCCTCAATGAAAACTGACACCTATCCTCAGAGCCTCGCACTGTCCAGTCTCTTGGTTTCATACTGACACCTATCCTCAGAGCCTCACACTGTCCAGTCTCTTGGTTTCATACTGATATCCTCAGAGCCTCACACTGTCCAGTCTCTTGGTTTCATACTGATATCCTCAGAGCCTCGCACTGTCCAGTCTCTTGGTTTCATACTGATATCCTCAGAGCCTCACACTGTCCAGTCTCTTGGTTTCATACTGATATCCTCAGAGCCTCACACTGTCCAGTCTCTTGGTTTCATACTGATATCCTCAGAGCCTCACACTGTCCAGTCTCTTGGTTTCATACGGACACCTATCCTCAGAGCCTCACACTGTCCAGTCTCTTGGTTTCATACTGACACCTATCCTCAGAGCCTCACACTGTCCAGTCTCTTGGTTTCATACTGACACCTATCCTCAGAGCCTCGCGCTGTCCAGTCTCTTGGTTTCATACTGACACCTATCCTCAGAGCCTCACACTGTCCAGTCTCTTGGTTTCATACTGACACCTATCCTCAGAGCCTCACACTGTCCAGTCTCTTGGTTTCATACTGACACCTATCCTCAGAGCCTCACACTGTCCAGTCTCTTGGTTTCATACTGACAGCTATCCTCAGAGCCTCACACTGTCCAGTCTCTTGGTGCGTGCGTGACTGCGTGTACAGGAGACAGCAGCAGCAGCAGCGTTGATTCTGTCAAAATGAACACTGGTCTACAGACATGCGTGTCTGCGTGGCTGCTTTCAATTCCATGCACAAACTGACTTTTCACGAGACTCGGATTGCGTATGTATGTCTCTGTCTGTACGTGTAGTATGTTTCATGCATATGTGAGTGTGCCTGCATGTGTTTTGTACTTGCACGTGTTTCCACTTTCACACTAAATGATTCATCGAGTCTCTCTACCGCCTCCTGAGTCATACAGTATGTGCACTTACAACACAATGTAACACAAAGTACATGAGCAGTGACTGTCAGAGCTCCCAGGCTATAGAATGCAAGGTACCTAAAACCGTATCTCTTAACCCATCATAGCCGGAAAAGCATCTGTGTCATTAGATTGTAGCGTTAGACATTGGTTATTAAAAAATAGCAGCTATACAAGATTTTTTTTTTCTGCAGACTACTCGACCCCAGCGGTTCTTGTGTTCATTTACTGAGGTACCGTTTAGGAATAAGGCTAGGTTTAAGCATAGTTTTACTGAGGTTACGTTTAGGAATAAGGTTAGATTTAGGCATGGTTTTACTGAAGTTACCTTTAGGAATAAGGTTAGATTTAGGCATATTTATACTGAAGTTACGTTTAGGAATAAGGTTATAGGCATAGTTTTACTGAGGTTACGTTTAAGAATACCTGGCGGCGACCGTTCCAAAGTCGCCGGATTTGACCCGGGGTGAGTGTTCTTGTAACTGGGCTACCATTATCCAATGTTGCTGCTTGCCATGGAATCTATAACATCAAAACAAAAGCCTTCCATTAAGGGAGGATCGCTTTAGGCTGTGAAATCTAGTTTTATAGAAGGACATCGTTCAAGTGGCAGTGGAGCACAATCCCAGAATGACTGTTTAACTTGACAGGGAGGCTGATGTTCTTGTCTGTCTGTCAAAACAAACTGTTGTTACGTACAATACAACTGTAACCAACAATACAACTGTCTGTAACCAATGTGGAAAAAGCTTCACCAGAAACAGTCAATTGAAACAGCACCAGAGAGGGAAAGAAACAGTACAACTGTAGGCCTAAGCATTGTAGAAAACAGAACGACTGTAAGCATTGTAGAACAATCTCTAACTCCACAGTGGGTGCCTCTCACTTCACACGAGTGTGATTGTTTTACTAAAGACTAGAGGGTGCGTGCACGAGGGATGGAAAGTCCCATAGCATTCAGGAGAATTCACTCATTCTAACGCTATGGATCAGAGATGAATGAAGAAAGATGATGACGACACACTGGTTTAATGTCTCTATTGCCATCCGTATATTTTCAATCCCCCCCTGTATATCATATCTCTCTCTCTTTCTCTCTCTCCGTCTCTCTCCTATCAGCCATCAGTGATAATAGACTGCCCGCTCTGTGTCAATAGCTTTACTTTTTGTTTGTCTATTCAATTATCTCTCTTTGTCTTTCTTGTTCCTTTAGTTTTTCCCCTCTCTCTCATTCTCTGACAAACCCGCTGACTAGCCTATTCTGACCGGGCACCCATTTTGGTGTTGGCATCATGTTATGCTTTAGCTATTGAAAAATAGAAGATCTACAAGCTCATATCGCGCCACCGAGTGGCGCGATACGAGCTTGTAGGTCTGCTATTTTTGAAAAATCGAAGAACGACTGACATTTTTAGAATCTGATCTCAGGTCAGAATGGGTTCATCAGACCAGTGTGTGTCCAGTGGAAACCTCGTATGAATCTGATCTCAGGTCAGAATGGGCTAGAGAATTTGATTAAAAAAAAAAGAGTTCAGTTCAGATGATATGACTCCATCATCCCCCTCTCCATGTCTTCTCTCTCTCTCTGCTGCAGGCATTTGAATAATAGATAGGTGGTGCATCCTTGGTGTCCTGGGTGGTGCTGGTGGTCGTGGGGATGATGATGGTGGTGGTGAGGTCTGGTCATAAATAACCCATTCTGACTAACCCATCAGATTCTAAAAATGTCTATTACATCCTGACAGTTTCATTATTAACCCATTCTGACCTGAGATCAGATTCTAAAAGTGTCTTCGATTTTTCAAAAATAGCAGACCTACAAGCTCGTATCGCGCCACTCGGTGGCGCGATATGAGCTTGTAGATCTGCTATTTTTAAATAGCTAAAGCATAACATGATGCTGACACCAAAATGGGTGCCCGGTCAGAATGGGATAATTCATGACAGTGTTTTGGGACACTGCGAGCTCCCAAAAAAGAGACGCGTACGTACGGTTATGCACACAACACTCACAAAAATGGTGATGTCTGTCCCAAAATCAGCAGAAATAGTGTTATGTACATTATGAGTCACGGTGGGGGGGGTTTGCAAAACCTGGCAGTAGCTCTGGTCTTGTGTCAGTTTGTCCATTTATTTTAGAAAGGTATCAGGGAGTGACCTTTTTCTGCCTTTATTTATAGGTTGAAAGTAATCCGACAGGAAATGGGGAGAGAGATGGAAGACGAGGCAAGGCAAAGGCCGTCGGGATCGGGAGTCGAACCCGCGGCATGCCGTCAGGCTGGCTTGGCAGCCTATAGGTGCCCAGACGGTTGAGGTAACCGTCCAGACAGTTGAGGTAACCGTCCGGGCCGGAGTGACCATTCTTAACCCATTCTGACCTGAGATCAGATTCATACGAGGTTTCCGCCGGACACACACTGGTCTGATGAACCCATTCTGACCTGAGATCAGATTCTAAAAATGTCAGTCGTTCTTCGATTTTTCAAAAATAGCAGACCTACAAGCTCGTATCGCGCCACTCGGTGGCGCGATATGAGCTTGTAGATCTGCTATTTTTCAATAGCTAAAGCACGACATGATGCCGACACCAAAATGGTTGCCCGGTCAGAATGGGTTAAATGATGAGTGGTCATAGAAAGAACCTCTGCGAGATGAAGCCAGCACCATGCACTCTGTTTATCCTATATTCAAATATTAAAATTGGCTTAAAGGAGTATAGTTCACCCCCAAAATGTGTTTCCAGTAGGAGACACAAAGGAGACTCTTTGCTTCAAGCTTGTAGATCTGCTACTTTAGCTGTTCTTCAATTTCAATCCTAAAGAGTAACAGTTTTGGACATACAGTATATGAGGTTTCCGCCCGACAGAGATGAAATATACTGTCAGAATCAGAATCAGAAGCAAACTTTATTGTCACATCACATTACAGGTAACATGGGTGACATTCTTGTTTGTGCAGGCTCATCATTGCAGTTAAAAGAAAGAAAGTGCATAGTACATGACTAATCTACATGGTACAATATGTATGCATATAAAAAATAAATAAGGTGATGTAGCCTATGGGCTGTATTTTGCGTGTCTTAAGTACCAGGTCTTATTCCCTAACTTGAGTAAACTAAAGACCTGGAGGCGTGGTCAATGCTCGCTGGCCACTCAGAATAGCCAAATGGCATTGATCACGCCTCCAGGTCTTTAGTTTACTCAAGTTAGGGAATAAGACCTGGTACTTAAGACACGCAAAATACAGCCCTATGTGTATAATACAGAGTAGTCTCTACTAAAGGAGACCAATCCGTTGAGGTAGCTTCAACGCAATTTATCGCCATCAGAATGTGAACGAAGATGATAAGTGCAGGTATAGGCAAATAAAGGTAGGAAGAACTGAGGAACTAATTGGAAGTAAATGAAATTAAGCAAATGGAAAATAAATTCATGTTTGTAAATTGAACACACGAGCCATCTGCCTCTCAAGATGTTCACTTAAAAGGAAAATCATCTTCACATTTATTGAGGAAATGAAAATGCCAACCATGAACACACACTATTAGCAGTTCCAGGAACTCATTAGCTGTTGCACTGCAAGTCCCTGGAAGTTTTGGTCAAAAGGTGGCTCATGTTGATTCAAAGGAAGACGCCGAATCGACCTTTTATGTCTTGACAAAAAGTTCCAGGAACTTGCGGTGCAGCAACTAATGAGTTACTCAAAGTGCTAATGATGTTTCAGGAAAGTGGAGTGAGTTGCTTAATCAGGGGTCTTATGGAGGCTTAACCAGGTGTGATGCCCCCCCCCCCCCCCTCTACTATTAACAAAGTAGAGGTTCCTCTCCAAATCGTCTACCATGCACAGTTAAGTATACACTCAAACTACACACTGGATACTGCTTCTTTTCAGTGAACAATATATCGGCTCGTCTGACAATAGGCTGTTCATACAGCCATGCAGGACACGTATTAGCTACTGTATGTGCATGAAGATCCGGCATGGCTAATAGTTGAAAATAAAATAAAATAAATTTCTTCTCGGAAGATTACAAGCACCTGCAGAAGATTATCAGCACCAATAAACCATCTAGCTTGGTTTACAGTACCAGTTACAAATGACTTATGAACGGCTAGTTACAACTAGAGGAGCATCTTTTGGTAACTACTTGTAAGAACAGCTGTACAGCACAATTTTTGTCACTGTAAACACACTGGTATTTTTTGCTGTCGGTAGGAAACCACCTAACTTTTTTTTTTTTCATAAATCAGTGCTATTGAACACCCTTTAACAGTAAAAAGCGCTTTGGACAAAACCTCTTGAGTCTTAACATTGGATCCTCAAACTCCATCACCTCTCCCCCTCTCATGCAAGTCATTGGCAATATATAAAGTCACAACAGCAACTTTGATGGGGCAGTATAGATTTGTTTTCAAAATATAAGGTTTTCATCATTTCCAGATAAATGTATATTTCTCATTTTCTGAAAAATGAAAATGTTAGAGTTATAGGAGATGCGTCTGTGATGCATGGGGATCCTTTAATAATCATAATAAACATTCTCCTTTCCCTGCTGTTGAGGTTTACCACTCTCCTCTCCTCATCTATTCAATTTTATATTCGAAAAGGTGTGGGCGATGAAGTTCCTTTATCTTCTATCTCACTGCTCTCTATTATCCCATTCTGACCTGAGATCAGATTCATACAAGGTTTCCACTGGACACACACTGGTCTGATGAACCCATTCTGACCTGAGATCAGATTCTAAAAATGTCAGTCGTTCTTCGATTTTTTCAAAAATAGCAGACCTACAAGCTCGTATCGCGCCACTAGGTGGCGCGATATGAGCTTGTAGATCTGCTATTTTTCAATAGCTAAAGCATAACATGATGCCAACACCAAAATGGGTGCCCGGTCAGAATGGGTTATTCTATACTTCTCATGCGGTCTGAAACAAAGACGAGGCGGCGTGAGAGACTGCAGCAGCACACATGAGGACCTGAGGCCTGTAATTCTATGAAGAACGACGAGGCGGTGTGAGAGACTGCAGCAGCATTAGTAAGGACCCTGAGGCCTGTAATTCGGAATAATGACGCAGATGTTGACACAGAGAAGGAGATATATAGCGCATGTGGAACTGTTGTACATTGGGCTTTTCAACAATGGAACTTGTTTCTTCAGGGGCTGCTGCCATCGCTGCATTCTCTTCATACTATTCATTAACTAGAACTGCACTCTGTCGAGTGCCTACTTGCGTTGTTGCATTCTTTCAATGGAAATATCTTCTTTTATAACAAACACCTGGTGTCATATTCTCTGTCATTCCTGAATATATTGTAATTAATGTTCATTTCTCTTAATTTAAAAGTAAGGTTATTATGTTTCTTTAAGCGTGTTTCAGTAAAAGCTATTAGATCCAACATTTCAAGTTGGGAATCTGAGTTTATATCTTCTAAACGTTATTCTGCTCAGGAATATGCTGATGATTTGCCCTGGCTATATCTAGAATACAGCTCTATGACTTACTTGAAAAGTATTTACCTGTCTGACACTATTTTGAGATCTGTTGAAGAACATGAAGGTAATTCTATTTAAGCATTTCAAATGAATTCTTTCGTTACGTAATTAACAATCAATTACGTAATGTTGTAATTAATACGATGAGTGACGGCTTTCGATGTCGATCAGTGTCGGGTGGATTAACCCATTCTGACCTGAGATCAGATTCATACGAGGTTTCCGCCGGACACACACTGGTCTGATGAACCCATTCCGACCTGAGATCAGATTCTAAAAATGTCAGTCGTTCTTCGTTTAAAAAAAAAATAGCAGACCTACAAGCTCGTATCGCGCCACTCGGTGGCGCGATATGAGCTTGTAGATCTGCTATTTTTAAATAGCTAAAGCATAACATGATGCTGACACCAAAATGGGTGCCCGGTCAGAATGGATTAAAGGACATGCCTCTATGTATGTATATGTAATTTGTAAGTTGATTAGCGGTATACTGTGGTTACTTTGCGTATGCCCCGTTTGATGCGTATGTATCGTAGCCACATATGACGTCAGGGTATAACTGGTATAACTAGCTCTCAATGATGATGTAATAAAGATGTGGATTAAAGGACCAATGCCAGGGTGTGTAATTGGTTTTCGATGGTGACGTAATGACGATATGTTTTAAGTGTTGAGAGGATTAAAGGTAATGCCCCTAATGTATACATGTATGTAATCTGACACCACTGCCATATCAAGCACAAGTAGTCATTACGTCATACACTGGCACACTGGCGCATACACAAACGGCGACATACGCATCAAAGCACTGGACGGAAACTATTACTTGCATGCTCTGCTCGCGCAAGTAGACTGAGCTAAACTGAGCTAAACTGTGCTTTACTGACAGTAGTTTGAAGAGAGAAAAGACAGGGGCATGGGGACTCACAGCAAACAGCCTTATTATAAATGGTGTCCTCGCGCCTGTTGAAGCTGTTCTGCACTTTGAGCCTCAGCTGTCGGCGTGGAAAGACCGGCTGTGTGGGCAGCGAGAGTGGAAGGTGGACAAGAGAGGAACCGCGGTAAGAATGGAATGACGATACAGAAGCATACACACCTCAGAGACATCAATAAGTGTGCTCTTGTGAATGATGTATCGTGGTCAGAGGATTTGAACAGGAGGACAGACACACGGAGTAGGATGGAAAAATCCACTTTACCGGAACAGTGAGCAGTTAATGGTTCTCTGAATTAATGTCAATAATAGCCTGCTAAGCATCTTTAGAGAGTGGGTAACCTCCATCCATCCATCCGTCTGTCTACCGCTTATCCGGAGTCAGGTCGCAGGGGTAACACTTCCAACAAACAATCCCAGGCAACTGTGAAGCAGTATAGTCGGACCCAAAGAATGATATTTGGCTGTGGACCCCGATGTGAATTATCTTTGTGTCAGGGACCCTTCGCTTCACTTTTTCACTTCACTTTTCAATGTTTTATTTTGGTCATTAGTTTTGTATAACAGTGTATAACAAAAGTGTATAAGAAAATAAATAATTATAAATAATACATTATGACAAAAGCTGAAGCTATATTATTAGCTTATTATGCCTACCCCAGGGGAGCACAGAGAAGATCTGTGTTTAGAAACATAATAATAATAATAATAATAATAATAATAATAATAATAAACAATTTATAAAACATATTCCAATACTTTCCAGATTAAATTAATAACTATATAAATTCCCAAATTGCAGATGTACAAGCTCACAGCGTGGCACCACGTGCCACAAAGCCAGGAGCAGCCGGCCGGGCTGGAACTCCTGAAATGAGTCCTAAACCATGCACTGGATCCCAAACATGATGGTTTGATGGTTCCCTTTATTAGCCGTTGAGCCTCTGTTATTTTATAAGAGCTTTCTGCCCGAAAGTAATCTCTCAGTCTCAAGAACAGATTACGATTCTCTGTTTTTTTGTTTCGTTTTTTTGCCAATGGGTTCCCAGATTGGCCCGACAGCAACACTATATTGGATGGGACGTTCGTGATCCATGTCCAAACGATGGCTATAGTCTAGTAGCACTAACACACAGATATCTCTGTCCCCATGGGGCTGTGTGTCAGTGTGTGCGTGTGCATGTGTGTGTGCGTGTGCATGTGTGTGTGCGTGTATGTGTGTATTTGGCCCTGCTTCAATTAAACCTAGGGTGAAGTGGACATTTGGTCAGACTATATGTGGGACAGCAGCACAGTCACTTCCTCTCTGTGTGTGTGTGTGTGTGTGTGTGTGTGTGTGTGGGGCTCAGAACAGCTGTCACACAGGTGTGTGTACTGTATGTGTGGTCACCTTGGCTGTGTGGCACTCAACTGCCACACCAACGAATGGACGGACAACCTTCAATTTCCAGCAGTGTGTGCACACGCGCTCGCTCGCACGCACACACACACACACACACACACACACACACACACACACACACACACACACACACACACACACACACACACACACACACACACACACACACACACACACACACACACACACACACACACACACACAGGAAGTGACTGTGCTGTGTGTAAGGACCCCAAAATGTAGGTATAGATTTTGTCACAGACCCCCATCTTTCAATATTATTTTTTCAAAAGAAGTACAACCTTGCTTGTACATCTGCTATTTTTGAATAGACAACGTATAAATGGATAAAGGCCAAGGGTTTAAATGATTGTGATGCTGTATTAAAACATTTAGCTGGGGACCCCCTGGGGGGGGGGGGACATTTTATAGGCAGACAAACAAACAGACTGAAAGAGATAGAGAGAAAGATTGACAGAGAGTGAAGGGAATGACAGGGTGAGAAACACACACAAACTTCCTTATTCTCTAAACCAAATCACTGTCAAATCACTGTAAATGTCACTGCTGCACCACGCACTCACACATCCACGCAGGCACTCACCATGTGCACATAGACACAAACAGCTCACATGGTTGGAAGTGCGTGCAGCTGTCCACACATGGACGTGCATCTGCATCTGCACGTCTGCACGCACAGACTGCCTTGGGGTTGCTTTGCACAAAGCTAGTCTCACTCCTCTAAGAGAGAGACTTATTATTATTATTGTAAAGGTCAAGAATGGGCAGACATGGAGAAACATCCCAACGAGACCTTTTGTTGGATGAACTTTAGCCATTTAGAGCGGAACTGTTTCTGAAATGCCATTCTAAGGCCTTCAGATCCAAACCATGCATATTATATACGTCCACAGGCCCCGATTACAATGACTCTCACCAATGCCCCCTGGGGGTAGACAGTAGACACTGCATGTCCGTACAGCCAGACAGACAGCCAACATTGTATAGAGACAACCCTGGTGATTAAACCAGAGCCAATGGGATTGGGACGGTGGCTTATATTACTGCTGGGATTCAAAGTAAGTACGCACGCACGCACGCACGCACGCACGCACGCACGCACACACACACACACTGACACACACACACACACACACACACACACACACACACACACACACACACACACACCAAGCTAAAGATACACAAAACAGCTCCAGCAGAGTCTTCAACTTGTCAGTGTGTTTATTCAGTCTGCTGTCATGCATTTCATTGCCCGGGCTGTAACCTACAGGAGAGAAAGTATACCCTACAAAACCACCCACACACACACACACACACACTGATACCATAAGACTCAAACTTCTGGTTATTCAATTGAAATCGACTTTTTCCCTCGTTTCTCCTCCTATGACTTTTGTACTTTTGTACTTTTGTAATTATATCTCTCTTACTATTTCACTTCTCGCATTCAATTCAAACGTTGTACATCCATCTCCTGATCAAAAGGTTTGGAGATGCACTGCTACAAAGAGAGGGAGGGAGGGACGGCAGGCGGGTGGGCGGGTGGGCGGGCGGACGGACGGACGGACGGACGGACGGACGGACGGACGGACGGACGGACGGACGGACGGACGGACGGACGGACGGACGGACGGACGGACGGACGGACAGACAGACAGACAGACAGACAGACAGACAGACAGACAGACAGACAGACAGACAGACAGACAGACAGACAGACAGACAGACAGACAGACAGACAGACAGACAGACAGACAGTTCTAGTTGTAGTATATTACAAGTAAGACGCGCAAACGCGGGAAGCGAACGCAGCTCGTAAATTGCAATAACAACAATTAGAATAAATTACTTGCTTTCCTATACTGTGTCTGCAATGCAGTTCAATGACCGAAAATATGTAACAAAAAGCCATTGGAGGAGCTGGTGTTCACATAATAAGAGTAGCTGAGCTGCAGTAGGCTATAGAGAGAAAAGCTCCTTAGAGTCTGCCACAGAATAGAACGGATCAGCATGGAATCAAGCAGAAAGGAACACGGACCATGGGCACAGAATGGGACAGAACAAAAATGCAAAAAAGAGGATTTTCTTTCAGGGTTATATATTGTTTTTCTCTTTCTCTCTCTTTTTCTTTTTTGAAAGGATAGAAACCCAGAAGCCTGTTAGGTTGTTATCCAGACATGGTTCTAAAAATATACAGTATATATCTATTATAAGTAGGGATGTGTAAATGTGTCCAAAATGAAAATCGATTTGTATAATTCAATATTAACGATTAATCGATTAATCGTTTGGGGGGGGGGGGGGGGGGGGGGGGACTTAATTATTATTATTTTTTTATGAACAAATAAAAAAAATCTTCCCCCCAAGGGGTACCTAAGTCAACAAAGTTTGGGAACCTCTGATGTAGATGATTAACAATATCAATATTGCCTTTCCAACAGATTTTCATCAAAAAAAAAAAAAATCGATTATCGATTATTAATTTTCATAATCGATTTTGGGTCCTATTAACGATAATCGATTAATCGATTAATCGGACCCATCCCTAATTATAAGAGAGAAGTTGTACCCAACACATGGCAAGAAACCCAAAGCCACAACAGCTACGTCACTATTGCAACACCCACAACACCATCTTACACACTACACCCACACACACTCACACGGCAGTGACGTCACACACTTACCCTTCGCAGTGTTCGGGACCTATCTCCTCCTATCGCGCCCAACGCCAAAACTCAACACCACCCGCCAAACAATGGTCATTGCACTGCCACCAAAATGCCTCCCTTCCACACACACGCCGGCAATGCATTTGTTTACTACAAACAATCTCAGGGGATTCGGCATATTCAGGGGGACTATGGCAAGAACCAACAAAAAGGCGAGATGTATAAGCGTAAGAGGTGTGAAACTATGGAACGGCTTAGACAATGAATTGAAAAAGTGCGGCTCAATTAGTACATTTAAAAGAATGTATAAATCTAAAACTATAGATAAGTATAGAACATTATAAACCTAGTATTGTTACAAAATCATATTAGTATGACAAAGTAATATAATAACTATATAATAATCATAACATTCTTCTCATGTGCGACTCTGGATTCTGTGTGATCAAATCTGTCTTCTCCTGTGTATCTTTCTGTTTTACTTTTCCTTGTGTTTGGTTGTTTTTTTTGTTTTTCATGTTTTTGTTACATGTAATGTAATGTCTTTGCTTTTTGACCAAAATAAAACTGAACTGAACTGAACACTATCGCCGCAAGCACCCACACCCCCGGAACACTAACCACTGTTGCCCCAGAAACAAGGCCTTTCGCACAAATTTCGCCAGGTCTATGCAAGTGAGCACAAATTACATGTGAGAAAATTCATTCACAAGCCCACAAATGCCATTCAAATGCCATTCAACACACACACACAAACAACTATTGCATTGTGTGTTTGAGCTGACAGGCCCTTTTTTATGTCAATCAATCAAGTCATCTCAGGTCATCTCAAGCGGCAGATGCAAAAATAGTTAGTTCCACTAATAAGGACACATAATAATAACTAATAACCCATCCGTTACTACATGTGGAGTCAACTCCCGCAATTTCCTTCTTCCCATAGTGCGCGGCAATGTAACTCTGGGATGAGCGGCCCGTAAGGGCCGCGAAATTCTAGTATATATACAGTATATATATATATATATACAGTATATATATATACATACAGTATATATATATACCTGTATATATATATATATATATATATATATATATATATGTATATATACAGAGACAGCGTATCAAGTTGATTGTGTGAGCTATTTACATCTAGCTGCTGTCATACAGTACATGCACGTATTGTCGCACATATGTTCAATGCGTGCCAGTGTTAATTTTGCCGACTATAACTATGATAGAAAAACTGTCATAGCTTTTTTCACTAACGAAAACTAAACAAAAACTAAGTAAATAGTATAAACTAATCCATGATGACTAAAACTAAGACTCGTAAATATGTTGACAAATTTCGTCAACACGTCCCACTGGAAGGAGACCCCTGGGCAGATCAAGGACCAGATGGGATATCTCCAAACTGGCCCGGGAACGCCTCAGGATCCCCCCCAGGAGAAATGTTGCTCTGGAGAAGGAAGTCTGGGAGCACTCTGCTGGAACTCTTGCCCCCGCGACCCGACTCTGGATAAGCGGTTGAAGATGGATGGATGGATGGAATTTCGCCAACAAATAAAAACTAGAATAATGTTAGGGAGGGATTAGTGCAGAAGAGATCTAGTAGGTTTGGTTGCGCTCGGGTGAGAAAATAACGGATCTACAAGATCACAACGCATGGCGTTGCTACGGTATGCATTGACAGCTCATCTCTGTTGAATGTTGAGACGGTGTCTCTGTGGCATGCTGAGCGCTGCTACTTTGAATCAACAGGGACTATTTAATGGCTTAACCATGTCAAATGAATTATTCTATTTACAGGGCAAACAGAGGTTGAGACATTATTTGTATTTGATATTTCCGGTGGCCGACGGGCTAACGTACAGGTCTAGTATTTAATTACAGGGAACACCCCCTCCCTTCAGGGCCTTGTGTTTGAGTGAGTTGATTGTTGAGATAAAAAAAGACCATTCCTAATGCTATTGTCGTGATTTCTTCTTCACAGTTGTTACCACACGCTACAGGGCATTGAACACGCGACATGCTGTGAACTACAGAACATGTTTACATGAACCCATTCTGACCTGAGATCAGATTCATACGAGGTTTCCGCCGGACACACACTGGTCCTGATGAACCCATTCTGACCTGAGATCAGATTCTAAAAAAATGTCAGTCGTTCTTCGATTTTTCAAAAAATAGCAGACCTACAAGCTCGTATCGCGCCACTCGGTGGCGCGATACGAGCTTGTAGATCTGCTATTTTTCAATAGCTAAAGCATAACATGATGCCGACACCAAAATGGGTGCCCGGTCAGAATGGGTTAAATGCAATTTTGAGTCATAAAGAGACGCAAGGATCAAACACATCTTCATAATCTTCATGCTGAAAGATGATAGCCTGGCCCTACACATTAATGTGATGAAATGTGAAACGGAGAGGGTTGAAAATAGGGGTGATTTTTGCTCCCGATCCGATTTCCGATCATTTGATTTTGAGACATGCCGATAGCCGATACCGATTTTTCCTGATCCGACGATCGTTGTATTTTATAGAACACTTATTCAAAAGTCTGCCTCCTGGTGGCGCTATAACAGGCCATTCTGGAAAATGGGGGCAGAGGTTCATCGTTGGCATCCAGAGAGTGTGTGTGCAAAATTTGGCAACGACCAGGTTAATATTTATTTATGATTTTTGTTTTTAATCCTGCTGTAAAGCACTTTGTAACTTTATGTTTGGAAGGGTGCTATATAAATAAAATTCATTCATTCAATATTAGACTACTGGGATATATTTTTAGATCACGTTATTTCCGGAAGTTCTAGGATCACTGACAGGTTGCAGAAGAGCGCCCTCTAGCGTAAATACACTGAAAACACCACGACGTACACAATGGTTGTCAATGAATTGTTAGAAGTCAAAAAAGGTCAAAAGACACATTCATGAATATCACTATTGTGAATGGAGTTACGGTATTCTAAATGTGTGTCAAATATAAGACAATTACCAAGATATATTGACATATTCCCAAGCTTGACGGTGTAAATGTGAGGAAAATACAGGGGCGCTGGAAGGTATTTATACCAGGGGGAGCTGAAGGCGAGGCCGCGCGAAGAATTTCGGGTCTTATTCGGGTATAATTGGCCTAATAATGACTTATTTAGGACCTAGTTAACAGAGTTAATCATAATAACAGTATGTGACTCTTATTGTGTTGGGTTAGATTTATTTAAACCTGGTGCAGGTGAAAGTAAAACTACAATAGGTTTTTGCTGTCTCATCATGTTGTGTCTATCTGTCAACTCACTCGCTGTGCATTCTGCATTCAGCACGCTCTGATAGATATGTCAAAAAATGCTCCTCTCCACCAGCAGGGGGTGCTGGAGCACCCTCCGCACCCCCCTTCCAGCGCTGATGGGAAAATACATAATAATGGGGAGAATAATACCAGTCTGCCACTCAAAACATGCTCCGGTGGAGAGACCTTGTTATCGCGGGCCTGGAGGGCATGTTAGGTGTCTCATGTGATAAAACAAACATGATGCTGTCAAGGCTGTCAGGAAACAAACACGCAATACCTGACTTTAACCCATTCTGACCTGAGATCAGATTCATACGAGGTTTCCGCCGGACACACACTGGTCCTGATGAACCCATTCTGACCTGAGATCAGATTCTAAAAATGTCAGTCGTTCTTCGATTTTTCAAAAAATAGCAGACCTACAAGCTCGTAGCGCGCCACTCGGTGGCGCGATATGAGCTTGTAGATCTGCTATTTTTAAATAGCTAAAGCATAACATGATGCCGACACCAAAATGGGTGCCCGGTCAGAATGGGTTAATTGGAATCTTGCGAGGTCATTCACGCCAGTATGATTCTCAATCTCTGGATCAGAGCCAGTGTTGATTTTGACAGCACATTTTTCTTTTCTTTTTAGTGATTTAGTGTCTTTTTGCATAAAATGTACACCAGGCACAGCTATAGTGTAATCATTCTAGCGACTAAAACTACTAGCCCTTACCCGTTGTGAAATACTTGCCGCCTTGAGGCCGCGGGGGGGGGGGTACTGCGCCCTGTGACCGCGGGGGTGGCCCTGGGTACGTTTTAGGCATTTTTAATTCACTAATTCATTATTAATTTAATAATTTATAATAAGACCTCCATATTATTATGGTCAATGCCTGTGTGAAAAGTGGGAGTGATTGGTGCAGGCAGTGAGGAGCTACGGCAGTCACAGTGACAGACAGACATTCAGACAGACATTGTCAGATTTAAATGATCATGATGATGATGATGATGGTGATGATGATGATGATGATGATGATGATGATGATGATGATGATAAATATGACCTTGGCACTGCCAAAAAAAACTAGGCTATGATCAGTAAAACTAAGAAATAAAAATATTGACAATTTTGTCAACAAATAAAAAAAACTAGACTTAAATGTCCGGGAGGTACTATAGTCATTTCATGCTTGGTTGCGCTCGGGTGTTGCGGTCTGACAATAGCAGATCTACAAGCTCACGTGTCGCAGCGCGACGCAACTAAGAGTCAAATCACCAGCAGCAGGGAGTGTTGGGCGGGAGGAGTAGGACGAGAAGGCTCAGTCCCTCCCACAGGGGGCTCCTCACTGGGAAGTGACAACAACAGCAGTGACAACAACACACAGCAATATGTGTGTGTGTGGAGGAATTTGTTGGCATAACGACTACGTTGGGGAGAGAAAAGAAAAGGAGCACTATAGTGTCATCAATCCTAAGAGGAGACGATTATTTTGAGTTGTTTGACATTGACGCTCGGCTGTCGACATTCCCTACAGGGGAATGTTTGCCTCGACGGAGACTTGACTTTGTGGTGTATTGCTATCATGATTACCCAGAGATATACACTCTTCCAAATGAGAGGCAAAGCGCTGGGGGCTATGTGCGCCCAAGAAACCATGCCACGTTGGTACAATTTTGAGGTACTTTTACGTTACTGAAGAATTTCCAATTGTCAGTAGTATTTTTTACTTTCACTATATTTCAGAGGCAAATATTAGGCTATACTTTTATGGTACTTTAAGTACATTCTGGACTTTTGTATAACAGAGCATTTTACTTAACCCATTTTGTGCGGGAAACCCTTTTGGTGTTTTAAGCGTTATACTTTAGCTATTGAAAAATAGCAGATCTATATCACCTATATACAATCGTGAAAATGTAGTGCAAATCTTTGAATATATATATAACATTTCTAACTCAAATCTCTGCTTCATATTTCCAGATGGGGTCGGCGGCCAATTACATATAATCTTGGGGGTCCTTGATATGAAAATGTTTGAGAATGACTGACATAGAAACATGGGTTTTTCAGAAAACTGTCATGATTTGTAGAATGTCTAAATGGTCTAAATGGGTTAACCCATTCTGACCTGAGATCAGATTCATACGAGGTTTTCCACTGGACACACACTGGTCTGATGAACCCATTCTGACCTGAGATCAGATTCTAAAAATGCCAGTCGCTCTTCGATTTTTCAAAAATAGCAGACCTACAAGCTCGTATCGCGCCACTCGGTGGCACGATATGAGCTTGTAGATCTGCTATTTTTAAATAGCAGATCATAAAACATTTGAGTACTTTTTCCACCACTGTAATAACCAATCATCATGGAACTAAAGACCAGAGTGGCGCCGGCGTTCTTGCGTGAATGACCTTTATAGCATTCACGTGATGGTGACTCATATTATGTAAAAAAACACACATCAAAGCACGTGATTGGCGGTGTGGGCGTTGGAAGGAAAAAAAAACACGTCAATCCACGTGATTGGCAGTGAATCGGTGCTCCTCAAAGTCAAGTCAAGGATTATCCACCACACTCACAACACTCTATGCATATCTGATGTGTGGATGTATAGGATTGTAATCTCCTTTTGATGTGTGCCCTAAGGGAAACTGTGTGAACTGTGGAACAATGAAGGATATACCCTCGTGCTTGTAGTTGTACGCTATAATTGATTAACCCATTCTGGGCGGGCACCCATTTTGGTGTTAGCATCATGTTATGCTTTAGCTATTTAAAAATAGCAGATCTACAAGCTCATATCGCGCCACCGAGTGGCGCGATACGAGCTTGTAGGTCTGCTATTTTTGAAAAATCGAAGAACGACTGACATTTTTATAGAATCTGATCTCAGGTCAGAATGGGTTCATCAGACCAGTGTGTGTCCAGTGGAAACCTCGTATGAATCTGATCTCAGGTCAGAATGGGTTAACCACTTAAACCCCCATGTGGTTGAGTGGAGTCCCTCAGGGCTCTATGCTAGTGTCTTTTCAGTCACGTTTCTGTTATTGTGGGGAAAGCCTTTGCTGAAAATAGCCGACCGACAAGATCACAACACGTCGCAGCGTGCATGACGTGTCAGGGCCAGAAAGTAGTTTTTGCCACTCAGTAGGTGTTCCCGCATAACCAGAGATGGGCATCTCAATACATACAAAATACAAATACTGGGTTAAAAAATTTATCTAAATACAAAATACAAAATACATCTTCCATCCCAGCGAAATACAAATTACAAAATACAGAAAAAGTATTTCAAATACGTATTTCAAATACATGTATTTCAAATACTGCCCATCTCTGATGGGCAAAATACATTGAAAATGTATTTTGATACAAAATACAAATCCTGGTTCAAAAAATGTATCTAAATACAAAATACATCTCATTTCTTCCATCCCAGCAAAATACAAATTACAAAATAGTATTTCAAATACGTATTTCAAATACATGTATTTCAAATACTGCCCATCTCTGATGGGCAAAATACATTGAAAATGTATTTTGATACAAAATACAAATCCTGGTTCAAAAAATGTATCTAAATACAAAATACATCTCATTTCTTCCATCCCAGCAAAATACAAATTACAAAATAGTATTTCAAATACGTATTTCGAATACATTCAAATACTTCCCATCTCTGCGCATAACTTCCGGGTATGATGATGATGTCCCGTGCATACCCTCTATTGTCAACCATGTATCGTGATGCATATGGTATCGCTGTTAAAATGCATTGTTACACCCCTAGTTAGTATGTGTGTGTGTTTATGTTGCTAAGTAGTGTGCAGTGATTGAGTGAGCATGCCGTCGGGGACACACGCGCCTTATTCACGTTTTGTAACGTTGTCACCGACAAGAGCACACAGTTAAGAATGAAGTAAGGAGAACAGTCAGGTGAATGGGGTTGCTGCTCACCTTGACATTGGGCTTCCGCGTTGAGAATCCCCTGTACCATCCTGGAAGAAAGAAAAAGCAGTGATGATTAGTACTATATATACTGTATTAGGGCATAGATTTGATACTTGATATGTAATGATGCTAGATAGAATTGGATACTTGGTGAAAATCTAAATACGGAAGCATCAAAATAATTGGCATCTTAGGAGACATGAATATCATCAAGAGATTCATGTGCATTTTAAATAGCCTATACATAAGTTTCCACACACTCCAGGCACGGTGCGTTGGGGTCGCGCATCACGGTGCGTTGGGGTCACGCATCACGGTGCGTTGGGGTCGCGCATCACGGTGCGTTGGGGTCGCGCATCACGGTGCGTTGGGGTCGCGCATCACGGTGCGTTGGGGTCGCGCATCACGGTGCGTTGGGGTCACGCATCACGGTGCGTTGGGGGTCACGCATCACGGTGCGTTGGGGGTCACGCATCACGGTGCGTTGGGGTCACGCATCACGGTGCGTTGGGGTCACGCATCACGGTGCGTTGGGGTCGCGCATCACGGTGCGTTGGGGTCGCGCATCACGGTGCGTTGGGGTCACGCATCACGGTGCGTTGGGGTCACGCATCACGGTGCGTTGGGGTCGCGCATCACGGTGCGTTGGGGTCACGCATCACGGTGCGTTGGGGTCACGCATCACGGTGCGTTGGGGTCGCGCATCACGGTGCGTTGGGGTCACGCATCACGGTGCGTTGGGGTCGCGCATCACGGTGCGTTGGGGTCACGCATCACGGTGCGTTGGGGTCACGCATCACGGTGCGTTGGGGGCGCGCATCACGGTGCGTTGGGGTCACGCATCACGGTGCGTTGGGGTCACGCATCACGGTGCGTTGGGGTCACGCATCACGGTGCGTTGGGGTCACGCATCACGGTGCGTTGGGGTCACGCATCACGGTGCGTTGGGGTCACGCATCACGGTGCGTTGGGGGCGCGCATCACGGTGCGTTGGGGTCACGCATCACGGTGCGTTGGGGTCACGCATCACGGTGCGTTGGGGTCACGCATCACGGTGCGTTGGGGTCGCGCATCACGGTGCGTTGGGGTCACGCATCACGGTGCGTTGGGGTCACGCATCACGGTGCGTTGGGGTCACGCATCACGGTGCGTTGGGGTCACGCATCACGGTGCGTTGGGGTCACGCTTCACGGTGCGTTGGGGTCACGCATCACGGTGCGTTGGGGTCACGCATCACGGTGCGTTGGGGTCACGCATCACGGTGCGTTGGGGTCGCGCATCACGGTGCGTTGGGGTCACGCATCACGGTGCGTTGGGGTCGCGCATCACGGTGCGTTGGGGTCACGCATCACGGTGCGTTGGGGTCACGCATCACGGTGCGTTGGGGTCGCGCATCACGGTGCGTTGGGGTCACGCATCACGGTGCGTTGGGGTCGCGCATCACAGTGCGTTGGGGTCACGCATCACGGTGCGTTGGGGTCACGCATCACGGTGCGTTGGGGTCACGCATCACAGTGCGTTGGGGTCACGCATCACAGTGCGTTGGGGTCGCGCATCACGGTGCGTTGGGGTCGCGCATCACGGTGCGTTGGGGTCGCGCATCACGGTGCGTTGGGGTCGCGCATCACGGTGCGTTGGGGTCGCGCATCACAGTGCGTTGGGGTCACGCATCACAGTGCGTTGGGGTCGCGCATCACGGTGCGTTGGGGTCGCGCATCACGGTGCGTTGGGGTCGCGCATCACGGTGCGTTGGGGTCGCGCATCACGGTGCGTTGGGGTCGCGCATTATGGTGCGCGACCTACACTAAAATGTAATTACCGAAATCAACACTGTGCCGTAATGTCCAATTTATATACTGTAGTAAAAATATAATATAATGTAATAAAATATGAAAAAGGAAAATGTTGTATTACAGATAATTGGTACTTGTACTTAGTAGTGTAATAGTAGCACACTTTAGTAGTAAGTAATAAAGTGTAAAAACCTAAAGAAAGAAAAGAAAGCAGCCTAGTCTAGACAGACACTAGTGTAGTGAATTGTTAGTAATATACCTACTTTCCTTGGGTTACTGAGGTAAGAACATATTCCAAATATATTATACAGAGAGGGGGATATATATAATAATATATTATCCCCAGGGGGAAACGAGAGAGGTGCATGGCATAGATGCAGAGATGATTTACATTCAGAGCCCCAAGCCAATCACACAATAGCATTATGAATACATTAGAACGTACATAGAACAGTCACAGACAGTATAGTTACTGTAATACCGTGTAGGCTCAATTCAGCATGTGTTTATTTTACTGTCAGAGTGTACAATATCATATGACAGTTTTCTTTTCCACCATTGCCACTATAGTTGCATTCTGGGATACAAGTCACCTCCAGGTGCATCCCTGATGAAGTGGGTAGATCAAGGTCATGTCTTGGCATTTGGTCACTAACCCGACTAATGATACAGTAAGTACTGTAAGCCTTGCAGAGCCATGTGGCCCATCGGCAAGCCCCGATTGAAGGAAGGGCTTTCGGTGCTGCAGCACGGGGCACGAACCTTGGGGGGGCGGGGCACCAAAATGGCTGGGAGAAAGTGAAAGAAGACGGAACTACCGCCGCAAGAGCGCTGAAATTTAGCAGCAAAGGCAGCTGAAGGAGCGCTAATAGAGAGAAACTTGCCAGTGAAGAGTCAATTTTCCGAGCTGCCCCCCTACCGAAACGGCTCGTATAGCACCGGGCACCACGAAGGGTTAATCCGCCACTAGAGATAGAGGGCCCAGTTGTATCCCTTAAAGGGACACTTCACCCTTTTTGCAAAAAAATATATGTTAATGACGTTTAGAAGCTTTAGAACACTTTCCTGGGGGGCTTTATGTATGTAATATGTGGTTTTAGATATTTTAGATTGTAGCAGTGAGCCTGTTGTCTCTGATGTCATGGACACTGGGCTCACTTCCTTCCTGGACTACATGTTGTCTCAGTAAGACAGCTCTCCCCCTATCCGCAAGGAGGAGCAGTGCACCAAAGAATTATGGGAATTGTAGTCCAGGAAGGTAGTGAGACCAGTGTCCATGACATCAGAGACAACAGGCTCACTGCTACAATCTAAAATAACTAAAACCACATATTACACACATAAATACCCCCAGGAAAGTGATCTAAAGCTTCTAAACGTCATTAACATATATTTTTTTGCAAAAAGGGTGAAGTGTCCCTTTAAGGGCCTTGCAAACGGGGAGCGAGAACGAGCAGGTAGACTACATGGACATGACACTAGCCTCGCGTTACCAGACTGTTACCTCTCGCAATTTACAAATACATACAGTCATGACTCATGAGTAAAATATAAAGTGGAAGTGGAGCCTCCTCAGACGCGCAAATTCATCCTAATATAAATAGAAATCATCTAAGCATATATAGCTTGCTGCTTAGCGGAAAAGGAAATAAAATAAATAAATGTAAAGATAATTTAAAATATATTTTCGCGAACTGAAATGGCAGCTTCCTTACTCGGATTTCGGGAGGTGTAGTTCCAGACTCTATATAGCATTTGGAGGAATAGTTGTCTGGCTACGCGAGACTAACATGACACTAGTAGGCCTGGACGCCTACTAGTGGACTAGTGCCAGGGACGCATCCAGCCCTTGATGCTGAGTGCCAACAAGTCTTTGGTATGACCCGGCCGGGGATCGAACCACGGCCTCCCAACCACTGAGGTGGTAGACTCAGAACACATATGACATCCCAAATTTGGCCATGTCATATAGGTGCAGAATTGAGCTTGGAAAATGTCAGTTTGTAGAAATTAAGATACTTTTTGTGGTTAAGTGGTTCAAGATAAGTGATTTTGACAGGCTTCAGGTCTGGGTTGTCCAGTGGTTTGACAGGCTCTGATTTGATATCTGACACCCAAAGAGACTCAATGCCAACAGAGAGAACAAAGTGTGCGCGTGCATAATTGCACTGTCAGACAATGCATTGACCGCAGTGGTGTATTGTACATTTACTTAAGTACTGTACTTCAATACGGTTCAATACTTTAACCTCTACTCCACTACATTCAGAGGCAAATATTGTACTTTTTTACTCCACAATTATTTTAATAACATTAGTTGCTAGATTTTGATCATTATTACAATACATACATTAACCACGTGCATTTAGTTCATCAACATAGCTTTTATACATTTTATACATTTGGAAACTTGTGAAATGGGACATTGTGCACAATGAGTACGTTTACGTTCCAAGAACATTCTGGCGCCAATACTTTTGTACTATTTATTCCCCAAGTACATTTTGAATACTGGTACTTACTCCTAACAGAGTATTTCTACATTGTGACATTGCGTACTTTTACTTAAATACAAAATATGAGTGCTTCTTCCACCCGTGATTGACAGATGATGGATCCAGAGCTATAAGGTCACAGTTCCCACAAGTCTTTCTTGACACTTCACAGCCCTGACTGACACGTTTTCATACCATACACAGTCGCCGGCCAGCCACCAACCATACACACCTATCAACAAAAATAGTTCCACACAACTGGCGGAAAAAATACTCACATTTTTTACTTGAGCAAAGTATCAATACAACCATGTAGCATAGGGGGCCTTTGCTGTGTTTCATTCGTTTTAATTGAAACGGGCCTCTGGCATCTAGCATATGTCCATCCAATAGGGCGATATGGGAGGCTCATTTGGTCTTGAAATGGGCCTCGGGAAAAGTACATGAACGCCCATAAAATAATGGGTATCAAAATAGTTAAGAGTACCAAAAGTTAAATACTCTCATTATGCGAAATTATGTCCCATTTTGTAAGTTTCCAAATGTGTAACATGGTTTGGAAATAGCAGATCTACAAGCTCACAATGCATGGTGGTTTGTGTATGCTTTGCTTTGTAATAATAATGGAAATCTTCAAAGTAACTGCTGGTCCGGAGCCATGTCTCTGCTTTTGATACCCCCCCAGAGAGCCCCCACCACTCTGTTTATTCTTTATTTTATTTTTTATCTAAATGTGATCTTTTTAGTCATCATTGCATAGCGTTTTTTATTTAGTTTTCGTCAGTGAAAAAAGGTATGGACGAACCTTTTTCTTCATAGATAGAGTTTCTAGCAAGCCCCTGGATTCTTTTTTTTTTTCAGTACGGTATGAAAACAAACTTTGACTTGAAACTTTTTTTTTTACAGGGAAAGTGCACATTAATCAACATGCCAACATAGTATTGTGCCAGTGTTAGCAAAACTGTAAATGTTTTACCGTATAGTCCCTGGGCATTTAAAAACAGAGAAGATGAAAGGATGCAAGCAATTAAAAGCACATAAAAGCAATGTAATGTACACCAAATTAGATTAGAGAATAAAGCCAAGTTGTGTTTTTAAGTGATTTAAAGAGTCTAGCTGAAAATAGACCCTGGAGAACATATTGATTTACAAATGAAATTCAAACAGCCATTACTTTAACTGCACAATCATGTTTAGCCAATAAATACAAAATGTGAACAGCGGTTCCCATATAATTTGCATAAGCTATACTGTATATATTTCCTATGTATCCACATATATGCACATACAGTACATTGGCACCAGCCGCACCATAGCACCACCATCATGTCGCGCACCCCCTAGAAGGCGCTTGCGCACCACAGTTTGGGAAACACTCATGTACAACATGTTTCCCATTAGAACCAGGAAGGCATCAGTGTCATTTTAGATTTTAACCACTTTAACCATTATTTTATGCTTTGGTTAATGGTTATTCAGTAGCAGATACTGTATACAAGCATCATATTTTTTATAATTGGAGTAGTCAGCTGTAGGGTGGGGGTAGGGAACTGTAATGGGACATCATGCATTTGTTTGTTTAACTGTATGTAATGTGTTTTTTGTTGTTATTATTATTTATTTATTTTTGTTTGTATTTGTTTGTTTCTTCGAAGATTTTGTTTAGTATTTGTGCTGCCATGGGGTTCTGGGGGGAAACATATATGTGAATAATTGCTTTGAAAATACTATGTTGTAAAGATAAATAAACATATTTAAAAAAATATATATAGACTATTATATTTTTAAAGAAAAATTTTAACTAAAATCTTCCCAGCAAGCACGGTCAGCACATGGAGGAATTAGTGACATCTCGCCCAGAATATCACCTTATTTCAACCAACATAAATTCTGTCCACTAAGACGGACGTCCTGGATGAATCAGAGAGAGTCTGATGGAAGCCAGATCAACTTAACCCATTCTGACCTGAGATCAGATTCATACCAGGTTTCCACTGGACACACACTGGTCTGATTAACCCCATTCTGACCTGAGATCAGATTCTAAAAAATGTCAGTCGTTCTTCGATTTTTCAAAAATAGCAGACCTACAAGCTCGTATCGCGCCACTCGGTGGCGCGATATGAGCTTGTAGATCTGCTATTTTTCAATAGCTAAAGCATAACATGATGCTGACACCAAAATGGGTGCCCGGTCAGAATGGGTTAAGTCATATCGAAATTAGTCAGATCTGGCCCATCACACACTCACACACACACACACACGCACACACGCACACACACACACACACACACACACACACACACACACACACACACACTCACACACTCACGCACACACACACACACACACACACACACACACACACACACACACACACACACACACACACACACACACACACACACACACACACACACACACACACACACCTTTTTGGAGAAAGTGTGACGGCCAGAGTCAGGAACATTCACATTACTGTAATTGTCATAATCTTCTCATCGCCGGCGTCATGACATCCATTTCTGAGCCAAAATCTGATATGAAATTTAAAGTGGGCTATTTAATTGGTGAGTTAATTAGCGACCAATCAAGAGGACACATATGCCGCCCTCGTTGAGAGAGGGCTGTGGTTATTCCCAGACCTCTCGTCTATATGCTAATCAGACAGGGCATGGACCAATCAGGAGTCTGTCTGCATGGATTAGGATGTGACATATCGCCGCTGGCAGTCGGGGCAGAAACCTCTTATCTTCAATTATAACTTTTGGTGGTTTTTTTCTGTACATTTTCAATTTAGGCATTTAGCAAAGGCTCTTAATCTAGAGCGATTTAGAGTAAGCAAGAACAACACATGGTCATGCATCAAATGCATCGAAATTGTTATCTAGGATCATAAGTAAACCAATAAACTATCATCAACAGTAGAACAGTAGAACATAAAAGACAATCAATAATCTGTACATTGAAATTATAAAGACCATAGGATGCCAGGTCAATAATGACCTGTGATATTGACTTGTTAGATGTTTTGCACATTTTTTAACTATAAACTTGGTTTCATTTTCACAATATACTGTACCAGTTGTGTTGCAGAATTTGTGCAAAGAGTAATTAACAATATACAGTCTGATAAACACAAGCATAGAGGCATTCATTTTCTGTTCCTCTCTGCAGCAGAAATAGTCTGATACCGTACTTTCACAGAATTGCATCAGTATACTAGTGTACGCCACGGCCTTGAAGACCAGAAATGGGCCAAATATATGCTATAAATCAATAGTTTTCAACCCTGTTCATTTCAAGGTCCATCTATTCATTCAGCATTTGAGCCATGCACATCTCATCTTTGATGAGATGTAGGCTGCCTCTCAGACCCAAAGATTTTGTTTACAATTCCATCTGTATCGATGTTGGTACTACAGGAGAGACAGCAGCCAAATGATGATCAAAATAATAATTCTTCTGCATTCTCTAATGTAGACTTGTTTAACAGTAATTTTACTCTTGAGAGCTGGGAACCACCTGGAAACCCTCAAGGGTGAGGGTTTGGTTGAGAACCACTGCTATATATCACATATAGTATGGACCATATACTGTATGTATGCCAAATATTACAATATCAGTATGTATCTGTGTAATTCTCACTGACATGGGTTTTGCTGACAGTTTCAGTGTATTCCTGTCACAACAGATCTAGCACAGTATGCACATTCTGCTTCAACCCATCCAGCAAGGCTAAATGGTGCATTTATATAGCGCCTTTATCCAAGGCGCTTTACAGAGATTGTGCATTACATTCACCCATTCACACACACATTCATTCATACACCGATGGCAGCGGAAACCATGCAAGGCACCAACTAGCACATCGGGAGCAATTAGGGGTTCAGTGTCTTGCTCAAGGACACTTCGACAGTAACTCTGGGGGAGGCCGGGTTCGAACTGGCAACCTTACGGTTACCATCCAGGCACTCTACCCCTGAGCCACCGCCGCCCCTCTCTGGCTCTGGACATCTTGTCCTGGGATCGGTTTCTTCAACCACTTTCACCCTAGGTTTGGCATGGCATGTCATTACATATCAAAACACCGATCTACAAGGTCACAGCTTGTCACATTTTTTTAATTAATAGGGCTTAAGTGCTACAATTCCGCAGGCTTTATTATAGCCGACAATGCAACAAGCTGCCTTGTGTGTTCAGTGTGCTGTTTCTATTGTTTGAAAACGTGTTTCCAGTGCCTCCCCAGTGTCCCCCCCAGTGCCTCCCCAGTGTCCCCCCCCAGTGCCTCCCCAGTGTCCCCCCCAGTGCCTCCCCAATGTCCCCCCCGAACGAACTGAACTGTACCGTTACTTTTCAGGAATCCAATTTAAAAGTAGCAAAAGTATCAGATCTACAAGCTAAAAACGCAGCGTGGATCTTTTTATGCTTTTGTGTTTTGCGCTTTTGTGAGTTTGAATATGGAGAAAGAGGTTTTAGCCTAGCCTGGGTTCCAGCCTGATTCGCTGCGTTCCTTGGATTTGTATTGTCATTTCGCTACTCAGTCTGGAAAGGGTCCTACTGTATCTCCAATGTAGGCAGGACATGTAAAAGGGTGAAAACCATGGATTCTGATTGGTCTGTGGTGCGGGTTGGAGAAAAAAACACCAGTTTCTATCAATGCACACTGCGCAGAGCTGCTGTTGTCCTGCAACGTCCCCTCATCAAGTTATCAGTCACTAAACTCACGGTACTCACCCCACACAGCCGTCAGTTTTTTTGTACTACTGAATCTGACAGTGGACTACTGAATTGTTGACTTTTAACCGTAGGTTTTTACTCTCAAGTTTCGAACTGGCGCTATTTTATTTAAAAAGTGAGAGGCATGGACAGAGTGGTGCTGGCCGATGACGTATCAGCAACAATGTGGCTAACACAGGTTCGAATTGCGGGTGACAGTGGGAGAGTCAGAGAGAGAGAGATACATTTTAGTTAGGCTGCAGTGGTGAACTTCATTCTATGCGTTCCGTGATTGTACCCATTTCAGTGTGCATTAGCGCCAAGGATGTATTCCATAACGATATAATTCCCATAATCTGCACGTTATCACTTATACCTCTGTGTCATCCCATTCACTCAGCTCAGCAAAATGAAAAGTATACTGCTGGTGTTTTGCACTACAGTAAGTACAGTAAGTGTTGGGTTCACTGGGTTTGTTATAACAAACACACCGCCCTGCATTTAAACCTCTGCAGGCGCTCTTCTGCTGCTAATGAAGGACACACGCACACAAACATGAACATACAAAGCAGGTATAGACGTGTACATATACATTGACAAACACCAGTACTCATCATGCACAATGCATCAATGCACACCTCTATACTGTGCATCAACCCAGTGGGTTGTATACATGTACGCACTATAGAAATGCTCACACACACACACACACACACACACACACACACACACACACACAGTGGGAGAGAGAGTCCTGCTGGCTGATGGTCCAACATCGATCTGTAGCTGTGATCTCAGTTACATTTTGACCAGAGGGGGAATGAGAGTGAGTGAGAGAGAGAGAGAGAGAGAGAGAGAGAGAGAGAGAGAGAGAGAGAGAGAGAGAGAGAGAGAGAGAGAGAGAGAGAGAGAGAGAGAGAGAGAGAGAGAGAGAGAGAGAGAGAGAGAGAGAGAGAGAGAGAGAGAGAAGGCAGGAAGTTCCTTAAGAAGCATCAGAGAGAGAGAGAGAGATATTTCTGACTTCTTTGTGAAATAGATTTCTCTAAGTTGTTGGAATAAGAACACATTTCTTTATTCACATTTTAATTGTAAATACATTGATTTGTTTAGATTTTTTTTGCTTTGGCAATGTAAATGTACTAGAGGTTACACGTGTACTATAGGCGCACTCTCATCTATCTTTAAAAATATATATAAACCGGTTTCCCATCATGCACTTGTAACCCAACATGCCTTGCACTGTGTCGACGCGTGTGTCACGTGATCGGCCGTATATAGCCAATCGGAAGAAGGAAACACAGGAGTCCAGTTCCTGTTTCTGGCCCATTTTAAAAGGCATGGCGGAATCTAGGCGTCATCGAACAGAACAGAACACAGACATCCTGCCTGGGATAATTTCTGATGTTATGCAGATACAGTATGCATGCAGGCACGCACGCAGGCACGCAGGCACGCACGCATGCACGCACACACAGTGGCACAGAGCACACGGCACGCTCTCCCCCTGGGGGGAGAGAGACATTCCTATAGCTACCATCTGTGTCTCTTCTTCATCGATAGGGAAGACCTCTCCAGCCATGACTAATGGAGCCCATTCACACTCATTATCGGCAAAAGACAAACATTTCCTATAGTCTTTAGATGGATTCTGGCTAATGTCTGCGAGTCACACCACCAGTAATAACAATGGGAGTAAAGTCAGCTTAATGATGTGGGCTCACATCCAGGCCTGGTGCTGCTATAGGCTGTAATAGCCTATATTATTCACTCTCATTATCTGAGATGGCTGTAAGATGCTGCATATAGTGGAAACCCACCTCATTTACATTGTGCATTTATTGTGTCTTGTGTGTGTGTGTGTACGTGCGTGTGCAGTGGTGGAAAAAGTAGCCTACTCACATTTTTTACTTAAAGGACCACTTCACCACTTTTCAACCTATCTTCATATAATAGGTCCTCACTAATAATCATGATAAAATGGCACGATTTCTTTCTACTCAGTCTGTGTCTCATAGGACGGCTGTGGGCAGTTTAGAAACCGTCTTCCAGTGACATCATCATTAGGCAGATTATTTTTTAAACATTTTTTTTTTTACAATTTTTTTTAGATTTTCATTATCGTGAGAACGATGGCTTCCATTTTCTATTAACTTCTATTAGAAGTTTCTATTAGCTTCTAATCCCCATCGATGATGTCACTGGAAGACGGTTTCTGAACTGCCCACAGCCCTCCTATGAGACACAGACCAAGTAGAAAAATATTGCGCCATTTTTTCATGATTATTAGTGAGGACCTAGTATATGAAGTATAGGTTGAAAAGTGGTGAAGTGGTCCTTTAAGTAAAAGTAGCAATACTGCAATAGATGTACTCTGTTACAAGTACAAGTCCCATATAGACCAATTATTTGTTTACAAACATTGAGACTGGTTGCATGGGTGACTGTTTCATGTAATCAATTCCCAACAGTTCTCCAAACCTGTTGTTTTGGGGGAGCGCTGGTTTCAGTTCATTCAACCTCCTCTATAGAGCTTAGCAGTCCCTCCCCCTTTCAGAACAACGAGTGGCCCAGGAAGTGAATCCCAATGCATTTTTCCCATAGGCATTTCTTCATTTTTTTATTTAACCCATTTGACCTGAGATCAGATTCACACGAGGTTTCCACTGGACACACACTGGTCTGATTAACCCATTCTGACCTGAGATCAGATTTAAAAAAATGTCAGTCGTTCTTCGATTGTTCAAAAATAGCAGACCTACAAGCTCGTATCGCGCCACTCGGTGGCGCGATATGAGCTTGTAGATCTGCTATTTTTCAATAGCTAAAGCATAACATGATGCCAACACCAAAATGGGTGCCCGGTCAGAATGGGTTAAAGACCTTTTAAGCGTCATACGAAGCCAACTCTTGTCGTGACAAATCATGACAACAAACACAATTTTTCGGGCCAAACAAAGAATTAGAAAGTAGGAAAAAAAAGGCAAGGTTACAACACTTTTTTTGTTGTTTTTCTTCTTTGAAATGATTTGTTTGGTCCAAAATATTGTGTGTTGTCATGATTTGTCACGACAAGAGTTGGCTTCGTACGACGCTTAAAAGGTCTTACTATGATATGGTGAAAGAAATGCAAATGCCACTCCTTTTCTATGCCATGGCAGAAGGCAGCATCAGGAGAATTGCTTTTTTCCGAAGTCTCCTGAACTTGAACACAGCATTTTGTGTGTGTGTGTGTGTGTGTGTGTGTGTGTGTGTGTGTGTGTGTGTGTGTGTGTGTGTGTGCGCGTGTGTGTGTGTGTGTGTGTGTGTGTGTGTGTGTGTGTGTGTGTGTGTGCGTGTGTGCAATATAGTCAACAAAGCTATCTATGAAATGTATGAAAACGTTTAATCTGCAATACAGTTGTAAACAATGTACAGTAGGGGGTCCATACTTCATCTCTCTCAGAGCTCATTGGCCTGAACTATATTTGGTGTTTATCCCCTTTTTCAAGATCCTGATTTGCAAATGCATCCTCAGATCTCACAACCATAGAGGGAAATATTTTAAGCCAAGTTTTAATTGGGATGTCTATTTTGATGCTTCTTAAGGAACTTAAGGCCCTTCCTGCCTTCTCTCTCTCTCTCTCTCTCTCTCACACACCCCTTTGTTCACCCAGGACAATGGAACGGATATGAAGAGTCATTCACAAGTAATCAAATCAAGAATGAAACTACGATGATAATCATTGATTAGCTCAGGAACCACATTTGCATACGGTTGTGGCTAGAGGCGGGACGCCAAAAGGGGCAGGGCCAATCCAGCTGAGAACCAAATTATACTCAACGAATCCCTGGCTCATGTCATTACCTTTTCTCACAGACTGCTACAATCTCTACTGAGGTAAGAACAGTCAGATTGTAAGAAGTGCAGCAAATACTGTATTACTGTTACTATGAATGCTACAACCACGAGTACAAATACTATACTACTAGTATAACTATTACTACTATTGATACTCATAAAGTTATTGTTGTTGTTTTGTCTTCTACTATTCCTCTGGTGTAACAGCCTCATTCCAGATTAGGTGTGTGAATGGCAGACAAAATGGCCTCGTCGGAGTTCCTCTGCACCGCACACGGTCGGAACCTCAGGCTCTTCAACCTCAAGGTCATGTTCTTTTGTCTGGACGACCAACAGCTGCTGTGTACCGTGTGTCGTGATTCAGAGGAACATTCCGCACACAAGTTCTTACCCGTGGACAAAGCGTCGGGATGCTGCAAACAGAAGATCCGGGAATCACTGGGGCAAAACTGGGAGAAACTGAAGGTCTTTCATAAAGTTAAAAACTATTACAGCAAAACAGAAAACCACATCAAGGTTCAGGCTAGGAAAACAGAGACGCAGATTAAGAAACAGTTTGAGAATCTTCATCGGTTCCTACAGGAGGAAGAGGTGGACAGCATCTCCGCTCTGCGGGATGAAGAGGCTCAGAAGAGTCAGGAGATGAAGGAGAGAATTGAGGGTCTGAGCAGAGAAATGGAAACCCTCTCCAATGCAATCCAAGCTGCCGAGGCCCAGCTGAGAGCCGACGACCACGTCTCATTACTGCGGAACTTCAAGACCACGATGGAGGGTGTCCAGCTCACCCTGCAGGACCCACCGCCGCTCTCAGGAGTGCTGATAGATGAGGCCAAACACCTGAAGAACCTGACCTTCAGAGTCTGGGACAAGATGAAGGACATTGTCTCCTACACTCCCGTGATCCTGGACCCCAACACCGCGGGTCCATTTCTCATGCTGTCTGATGATCTGACCAGTGTGAGATGTGTACGAGAGCCACAGCAGCTTCCTGGCAACCCAGAGAGGTTTGACATCTGGCCCCAAGTCCTGGGTTCTGAGGGCTTCGACTCAGGTTATCACAGCTGGGATGTCGAGGTCGGAGACAACACAATCTGCACGGTAGGTGTGTGCGAGGAGTCTCAGCAGAGGGAGGCGGACACAGAGTGTAGATACTGGTTCATAGACGTATTTAAGGGCGAATGCACAGCGATCTCCTCATCAGGGCCTGGTCACGATGGGGAGACATCAGACTACGACGGAGAGGAGACTGTTCTCTCACTGAGTCAGAAACCGCAGAGGATCAGAGTCCAGCTGGACTGGGAGGAAGGACAGCTGTCCTTCTCTGATCCTGATTCTGGCACACACCTACACACCTTCACACACACTTTCACTGAGAGACTGTTTCCATACGTTGGTATTTATGAATATGACATGTCTCTGAAGGTGTTACCAGGGAAGATCTGTGTCACTCTGGAAAACCACAGTTAGAACGTACTGGCGTCCACTAAAAACCTTCAGTCTGGAACAGAAAATGTGCCATGTATTGTATGTCTAGCAAATGCTATTTAATGACAGACAGACAGACAAGGTGGACAGATAGTTAAAGGTATATTCAGTGATTTCACTTAATTCAAATATCACTTATTTTTTTGTTTTGTTGTGATAATCCTCTCTACTATAGAGTGTGCTGCCCATATAAGGAGTTCCTCCCTGTCCCCAGTTAACCCCTGGGGGTAGGTTTCATTTTTGGCTCTCTATCCTGATTGGATGAAAGGCTTAGGTCCCAGCCAAAAACGAAACCTAAGGTTTTTTGAGTGAAATCACTGAATATACCTTTAAACAGATTAAATTATTCCTGATAACATACTTTTATAATCTCATGCTGTATAAATGATCAGTTTGTATTTATATTTGTATAATGGTAGCATGTTTGATATGGTTATTCCTGATAACATGTTTTATACTGTAGTGTTTGTCATACAGTATATGGACCAAGTTTGAATTATAATGTTTCTGTGTGACAGTGATGATGTGTGTTGATGTGTATTTGATCTTATTAAAGTTGATGCGAGCAAAGTGAGTCAGACGTGTGTTCGTAACAGTCAGCATCCAGCAGATCATTAGTACTCAATCAACCCCAGTATAGTTGAGTCAAGGAAAAATATGAATAGTGAAAGTTACTCTGTCAACAGTGAAAATGAAATGATATGTATTTGGCCGCAGGCTGTCCATCTCAACATATTTTGTTCCATGGACCCCCAGAAGCAAAGATTTTTGCAAAAGCTTCACAATGGTTAAATAGCAGATCTACAAGCTCATAGCACGACACAAAGTGACGTGCTATGAGCTTGTATATCTGCTATTTGAATAATTGAATAGCAAAAGCATAAAATCATGGAATGTATTGCTTGGGGCTGTTATTACAGCTCACAAGGACCATGATTGTGGACCCCGGGCTACAGATCAAGGTTTTCCCCCACTGAACACCACCATATAATATTGTCTCTGTTCGGGTGGAAACTTGTACAATGTACCAAACTGTTACTTTTCAGGATTCAAATTCCAAAATAGAAAAAGTAGCTTGTTGATCTGCTACAGTTAATGTATTTGTGCGACGCTGTAGTATGATCAAGTGGGGCGTTGATTTACTAAAACACACACAAAAATCTAAAATATGGAGATACGATATGCAACACATTGTAGGCTTGTAGATCAGCTATTTACAAATAGGGGAGAACAGGGTAAGATTAATCACTGTTTGCTTAAGTTGTCCTGGAAGCAAGGCAAAATGAGATGGCAGTCAAATCTAATGATCTACACATATTTCAGGATGTCCTCTATCAATTGAAATGATGAGTAAGCAGCTATGACAAAGGGCCATGAAAATATGACCTTTTTAAAAAAACTGGTCATGTGGCTCAATTTGCCCCAGGTAAGGGGTAAGTTGATCCAAAATTGAACCACATGATATTTTAATGTAAAGAGCTTAAACTTGAACAGATAATGTATTCACTTATTGAAAATAATTTAATAACTGTTTTCCCTTTTGCAAATAGTCTTATTTATTTGTTTATTTATTATTTAAACAATATAAAGACAATTACATAAAGTTTGTTATTCAGAACCTTATAATATTTGCAATATTGTTAATACAATATAGAAAATTTGCAAACATTTGCAAACATCCAAATTAAAGGTCATTCAGTATAATTTGAGTAGCAAATACTTAATACAAAAATATGAATGGTGATTCACATTAAGAAAATTGGCTCAATTTACCCCCGGACATTTGGTTCATCTTACCCACAGCCACCATTTAGGAAAACCCTGACTAGAATAATACTTCAGACAATGTATTTGCTAAATTATTCATATGCTTCTATCCATTGGTAAACCACCAACATGTATGATATTACATTTTAGACCTGGGTACATTCTGCTTTGTATAACAGTCATTTTACATGATGTGAAATTTTACTTTGATTGAAAAAAACAGTTTTTTTGTATTTTTTGTGTTTTCTACTTTCCCTATGTGCCCCCATGTGCTAACTAACTTTACAGCCAGGTGTACATGATGGATGCTTATTAGATTTAAGGTCACATGGCAACAGTTTTTTTGTTTTCTAGATAAAGGGGGTGGTTCAACTTGCCCGCTGGCTCATCTTACCCCGTTCTCCCCTATATACATTTGAAAACGTGTGAAATAGGACAGACATTCTGCATAATGCACACTTTCTAATTTGATACACATTTGTACTTTTACTCAAGTACATTTAGAATCCCAGGCTTTCACTTAGAACGTAGTAGATCATGTCTACATTGCAGCATTGACACTTTTCACTTGATTAAGACATTTGAGTACTTTTTCCACCCCTGCTTCCCAAGCAGTGATTGTAGCCTGGAGGAGAAGACATCGTCATTCCAGGCATGGAATGGAGGGGGCAAGGTAGTAAATACTAGAGACTAACTAGTTTCCTTAATTGTCCTAAAAGAACCCTTGGCCTGCTGCTGAACTGATTGCAGTCAGCGTCGATCCCTACAGAATTTGATCAAAGAACCTCTCAGCAAAGGCCTAACAAAATACACAAATGCAACTGCCGGTACTGCCTCTGTGGAACATTGTGTGTGTGTGTGTGTGTGTGTGTGTGTGTGTGTGTGTGTGTGTGTGCGTGCGTGCGTGCGTGCGTGCGTGCGTGCGTGCGTGCGTGTGTGTGTGTGTGTTTGTGTGCATGCATGCATGCGTGCGTGCTTCGAGGAGTTATGTGAACAGATTCACAAGAACCGCCCAGGGTAAGCTATCAATAAAGTATCCAATTTCTCCCCCCGTCGCCTCCCCGTGCTCATTAGCTAAACCAACTGTACGCTGTTGGAATGAGAAGCCGCAGACACACCCAGGTCTAACCCATTCTGACCGGGCACACATTTTGGTGTCAGCATCATGTCATGCTTTAGCTATTTAAAAATAGCAGATCTACAAGCTCATATCGCGCCACCGAGTGGCGCGATACGAGCTTGTAGGTCTGCTATTTTTGAAAAATCGAAGAGCGACTGACATTTTTAGAATCTGATCTCGGGTCAGAATGGGTTCATCAGACCAGTGTGTGTCCGGCGGAAACCTCGTATGAATCTGATCTCAGGTCAGAATGGGCTAATTGGACACCCTGGGATGAGACCTTATTAGATACGTACGTACCTTCACATTTCTCCAGGATCTGCACCGTCTCACCGACCTCCAGAGCCAGACCCTGAGCGACGGAGCCTCGGAAGTTACAGATCACTGAGGAGGAGATGAGAAAAACACAATGAATAAATGTTGATGGTTATAGTACAGAAACAGCAACGTTGACAGCAGTGAACCCTCATCTGAAAATATGCTGTGCCAGGGACTCAGAAATAGCAGATTATGAAGTTCACAATGAGCTTGTACTGTAGATCGGCTATTTTCAAATAGCCAGTGCATACACAGTAAAAGTGAGTACATTGGGGGGGTCCCCTGGCGGTCCCGGACCCAACTTTGCTCCAGTAGACTGGTCTACGACCAGTAGGATACAGCGTTAGTGATATTCTTTGCTCAGCATCACTTACAAACTCTCATCCTCGCAGGAAAGCCTCGGCACGTTTTTCACTCGAGTGAACATTAAGGTGAGTAATCCCACGGCGATCCCTGAAGTGGTATATAGGGAATAGGGAGGGATAACCTTATCGATCGTATCCCAACCTCCTTTGTCATGTTTCAGCCATTGTGAGGCTGACAGCAGTGTGTGTAGCTGTCACTACCGTGGTCTCTGGGGCTGTGTGTCACTTATACACAGTAGTAGTAGGCTGTAAGGGTCTGCCTGAATGAAGGCCACACACTTCACAGTCTGTGCTCTATAGCTGCTACACTTCCCTGGATCTAAAACTCAGTGAAACAAATATTTTTCTGTATGGCTGAGGCATAGAGTCACTGAACGGGCCTTTGCGGCGGCTGCCACCAGGCTCTGGAACAATTCGCCCATACACATCAGAGCCGCTCAATAGTTATTTTATTATTTTAAAATCCCTGCTAAAGATGTATTTCTTCTCCTTGGCCTTCAGTCCTGCAGTGACAGCTGAGGTAGCCCTTGCCTTTATTCCCTCACCAGAGTTAATGTTTGCTTGTTTGTGCTTATTATATTGTCTGCTAATGTCTGTTTGCTCTTTGTTTTCTTCTAACCTGTACAGCATTTTGGTTGACCTGGTCATGTTAAATGTGCTACATACTGTAAATAAAATTGAGTTTGGTTGAGTTGAGAATGCTACGCTATGCTATTTTATGTTAATGTCTCTTGTGGTTCTTATTTATAGTGTTCTTGGCTCTTGTTCACACTTATAAAATAAACTTGTCTCAATATGATTTTACTCAGTGGTGTGTTCAACCGTATTACGCGGTATACAGTCCAAGAAAATGTGTAAAGTGTATTCCGACCAGCAGCCACCTGAGGAAGCATATCTGATGATATGCAGGAGGAGGGCCTGGGGGAAGCCAGGATGTAGACTTCAGTTCAAATAGCCTTTATCATGTGATATTGCATCCGAGGTGAGGGCTTAGGCCTATGTGTGGCTAATGTATTTCTGAAGGAATTCACACATTAACTTAACAATAAAGTGATTGCATGCTATGAGTGTGGCAGGGAATAACATTATGACGTATTCCACAATGTCTGTAACCCGGTGCCAATGGGCTATATGCACACAGAATAACTCTTCCTACTTCCAGGCCGCTTGCCTACTTCCTTCACAGGTGTTACCAATGATACTAATTAGGGGGAAAAAAATATATAGGAAAAACAGCCGTAAAAAAACGTTTATTTATATCATTTCATTGGATTCATGAAGAAAATAAGCCATTGAAATGCCACAGATCGGATAGAATGGAATTGGAAATTAATGATAATGTGCAGGATGTAATTTAATAGTTGTGATGATGAATGATAAGAGCGCCCCTCACTTCACACGGGTGTGATTTTTAGATATTAAAAGGGTCTTAAAAGTCCTTAAATTGTCACTTCACTGTCATCTGGGGACCCCCGCAAAATAATGTGGGGATCACCCTGGGGTTGAGAACCACTGCAGTAGTACACTTATGAATGAGTCAAGTACCTCCCCCAAGTACCGTCAGTACCGTCGACTACTAGCCTGTGTTTCCCCACAAGAGCATTTTAATCTATAATGGATCATTGTATCACTTCTGACTTTGTCACTTTGCATTGAAAACAGTTACCATACGTAGATGTGTTTTTATGTCGTGTATTAGCTGAACAACACATTGCTATAGTGAGAAGAGCAAACTCGATCATTCGATTTAGTCGACGACTAAATCTACAGTTGATTTTGTCGACAATAATGCATTTTGGCAGGCCTTGAAGGCCTTGAAGGCGTCGTAATGCCTGGTTTTACACTTGGTTGCATGCTGAAAATAGCCGTTCTACAAGCTCTAGCTTGTAGATCTGCTATTTTCATAGTGCAACACCCGAGACTTATCTATTTTGTTCCGCTGGATCTCTTCTTCACTAGTCCCTCCTAAAATCTTAGTCTTAGGCACAAAGATGATGTTTTAACCCATCTGTGTGTCTGTATGTGAGGAGCTAATCTCACACAAACAGACTTTTCGTGCACACCAACAGTTGGTCACGGAAGAAACTCCTCCCCACATTGTGATAATTGGCCTCATTATGGTGCTATACTAGCCCACTTTACGTTTTGTATCGTACGGTATGGCATACGGAAACATCTAAAAGAGTTTGGTCCATACTCAGGATTTACAGCGTGTAAAGGTCCATTAATTGGTTTCATTTTATTCACTCTTCATTCAAGAGTTAAATTATTGTTAAACATAGATCTACATTATTTAATTTACAGTCTACACAAATTAGAGAAAGTAGAAGAATTGTCATCTCTACCAACATCAATACAGCATGGAAATGTTATCCAATCTTATCCATCTACAACAAAATATTTTAAGTCTGAGAGGCTCGAATCTCATCAAATGGTGGTCCGTGTGGCGCAAATGCAGAATATATAATGGACCTTGATATGAATAGGGTTTGAAAACCACTGCTATAGCTATTACCATTGCAGTGTAAACATAACAAAAACATACTATAGTAGTTCCAACAACAACAGTGCCGCTTGCGGTTGAACAGACAGAAGTCGTCTTTGTCATGACAGAGTGACTCTGAGCATGTCATGAGGTCATGGATGTCCGTCTTGTCTGTGTGCCCCCTTTTCACCGTGTCCATCGTTGTCACTCTAAGCACACTATTGTGAACTGACTCCCGAGACAAAGGTCATAGCACCGGGCTAAAGGCTGCCCCATGTCTTATCATGACCTCAATCATTCAGCCCGTCTCTGTCATCGAGGGCACTGTCTCTCCGTCTCACTATAAGTAGCATGTATGTAGAATAGAACGTCATGCTGGACAATGACAATGATGCATTGCATGAACAGCCACTCGGCCAGAGATGGTAAAGCCAATTATTTTCTACCCCAATTTGTCATTATGCCACTTAACCACCCTCGCACATTTGTGTTGGACACCTTGCCAGATCAGTCCTGCTACTCCCGTTCAACACCCCCCCCCCCCCCCCCCCCCTTCTGTTAAGATACCTATTGTTGCTTTTGGTATGGTTGACGATTTGTCTTGCATTGTATGCATTGATGATGAGTTGAGTACATACTGTAGGACCATGCACAATGGCAACAAGCCCTCAGTGTGAACGTCATTTTAAAGCTTAAAGAATTTAATCAATCAATCAATAGGTTAAGTATCTGGGAGAGAGGTTATAATGACTTCAGTTCCACTTGCAATGCAATGCATGCTGGTCTCGCCCTGCGAAATGAACTGATCCGAATACCTACTGGCTTTTGAGACCTCGTTATACTATACTTCAGTTGAACAATGTGTCATTGTTGTGAACCTACGTAGTACAGTATATATTGGACAGTGAGGACAACCACAGCTGGGTCAAAGTTTGATGACTTCAAGTGAATTTCTCTCTCAACACTCTTCCCTATATTGTCTCTGTCCAGACCTCACATCTCCAAAACTGATACTTTTCAGGATTTGATTTTAAAAATCACACTTTTTCACGCTGGGCATAGGCCCTAAAGTTCTCAAACTCTGCCCGAACCCGACCAGGCCCGACCAAGCCCAACCCGACCCGACGTTTTAGGGCCGGGCCGGGCCCAAAGAATATGCTAATTAGTCGGGCCGGGCCGAGCCTCGGGCTCTGTGATTTTCCGCAATTTTGTTAATTTTTTTTTTAAGTGTTATTATAATAAAAATAGCAATTCTGTTATTTGTGTAATGTGATTGTGTATACGTGTATGTATTTATTATGAAGAGGGCTGCGCTAGGCGATTCACTTGTGACAGGAGGAGGACTGGAGACGGGGTCGCATCGCACTGGCATTTCAGACTCGGAGGCCTCGTACACACATGTCAAACCACGTGACTTCCATTGGAAAAGCATTGAGAATGAGGCGGCCATGAAACACAGACAGAACAGATCATGTCAGTCCAGCATGTGTGTACGAGGCCAGAGCAGCATTGCAGCCTGCCCCGCGCGCAGGCAGTAGAGAACAGTGGACGGTGAGAGACTTGCTTGCTACCGCTGGTTTCCCTCTGGTTTGCGCACCAAACGAGCTAGGCTACTAACCACCAGTTAACTTGCCAAGTTGCCATATGCTTAAATATTTTATAAAATCAATCGGATTATCACAGCTGAAGAAGCGTCAGGCTTTCGTCATGTTGCACTGAGAGTTTCGTTAACCCAGCTGGCTGCGATGAATAAAACCTAATTATTAATCAACATCACCAAACGATCCAGTGATATATAACTTATAGGCTAGCTACACGTAAAGCAACTTCACTTCAGAGGAAACTAAGGGAGGGACCTGCAGCAGCTATTCGTGTTTACTCACCAGTCACCACCACCACTGTATGGAATCCATTAGAATGATTGGAAATGGAAGTTATGGAACATTAATAGCCTATTCTAACGTGAGTTACATACATCCTTTATTTCGAAAAATCCGTTTATCTCCGTTCTCACTTTCACACTGAAACACGGCGCCGCTGCGCTGCCATTTAGTGCTGCTTTTTTTCTCTCTCTTTTTTTTCTGTCGGGCTTTTGTCGGGCTTCGGGCTTAAGATTATGGCAATTTTTAGGGTAGGGCCGAGCCTCGGGCCCACCCAGTTAGGGTAGGGTCGGGCCGGGCCATAATTTTTGGGCCCGTTGAGAACTTTAATAGGCCCCTCAAAATATAGCACAAGTAGCAGATCTTATTTGCGCCACGTCTCGAGCTTGTGGATATGCTACTTTGGATATGTTTGTGTGATGCTGTAGTATATTGTAGGATAAACAACAGGTAGATTCACGAAAGAACACAAAAAGTTTAAATATTATGGAGATAGGAGGTTTCTGCCGTGATATACCACTGTACAGATGCTACACACAATACCTATACTTACTTACAGTTACAATACTAAAGGTCCTTTACAGTATGTGGTCCTTTATGTGCCCAGGGTATTCCATCACCCTAATGACCCTTAAAACACTTTGAAAGTGTTGTTCCAATAAGACATTGCCAGAGGGAATGCACTGCAGTGCCAGCCAATCTCTCCCTCTCTCGCTGCCCTAATTATTACGCTGGCGTGTCTCTGTGGGAGTTTTGCCAGGGACGATGCAGAGTTCTATTATTTAATCACACTCCTCATAGCCTCCCTTATGACACTTACACAAATCATTAATACTGTGGGCTTTTTTTCCCTGACATGAAGTAGCAGAAAAACACAGAAGAAAGATACTGTAGCATTAGTAGTGGAAGAAGTAACATATTGTGCTTACGTAAATGTACCAATACCACAAAGTAGAAATAGTCTCATACAATGTAAAAGTACCAATACCACAAAGTAGAAATAGTCTCATACAGTGTAAAAGTACCAATACCACAATGTAGAAATACTCTCATACAGTGCGTCACTTTGTGCTTTTTGAGCTTGCACATCTGTTATTTCTACATTGTTGTCTCCACCAGGCCGAAGGCATGGGGGGAGATTATGTTTTGCACTCCGTCCGTCCGTCCGTCCGTGTGTCCGTCCGTGTGCCCGTGTGTGTGTCCGTGAGCAGCTAATCTCGGCCTCCGTTAACCTGGTCGATGCCACATTTTGCACACACACTCCCTGGATGCCAACGATGAACCTCTGCCCCAAACTTTCCAGAACGGCCTGTTATAGCGCCACCAGGAGGCCGCTTTGTGCAAAACAAGTTTTTGCACAGTACACCTACAGATTTTGTCCAAACATCGCGCAAATTGGTACAGTCTCTCTAGAGCCATTCAACAAAACCGGTCTTTCAGATTTCTCAGACTCCATCCTGATTGGTTAAGATTGGCTTCCAAAGTTCACAGGAGTGCTCAGTTTCAAACAAAATGCTGCAAATCATGAACACATCGCGTGATTTCCGTGAAATTGTGCACGCACATTCCCACTAGGCCGAGGACGAAATGCCACATGAAGAATTTCAACTCAGCCTCAAGGTGGCGCTATAACTGGCCAAAAAGTGTTTTTACCTTTAACTGCACGGATCTGTGGATAATTTACTTTTGTTGCCCTTTTATCCAACCACCAGATGAAGGCAAGCTGCAATGTCCTACATTCCTATCCTGGTGGAGACCTGTGCCAAGAAGGGCACTTTTTCTAGTTGTTTCTACATTTTAGAAACAGCTTGCAAGTGTGTTTCAGCCTCTGAACCAATCAGAGCGTGGCATCCCTTTAGGCTATGGGACGTACGTAGCTCACATATGTGTCCGTGCATAAGATGGAGCTACGTACTACGTACATGTGCGTGCATATGCACGCACATGCAGAGTGATTGTTTACAAAGAGAGACGTGGAGCAAAGCTCATGGCTTAGTTCTAACATAATGTTTTCAGATACATAGAGAGACGTGGAGCAAAGCTCATGGCTTAGTTCTAACCTATAATGTTTTCAGAAACATATTTTAGCGTGATGATTAAGTTTAAAATGAGTAATGCACTGAATGAGATTAATTACAGTATTTCAATCAATTTGTAATCAAAACCACCTAAGGTCGCAATAGGAATCATTAATATGCATGTGAGCCTCGTCATCACACGTTTTCGTTCAAAGGAAGTAATTCAAATTGGATTTTTATAGACTTATTTTTTTTTAATATATATCTTTTTTTATCCCACGATTTTGTAACCCATTTTTCACCCCTGTGTCAATCATCTAATGTGATCCTGGGCTCTACACACCCTCCGCCAACCTGGGGAGAGCAACGGACTTAACTCATGCTTCCTTCATGCTTGAGTGTCCAAGTTGCTCCTTTACACCTGACAGGGGGGAGTTTCCCTGGTTGGACGTAGCGCGTGGAAGGAACACGTTATTCCAACCAGTTCCTTTCCCCTCCATCAGGCGCCCCGGCTGGCCAGGGGGAGGCAGTTTAGTGACCAGGATTACTGCATGTTTTTGTGAGGGTACCTATTACCTACCCTTGGGGACACGGGGAGAACATGCAAACTCCACACAGAAAGGCCCTTTCGCCAACCCCGCCTTCGGGTATGGGCACTGATTACTTGGAGGAAGAAACACGCCGCCAGCACCCATAGCGCACCGAGTGGGAATCGAACCCAGGACCTTCTAGCTGTGAGGCGACAGCACTACCAACTGTGCCACCGTGCCCCTTTATAGACTTTTGATATAACAAATATAAAAAGAAAAGTGAAAATGTATGCCCATATGATGGTCTAAAAGTGTGAAAAACATATTTTTCATTTCACTAGGTCTTTAAAGACAGGGTGCAATGGCTTCTGGGGAATTTCTATTTTGAAGTTTCAGTCTAAAACAGAAGGCTGTGTGCTTCTGAACCAATCGAGCGTCGCATCCCTTCAGGCTATGGGTTGTATAGCTCCGTGACGCTGGAGTTGTTTGTTTACAAAACATTACAAGTCAGATGCTTTCGCTACGTATTTAACCCTTTCAGCGCTAGCATTTATTGAAAATTTAGAATCTAATTCACGCCAGCATTTTTTTCAGTCGAGCTCTTATTTTGAAAAGCCACAGTTCAAGTCTAGCTTATCCTATGACGCTCGACGGAGCCGAGACAGGCCTTTGTTTACAATATGAATCCAAACCGGGGCACTGGAACGCTCCACAACGCCGGCTCTGTGCCGTCAAATAAACGTTGTTTTGACCAAAAATGCCATCTGGGACAAGGAATAGGAGATACAGGACCATCTGGGACAAGGAATAGGAGATACAGGCCATTGAAAGAAACGGATAGAATGGATTATTATGGCGACGACGATCTAAGATGGACGATCCAGTGCTGTGCTAACAACATAGCTAGCTAACCCGGCTAACGTAAGTAGCATTATGGCTCGATCGATCGAATGCACTATAAAAGCGCAATTGCCATTAATCAACGGCAATGGCGTTAGGTGTCAGTATCAAAATTAGGCTTCAATTGACTTTAATCAACGGCAATGGCGCTGAAAGTATTTTAATGGGTTAACGTACTGCGATTTAAATTGACTAGGCTACTCATGACTCAGGAAAAAAGGTCAATAATTCTCTCTCTCCTTCTCACGACAGCATAGGGCTTCACTGTGTGGACAGAAACACAACGACAGAACAGACCGGGGTGGTCTTTCCCTGGTTCGGTGGCCAGTGCAGTGAATCAGTACAGTGAGTGAATGTCTTCAGTTGTGAAGCTGCCGTGGTGGCAGATGAGACGCTGCAGCATGCACTGTAGGGCTGCTTCCTGATTAATAGCATGAGCTGTAAGCTGCGTGCTGGGAGCAAACAGCAGCCTGTCTAATGATGATTAATGTGGGAGGGAAGAACACATTACTGTATACAGCCGGGCAAATCACCATCTACCATCTACCATCTACCTACTGTGTGTGTGTGTGTGTGTGTGTGTGTGTGTGTGTGTGTGACTGTGTGACTATGTGTGTGTGTGTGTGTGTGTGTGTGTGTGTGTGTGTGTGTGTGTGTGTGTGACTTTGTGTGTGTGTGTGTGTGCATGCGTGCATGCATGCGTTTGCGTGTGTGCGGGTGCATGCTCGTGCATATCCGAGCTATTAGGCCTATGCGTTTGTCTGATTCTATTGTGTGAACTAAAAAAAAACATATATTGTTACTCAAAAGCGAGAGACAGACAGACACCACAAAGCTAATGTGAAAACACATGCGCCTGGTCTACCGGACTATACCGAGCATTCGTCATTCCTACTCTCACCTATATGGTCATGAAGTGTGGGGTCATATGACCCAAAGAACAAGGTTGTGGATACAAGCGGCCGAAATGAGTTTGAATGTCCCACCCTGCAGGGTAGACCAAGGACCAGACGGGGGATTACATATCGACGCTGGCCTTGGAACACCTCGGGAAGTGGCTAATGTTGTTCAAGAGAGGGAAGTCTGGAAATCTCTGATGGAACTGTCGCAACCCAACTCTGGATAATCGGTTGATGATGGATGGATGGACGGATGGACGGACGGACGGACGGACGGATGGATGGATGGATGGATGGATGGATGGATGGATGGATGGACGGACGGACGGACGGACAAGTGCACATGGAAAGAGACAGTAGAGTCATTTTTCAACACATCACGCCTATAAAACTTGCAGCTATTAGCACCATTGACTCATCAACACTGGCTTATGTTTGGATTCACCCCATTAAGACCTGAGGCCGATTCTACAAAAAGCCTTCTAAATCGGTAGTTCACACTTTCAAGATTTTTCAAAAACATTCGAAACTAGCAGATGTACTTGCAGCACGTCACAAATCTGCTATTTTTTAAGAGCCAACGCTAAAATTTTAAATGACACAGATGCTTTCCTGGTTTTAATGGGTAAAAAAATAAAGAATAAAGAAAATAACTAAAAAACTATCCAACAGCTACAGCTCATTTGGAACGCAGCTGCTACAGTTCCAACTAGAACTAAGAAAGATGAACACAAATACAAATGGTCAAATCTCAGCACTGGCTTTCTTCCAGTGAGGGAGGGATGGATGGATGGATGGATGGATGGATGGAGCGTTTCATATTTCATATTTCATATTTTCAAATGTATAAAAATCTTTTGAAATTAGCCGATCTACAAGCTCACAATGCGTTGCACCGTGACACATTGTGAGCTTGTAGATTGGCTATTTTCTGAAATGTATATAGGGCTGAAGTGGGTAATGTATATGTTTTGTAATAATAATCCAAATCTACAAAGTAACTAAACTACAAACAAATAATTTAGTGGAGAAAAAAGTACAACATTTGCCTCTAAACTGTAGTGGATTAGAAGTAAAAGTACAGAAAATTTGAAATACTCCAGTAAAGTAAAAAAATGTAATTAGTTATTTCCACCACTGACGAAAAGTGGTGTGAAGCCAGGCTGAGTGGATCATCATCAACGACCCTATAGCCAATGTACTGTTCACGCCACCAGCTGTTGATCAGCAGAATGCACACAGGCCTCTGTGTGTGTGTGTGTGTGTGTGTGTGTGTGTGTGTGTGTGTGTGTGTGTGTGTGTGTGTGTGTGTGTGTGTGTGACTCAGACTGCAGGTGTTGCTGCTGCACTGGCAACAACAAACTTGAAAGAGTACATCATTGTCACTGCCGGGCAGAAACCAAAGTCTGACGTCATTTACACATCCTACCTGGGTCGTGCTTTTTTTTCTGCTTAACCCATTCTGACCTGAGATCAGATTCATACGAGGTTTCCGCCGGACACACACTGGTCTGATGAACCCATTCTGACCTGAGATCAGATTCAAAAAATGTCAGTCGTTCTTTGATTTAAAAAAAAATAGCAGACCTACAAGCTCGTATCGCGCCACTCGGTGGCGCGATATGAGCTTGTAGATCTGCTATTTTTCAATAGCTAAAGCATAACATGATGCTGACACCAAAATGGGTGCCCAAATACGAACTGTGCTCCAAAAATAAACAAATGATCACGGCGGATATCGTATGGCTATGAAGAATCAACTGACCGCGAGAAAACACTAATGTTACTGCCGCCAAATGAGTGTAATTTTCACCAGAAACGGACTGTATCAAATATGAGTGAACGACACAGAGCCAACTCCCTGACAATTTCGCAGAGACAGTTTGATGACCACAATTCTTGTATGAGACAATTCTAAGATGACCCAATGTTATTTTCCATAGAGAAATCACTTTCGCAGTAGTGATGTCAGTACCTCGGTACTCTATCCCATTCTGACCTGAGATCAGATTCATACGAGGTTTCCGCCGGACAAACACTGGGTCTGATGAACCCATTCTGACCTGAGATCAGATTCTAAAAATGTCAGTCGCTCTTCGATTTTTCAAAAATAGCAGACCTACAAGTTCGTATCGCGCCACTCGGTGGCGCGATATGAGCTTGTAGATCTGCTATTTTTAAATAGCTAAAGCATAACATGATGCTGACACCAAAATGGGTGCCCGGTCAGAATGGGCTATATTCCACTTGATCACACTACAATGTCACACAAAAGCATCACAAGTAGCTGATCTGCAAGCACGAAACGCAGCGCGAAGCAACACCTTTTGAGTTGAGTAGATCTGATTTTTTTTGGTGCTATTTTTTTATTTATATCCTGAAAGTAAGAGTTTTGGACACAATTGGCCTTACTTAGTTCTTACTAAGTACTTACTTAGTTCACATTTGGTATTATCTGCTGTTATGTTATTGATATACAGTATTTTCTTTTAAACCATGCATTATGTACATTAGCCGGTCTTATGTTATATCTGTAATTGTTCTTCTTCTTACTTATATTACTGCTCATTTTCAGCAACCACAGTCCTGTTGTACTGGGAGCTGACCAGTACAACCACAGTCTGATGCTGTTGTACTGGGAGCTGACCAGTACAACCACAGTCTGATACTGTTGTACAATTTACAATTTACAATTTAGGCATTTAGCAGACGCTCTTAATCCAGAGCGACTTACATTTAAGCAAGAACAAAGCATGGGAATACATCACATAAAAAGCATTTATCATGAAACATGCGTAAGCTAAGAAAGTAACAGTGGAATATTTATATAGTGAAACTATACATACACTATACATATAAACTATACATCTTTACTACTATGCTATATATGTGTACTATGGCGTGCTATGACTACATACAATACAAATTACAGTGCTGTCTACATAACATGCTATAAGTCTGTATCAAATGCTATATAATCCAACAGAAATGCTATCTAAGGGTTTAGGGTAAGTGCTAAGGGCCATGATGGAGTCTGAAAAGGTGGGTTTTCAGGCTACGGCGGAAGATTGGGAGTGATGCTGCAGTTCTGACTGCAATGGGAAGTGCATTCCACAGTTTTGGAGCCAGAAGGGAGAAGAGTTTGGGACGTGTGTTGTACTGGGAGCTGACCAGTACAACCACAGTCTGATACTGTTGTACTGGCAGCTGACCAGTACAACCACAGTCTGATACTGTTGTACTGGGAGCTGACCAGTACAACCACAGTCTGATACTGTTGTACTGGGAGCTGACCAGTACAACCACAGTCTGATACTGTTGTACTGGGAGCTGACCAGTACAACCACAGTCTGATACTGTTGTACTGGGAGCTGACCAGTACAACCACAGTCTGATACTGTTGTACTGGGAGCTGACCAGTACAACCACAGTCTGATACTGTTGTACTGGGAGCTGACCAGTACAACCACAGTCTGATACTGTTGTACTGGGAGCTGACCAGTACAACCACAGTCTGATACTGTTGTACTGGGAGCTGACCAGTACAACCACAGTCTGATACTGTTGTACTGGCAGCTGACCAGTACAACCACAGTCTGATACTGTTGTACTGGGAGCTGACCAGTACAACCACAGTCTGATGCTGTTGTACTGGGAGCTGACCAGTACAACCACAGTCTGATACTGTTGTACTGGCAGCTGACCAGTACAACCACAGTCTGATGCTGTTGTACTGGGAGCTGACCAGTACAACCACAGTCTGATACTGTTGTACTGGGAGCTGACCAGTGCAACCAACAACCACAGTCTGATACTGTTGTACTGGGAGCTGACCAGTACAGCCACATTCTTACTGTTGTACTGGGAGCTGACCAGTACAGCCACATTCTTACTGTTGTACTGGGAGCTGACCAGTACAACCACAGTCTGATACTGTTGTACTGGGAGCTGACCAGTACAACCACAGTCTGATGCTGTTGTACTGGGAGCTGACCAGTACAACCACAATCTGATACTGTTGTACTGGCAGCTGACCAGTACAACCACAGTCTGATACTGTTGTACTGGCAGCTGACCAGTACAACCACAGTCTGATACTGTTGTACTGGGAGCTGACCAGTGCAACCAACAACCACAGTCTGATACTGTTGTACTGGGAGCTGACCACAAGTTCATTAGTACATTAGTACAACCTGTACTAATGACTGAAAGGTAAATGTACTAATAACTGAAAGGTACATGTACTACATGTTACTGTGGTGAGTGCAGATGGACGGACGCAGCAGGAGCGAGGTTTTCTGGGGACAAAAGTTTGCGCTGTTTCTAAGCAACGAGGAAACTCCCATGGAATACAGAACGCCTCCACTTTCTAATCTACATTCTCTCAACACTCACAGAGAAATGGAGAGATAGTGTTAGATAAAGAGACAGACAGAAATTAGTACAAAAGTATTGGTATCAAAATGTACTTGGTACCAACAGTAGAAAGTGCAGTATGTCCCATTTCACAAGTGTTCAAATGTATAAAAAATATTTAGAAAATAGCAGATGGCTATTCTGAAAATGCTGAAAATGTATATAGGGCTGAAGTGGTTAATTTATGTTTTGTAATAATAATCACAATCTACAACTAACTACTAGTAACTCAAGTTTCCAGGTAATTGTAGTGGAGTAAAAGTAGCCTACACACATGTTTCTTAGGTATAGTGGAGTAGAAGTAAAAGTACAGAAAATGTGCAATGCTCCAGTAAAGTATAAACTTAGTTACTTTCCACCACTGCAGACATATTGGAAGAGAACAGGATCATGGGGTCTGTTTGTTTACAGATCCTGTTCTCTTCCGATACATTATCTTTCATATTGAAGAAAGCTCTGGAGTCCTCACGGTCCATGAGGGCCTATAGACGAGTCTCCGCCATAAGTGAAATATGTCTTTCCTTCTTCTGTTGAGACAGTGATCCACAGTTAATTTAATTCTGGGGTCCATGAGGCTCAGTTATTAATTTTTATACTCATGTGGAGAGATTATATTCACTGGATTTTATCACACGCACAGACACACACTGCGTGCATGTTGACATGATCAGGTCATTATCAAAAGAGATGTCCTTGAACATTATTTTCTATCAGTAATAAAGAATAACCTACTTATTGAAATGAATCTGTCACTCTTTTCTCTCCGTCTCATGCATATGCCTCACTGCTGACCTCACTCTGTGGTGTTGAAAGACGCTTTGTCATTTATTCATTACTTTCTGAATCTCAATGTTGAGTTTCTCAGAAACATCCTCTTCAATTTGAACATATCGCGGCAGTTGACGCCCTGTGAATAAAGATTGATTAGGATCTAAAGGGGTGTGTGTGTGTGTGTGTGTGTGTGTGTGTGTGTGTGTGTGTGTGTGTGTGTGTGTTGCAACTTGCATGGACACATACAGATTCTCTATCTCATTCACTTTTTCATAGTATCACACATACTGTACTATCGCACGGCATACTCTGCACGCATACATGCATATTATGCACACACTTCTGGTGTGTGCGTGCGTGTGAGGGGCTTTCAGAGTCAGTCAGGATAATTGAGTTTTAGGCTGCTACTTCAAAAGCTTGCGGTTTTAATATTTAATAACCCAGTTTGAATTCAAGCCCAAAGTTAACCCATTCTGAACGGGAACCCATTTTGGTGTCGGCATCATGTTATGCTTTAGCTATTTAAAAATAGCAGATCTACAAGCTCATATCGCGCCACCGAGTGGCGCGATACGAGCTTGTAGGTCTGCTATTTTTGAAAAATCGAAGAACGACTGACATTTTTTTAGAATCTGATCTCAGGTCAGAATGGGTTCGTCAGACCAGTGTGTGTCCGGCGGAAACCTCGTATGAATCTGATCTCAGGTCAGAATGGGTTAAGCAGATCTGACACACAGCTAAAGCATGTCAATTATTCACGTGGCCAGATGAACGTCGAAAGTGGAGCATTCACTTTCTTTCTTTCTTTCTTTCTTTCGGCTAGCGCCCCTCAAAAATATTGAACCAACGAAAAGTATTAAAAAGTGCTTCGACAAAAACCTCCTAACTCCACTTGAGTTGGATGGTTTTATTTATTTTTGGAGTTATATGGTTTCTTCCAGACAGCAGAGATATATAATACATTGTGATTTTTACCTGCACCCTGCTTTAACTGTCAAAGTTTGCTCCAGTGCCTTCCTTCTACCTCCTATCAGTCCTGCTCCTGAGATGCACCGGACCAGCCTAAAATAGGCTTGAGGCGCAGTGGAAACCCCTCGTGCAATACATTACATTGTGTTATTGGTAGCTTATAAGAGGCCAGATGTCTCCACTAGGCCTAATAGCTATTGTTTTGGTACAGCCTATCTTGGTTCAGTATGATTCAGTTTGTCTCCACTAGGCCTAATAGCTATTGTTTTGGTACAGCCTATCTTGGTTCAGTATGGTTCAGTTTGTCCTTGGAGCAGCTACTGTAGTATGACTAGCGGATTCGAATGGAAATTAACCGATATTCACCGGTAGGTTACTTATCAAGACAATCCTATGGACCTACTGTACTGCATGTATGCTGGAGCCTATACTGGCTGCGATTAGGAAACACAGAGACGTCTGGC
>NC_139703.1:4417657-4537657 GCF_964188405.1 Protomyctophum parallelum
TATACTTGGTCTACCAAGCTAATTAATCCTCAAAGAATCTGTGTTATTTTAGATTTGAGCTATAATACTGTATAATAGCACATTGGCTGTCTACTGAAAAATAAATGACTGACTGAATACTTTCTTAACAATTTGCATAAAAAGCACAGGAATAATACCATGCATAAAATACAATGTCCGCTAAGAGGATTTAAACCCAGAAAGCCTATGGGCTTGTTTCCATGGGGTCCTTTAGATGTACAAGCTCGTCCACATTAAAAGGCTGGTAGGTTGTTCCAGGGTATGCTGGATCTAAGCTCATCTGTCCTCTAATATAATGACACTAATAATGAACGTTTATGGAACCTACAGAGAATACAGCCAAAAGGAATGAACGTTTATAGAACCTACAGAGAATACAGCCAAAAGGTTTTTTTTAGAATTGTATTTTTTAGGCCTATCGGAGATTGTAAAAATACGTTTTTAGTTTGGTACTCGTCAGAGAAAACTTGTCAACTGCCCCGGGGGACAGTTTCATTAATAGTATTTTTGGGCCCAATATCAAGCTAATGCATGCTGACATCTACCCCAGGAAAGCATCTGCGTCATTTTAGAATTTAGCTATAATACTGTATATAGCAAAGTTTTCTGAAAAACACCATGTTTTCAAGTCAAGGATCCCCAAAATGATGTATTTTGTAAGCGGAACCCATCTCAAAATGTTTTGTTCCAGGGACCCCCAGAAGCAAATATTTGAGTAAAAGAATGTTCAATTATATATATTTAAATATTTGTCGCCAATTTTCACAATTTCTTTTGTATATTCGAATACCATAGCCAAAGTATAAAATAATGGTTCAAATCTACACTTTCCCAGGCTTAATAGGTTGACCTGATTCTACACTTTTAAGAGTTTTTTCAAAAATGTTCACAAAGATGTGCACATAGGAGCTTGTACATCTGCTATTTTTGAAGAGCCATGGACGCTGAAATCTAAAATGATACTTTTTTAATGTGTTAACATTCCAAGTGCTTTAAAGCCAACACTTCACTTTTAATGAATTCCACATTAAAAGGCTGGGAGGTTGTTCCATCCAGGGTACAGCTTTGGATCGTTGTCACTCTAATAATGAACGTCAGAGAACCTACAGAGAATACAGCCAAAAGGGTTTTATTTCATTCTTTTTTTCTTTTCTTTTTTTAGGATGGATTTTTTTTTTAGGTCTATCGGTGATCGTGAAATATATATATATTTTTGTCAGAGAAAACTTGTCAACTGCCCTGGGAGACAGTTTAATTAATACTACTTTATACTTGGTCTACCAAGCTAATTAATCCTCAAATAACCTGTGTTATTTTAGATTTTAGCTATAATACTGTATAATAGAACATTAGGTTGTCTACTGAAAAATAAATAACTGATATACAAGTTCAATATTATATAGCAGATCTACAAGCTATACAAGCTATATTTTTGAAAAATCATGAAGGTTTGTGACAAAGGTTTGTTTTGTTTGTTTTGTTTTTCAGGATTTGTTAGGATTTAGAAGACATTTTTTTGAATCAGCGTCAGGCCAGGGTGTAGTAGGCCATGGCTTATGCAGGTTTGCGGTCAGCCCCACCCTGTCAGAACTTGTCACATCTGGCCAAGAGGTTCACGGCAGATAGAAGCAGAACCATGAGTAATGATGGCCCCATTCCTGTACTGACCAATAAATGGCTGTGCTTTAACCCATTCTGACCTGAGATCAGATTCACACGAGGTTTCCGCCGGACACACACTGGGTCTGATTAACCCATTCTGACCTGAGATCAGATTCTAAAAATGGCAGTCGTTCTTCGATCTTTTTCAAAAATAGCAGACCTACAAGCTCGTATCGCGCCACTCGGTGGCGCGATATGAGCTTGTAGATCTGCTATTTTTCAATAGATAAAGCATAACATGATGCTAACACCAAAATGGGTGCCCGGTCAGAATGGGTTAAGGGCCCACCCAACAAATCCACTCAACCAAGGGTTAAAGAATAGTTCAGCAATACATGAGAGCTACATGCATAATATGATCCCCAAAGTTCCTTTTCATCAGTGGTGGAAAAAGTACTCACATTTGATACATTTACTTAAGTAAAAGTGTCAAGCCGTAATGTAGAAGTACTCTGTCACAAGTAAAAGTTCACTATTCAAAATGTACTTGAGTAAAGTACAAAAGTATTGGTACCAAAAGTACTCATTATGCAGTCTTGCAAGTCTTATTTCAAGTTTTCAAATGTATACAAATATTTTTGAAAATAGCAGATCTCACAATGTGTCACATCACAATCTACAAAGAAACTAACTAACTTCTACAAAAAAGTACAAGTAAAAGTACAAATATTTGGATCCGAGATGTAGTGGAGTAGAAGTACAAGTATTGGAAGTTGGAAATACTCAAAACTGTACTCAAGTACAGTACTTATGTAACGCCCAAGTCCCTATACTTGGGTGAGTTCAGACGTTTGATCAAAATAACTGATATCCAAAAGTATACGTTGAGCAGAAATTAAATTATATTTATTAGCTGCTCAAAGTCCTATACTTTGTCATACAAAATGAACATAACGTAAACCATCAAACGCACAGGATACAGATCACCAGCCCTCATGAACACAGTCACAAACTGCTTTACCTCTGCCACTGGCAACACCTGCGCCTGATTAGGGCCAGGGCTAAATACACCCCCTCCCTGTAACCATGGCAATGTAGATTGGCCAATTGACAATGAATCGTAGAAACAATATGGTGGCTCAAATGGCTCTTACAACTTAAGTAAACTAGAACTGTACTGTACAATACTATACCGTACTGTACTGTACCATACTGTGCCATACTGTGCTGTACTGCTGCGCCCTGCGTGTGTGTGTGTGTGTGTTTGGGAAAGGTAGTGCGTTATGTCTGGACAGGCATGCCGGTGGTGTTGTGCATGGTGAGATGTGGGCAAACGGTGTGGTTTGGTGGGAGAAGGCGGACAAAGGCAGCCGGATAAACGGGGTGCGTGGGTTTTAATTAGGGTGGCAGGATGAAATGTACTTAGTTACTTTCCACCACTGTATTTCAGACCGCACTACAACACACATTCTACAATGGCAGTGTCTGTCATGTTTAGACTGAAACTTTAATACTAATGGGATCCAACAGTGTGTTGCCTCATTACGGCAAATGAAGCCACAGGGTTGTACCAGGACACACGGCTGGCTGTGGCGCCCATGGCTCCTCATGCACTTTACTTTACGGACCAGAACCTATCAACACACTGAAGCTGTTAGAGCTAGAAAGTACAAGTGAACACAAAAAAAGTGTGTTTGTGTTCAATTCAGTCTGCACCGCAAATACACAGAGAGCTATTAGCACCACACAGACAGACAGACAGACAGACAGACAGACAGACAGACAGACAGACAGACAGACAGACAGACAGACAGACAGACAGACAGACAGACAGACAGACAGACAGACAGACAGAGCTGCAACATATACTGCACAGTATAGACTTCCCACAGAATACAAACATCCATAATGTGATGCTTATTCATTGAACCTAAGCGTCAGCACTGAAGCAAGATTATGCACTCTGTTACTAATACCACCACGGACACGTAAGTGTCCATTTGGTTCCATTTGTACGCTCAGAGTTACAGAACGGTAAAGGTTTGGATCCCTGGCGGTCCTTGAACCCGACATTATAAGATTGTGCCAAATTCAGGACACATGAACAAACTGCAGCATTGTGCATGACGTCAGCCCTCTACTCCACATACATAAAGTGTGAAAACTTCATTTGAAACCATTTTTTTTTTCTTTTCAGAAAGGTGATGTAATGGTGATGTAAAACAAACAGAGACAAAACACACAACACTCTCTATATTGTTGATGGCTTTTAATATTTGTGTTGCGACTAAACAAACATTAAACTCTGTCCATTGTCAATGGCATTTTTAATGTTTGTTTAACTAAAAACAAACATTAAACCTGTGAGGGGCTAGTGTCCCAATCCCATGTATAGCAGCCTTTCTGAGAAAAGAACACTGCTCAGGTAAGGTATGAAGTCTCCCCAGACTCGGGTCACCCGTTCTGATCGTCCATATGGCTACCTTCATGAATATGCAAATAGTCATGAATGAACTGGACTGCCAAATGCAGAGCAAAGACCAGATCCCCTCATCTGTCTGTCAGATTATCAACAGCTCTCTAAACCCCCTAATCTGTCTGTCAGATGATCAACAGCTCTCTAAACACCCTCATCTGTCTGTCTGTCTGTCTGTCAGATGATCAACAGCTCTCTAAACATCCAGAAACAAGAAGACACAAACCAACCAAGATCTGGCTGTCATCAACAGCTTACCAAGATTATTGTAACTCAGCCAGGAGAAGTGAAGACTCACCAGATGACTAAGGCTTCACTCACACCTGCACAACAGATTGTTGTATAGCTGATGCATGAGACTTGTTGTTGACTGTTGCAAGCTCGCAATGCATTTCCAATGGAAGTCACATGGTTTGACACAACATTTTTGTTGTATGAGGGATAGGGGGGCAGTCGAAACACAGCCGAAAGCCGTACAACAAAAATGTTGTGTCAAACCATGTGACTTCCATTGGAAATGCATTGGGGCAGCCATGACACTTACCCTTTGTTTACATCTACCATGCAACATTGTTGTATGCTAGATGTATAGGTGTGAGTGAGGCCTTACACAGGAAGGAACCCCCACATCTGTAAATATTGTGACAAGAGTTTCAGTAAGTTACCTAAAGAGACACCGTGTCCACACCGGAGAAAAACCCTACCACTGTAAACATTGTTGCAAGAGTTTATTTCTGTCAAGTCACCTGAAGACACAGCAGCGTCTGACAATGTGACAAGCGTTTCAGTCGTGAAAGAAAGATCTTACATCTGTAAACAGTGTGACAAGAGAGTAACTATTGTAGACAATGTGGCAAGAGTTCCAATCATTCAAGTAGTCTAATGTCACTATCTATCTAAGTGTATCCACATTGGATAGAAACCTATATGAAGGAACATCAGCATCCCCATCAGAGGATGTTAAAAACACAAACAAAAACATGTTCAAGTAGCAAATACCATGGCTTCTCTAAAGATGGCTAAATATATGGAGCCAAATCCATGCCGATATTATGTGTGTGTTCGTAAAAGAAAATGCGTAAAAAAGAAATCTGTAAAAGAAAAATGCGTAAAAAAACAATCCGTAAAAAGAAAATGCGTAAAAAAACAATCTGTAAAAGAAAAATGCGTAAAAAAACAATCTGTAAAAGAAAAATGCGTAAAAAAACAATCCGTAAAAAGAAAATGCGTAAAAAAACAATCTGTAAAATAAAAATGCGTAAAAAAACAATGTGTAAAAGAAAAATGCGTAAAAAAACAATCTGTAAAAAGAAAATGCGTAATATATACGGATAGTGTTTTTTTGTGTTTGGACTTACGAACAGAAAAAATGCCAACCTGAGTTACAGATGCTTTTTTTGGTTCCCCAGTGAAATCACTGCCAAAAATCACATGACGGCTGAGAGCCAATCACGTGAGGCCTTTTCCTCTACCCAATCAAAAAGCTCCATAAGTCTGCCTGGCAACTGAGGTTGCCATGTTTGTCTGGGGCTACGTTATAAGTATAAGTATAAGTTTATGAATTTCAAGTTTAGCTATATATCCATATCTTGTCTTAAAACAACCACTCAATGGCCAATTGACTAATTCATTATTTTAGTAGCCTATATTAAATAGGGGGGTCTCAAGGTTCGGGGACCCCCACTGTCCCCAGGGACCCCCCGGGACCCCCAAATGGTAACTCTGTCATTTGTCAACTGTTTTGGACGGGGGTGGGCTCGTTGGAATCTTGTCACCCCCCTGGGGGCGTCTTTGGGGGTCTCAAGGTTCAGGGACCCCCAGGGACCCCCCGGGACCCCCCGGGACCCCCAAATGGTAACTCTGTCATTTCTCAACTGTTTTGGACGGGGGTGGGCTCGTTGGAATCTTGTCGCCCCCCTGGGGGCGTCTTTAGGGGTCTCAAGGTTCAGGGACCCCCAGGGACCCCCCGGGACCCCCCAGGGACCCCCAAATGGTAACTCTGTCATTTCTCAACTGTTTTGGACGGGGGTGGGCTCGTTGGAATCTTGTCGCCCCCCTGGGGGCGTCTTTGGGGGTCTCAAGGTTCAGGGACCCCCAGGGACCCCCCAGGGACCCCCAAATGGTAACTCTGTCATTTCTCAACTGTTTTGGACGGGGGTGGGCTCGTTGGAATCTTGTCGCCCCCCTGGGGGCGTCTTTGGGGGTCTCAAGGTTCAGGGACCCCCAGGGACCCCCCGGGACCCCCCAGGGACCCCCAAATGGTAACTGTCATTTCTCAACTGTTTTGGACGGGGGTGGGCTCGTTGGTATCTTGTCGACCCCCTGGGGGCGTCTTTGGGGGTCTCAAGGTTCAGGGACCCCCAGGGACCCCCCAGGGACCCCCAAATGGTAACTCTGTCATTTCTCAACTGTTTTGGACGGGGGTGGGCTCGTTGGAATCTTGTCGCCCCCCTGGGGGCGTCTTTGGGGGTCTCAAGGTTCAGGGACCCCCCGGGACCCCCCAGGGACCCCAAAATGGTAACTCTGTCATTTCTCTACCGTTTTGGACGGGGGTGGGCTCGTTGGAATCGTGTCGCCTCCTCTGGGGGCGTTCTCACAGTTTTGGAGGTTCGGGGACCCCCCGGGACCCCCCAGGGACCCCAAACTGGTAACTCTGTCATTTCTCAACCGTTTTGGACGGGGGTGGGCTCGTTGGAATCGTGTCGCCCCCCTGGGGGCGTTCTCAGGGGTTTGGAGGTTCAGGGACCCCCCGGGACCCCCCAGGACCCCCCAGGGACCCCAAATTGTAACTCTGTCATTTCTCAACCGTTTTGGATGGGGGTGGGCTCGTTGCAAACGTGTCGCCCCCCTGGGGGCGTTCTCAGGGTTTTGGAGGTTCGGGGCCCCTCGGGACCCCCAAATGGTAACTCTGTCATTTCTCAACCGTTTTTGACGGGGGTGGGCTCGTTGGAATCGTGTCGCCTCCTCTGGGGGCGTTCTCACGGTTTTGGAGGTTCGGGGACCCCCCGGGACCCCCCAGGGACCCCAAACTGGTAACTCTGTCATTTCTCAACCGTTTTGGACGGGGGTGGGCTCGTTGGAATCGTGTCGCCCCCCTGGGGGCGTTCTCAGGGGTTTGGAGGTTCAGGGACCCCCCGGGACCCCCCAGGACCCCCCAGGGACCCCAAATTGTAACTGTCATTTCTCAACCGTTTTGGATGGGGGTGGGCTCGTTGCAAACGTGTCGCCCCCCTGGGGGCGTCTTTGAGGGGTCTCAAGGTTCGGGGACCCCCCAGGGACCCCAAAATGGTAACTCTGTCATTTCTCAACCGTTTTGGACGGGGGTGGGCTCGTTGGAATCGTGTTGTCTCTCTGGGCACATCTACAGTACCCTGTTGAATGCATATTCCTCCTTCATCATACACTTAAATATAAATCCCAACAGCTATAGCCTATGTACACCCACGCCAATAAATCACACCTGCATATACAAATTACCCATCATGTTACAAAGCTCTAACACTAATGTAACTGCCTCTGTGTCAGTCAGTGTAGTATTTTTCAGTTATTTATTTAGGTAGGAACCAAAGTTCTCTAGGGCGGAACCTTTGTGTTATATCGCTCTTTTCCGCCTGACATTTATTAGCGTTACACCTACCCGAGGAAGTCTACTGTTTTCGTCGTGTTTCAGTGTTGACAGTTTGTGTATCTGCAAGGTGGCTCATAGCGAGTTTCACTTGCATGTTAAACAGCTAAGGACTACAAATGTTTGGCTGCAGTCAATGAGTATTATTGTGGGGTTGTATGTTAGATGTGGTATTGAAATTGATGTAATATTACTTTCATTACTGTATACAAATAAACTTTGGTACATAATTCACATTACACATCAGATCAGAAGCAATAGTGTAGCAACTCATAATGTAATAGCAACTCATAATGTAATAAGGGCTCAAAAAGGCTCATAATGTAATATGTTAAATGTAATAAAAACTCATAATGTAATAATCAGCTCATAATGTAATAAAATCATGAGCGCATAACGTAATAACAGATCTTTCAAAAAAAGACGTGTTACATTATGAGTTGCCTTAATAGGCAGCTCATAATGTAATAAAAGTTCATAATGTAATAATGGCCCATATTGGTGAGAAAAGTCTTACACTGTCATTGTTATTACCTCTGTTGACAAATGTAGACTTTCATATGGCCCATATAGTCTTACACTGTCATTGTTATTACCTCTGTTGACAAATGTAGACTTCCATATGGCCCATAATAAAATGTGACTTAGGCCATTTTAACACACCTTTCAAAATGGGAGTGAATGGGACTGAATGGGAGGTACTGTTACTATGGGACTGATAGAATGGGAGTGAATGGGACTGAATGGGAGTGAAAGGGAGGTACTGTTAATATGGGACTGATACTATGGGAGTGCATGGGAGTGAATGGGAGGTATTGTTACTATGAGACCGATACTATGGGAGTGAATGGGACTGAATGGGAGTGAATGGTAGGGAATGTGACTTAATGGGAGGTACTGTTACTATGGGACTGACACGATAGGAGTGAATGGGACTGAATGGGAGTGAATGGGGTGTACTGTTACTATGTGACTGAATGGAAGTGAATAAAAGTGAATGGGAGTGAATGGGGGAGTGAATGGGACTGAATCGGAGTGAATGGGAGTGAATGGGAGGTACTGCTACTGTGGGACTGTCACTCCCATTCAATCCCATTCAGAGTGAAAGGGAGTGAATGGGAGTGAATGGTAGGTACTATTACTATGGGTCTGTCACTCCCATTCACTCCCATTCAGAGTGAAAGGGACTGAATGGGACTGAATGGGAGTGAGGGAGTGAATGGGAGGTACTGTTACTATGGGACTGTCACTCCCATTCACTCCCATTCAGAGTGAATGGGACTGAATGGGAGTGAGGGAGTGAATGGGAGGTACTGTTACTATTGGACTGTCACTCCCATTCAGTCCCATTCACTCCCATAGTATCAGTCCCATAGTAATAGTACCTCCCATTCAGTCCCATTCACTCCCATTCAGTCCCAATCACTCCCATTCAGTCCCATTCAGTCCCATAGTATCAGTCCCATAGTAACAGTACCTCCCATTCACTCCCATTCAGTCCCATTCAGTACCATTCAGTCCCATTCAGTCCCATATTAACAGTACCTCTCATTCAGTCCCATTCACTCCAAATTCACTCCCATTCACTCCCCTTCAGTGTCAAATGTCTTTGTTCTCTGATATTATTTTAAACACTGTGGCTGACCCTAAACCATGGTTTATTAAAAATAATTGGAATAAAACATTTTGCCTAAGTCACTTACTGCAGAAGTAATTTGGCCTAAATAACGTTTATAATTGCCTAAGTTAAAATGGCATGTTCAGATATTGGCCCAAGTCATTTTATCCTTACATGTTACATGATTGACATACACCTTTATTTGTATGTCAATAGTCAGATTTATTCATATTTTTAGTTTAATTCGTTTAATAAGGTGACGATATGAAAGTCTACATTTGTCAACAGAGGTAATACAAATGACAGTGTAAGACTATATGGGCCATATGAAAGTCTACATTTGTCAACAGAGGTGTGACAACAGTGTAAGACTTTTTTCACCAATATGGGCCATTATTACATTATGAACTTTTATTACTTTGCCTATTAAGGCAACTCATAATGTAACACGTCTTTTTTTTTTTAATCTGTTATTACGTTATGCGCTCATGATTTTATTACATTATGAGCTGATTATTACATTATGAGTTTTTATTACATTTAACTTATTACATTATGAGCCTTTTTGAGCCCTTATTACATTATGAGTTGCTACAAGAGGCTACCAATCCGTTTCGTCCATTGCCGAGAAGTGACAGGTCGGCGACGACAACGAGGAAGGATGTCAACGCTAACACCGCAGCCTCGATTGAAGGACCTCGTGACACAGTGGAGCGTCGCGTGCAACCGCACCACACATTATTGTTTGAGAGGGTCGGACGTTCTCATGAGCCGAGCCCTGTAGGAACTGTGTGTGTTGTTCATTGACTGTGCTTTGCATTGTTGAGATAACATTGTTCATTTCTGGCTAACATCAAGGGGAACTATAATTGCTAAATGCTAACATTGCTACCAGCTAAAGTGCATTCATTTGCCGTTGCAAAGTGTAGTTTCTAACGTTAACGTAAACAAGAAGACCTGACGTAATGCCTTATGGTGCCGTCCACTAACAGTTAACAGTTCTATTGAGTTGTACTTGAAATGTACTGTAATTCTGCAAACTTAATAAACCAATCAATCAATCCACGCCATGACTTAAAAAAGAAGCGTGCAAATGCACAGAGACTTTAGTCGCTTGTATATCTGCTGTTAATGGTGTGTTTCGTCTATTTTTGTGTTTACAGTAAAATGTACCTGCCTTGCACTAATGCATGCTTCAACGAGGAATGCTAACAATCGAAGCATGCTAGTTAGCTCACGCATCGTACGGACTGGTCTAGTTTATTGTAACCACAGTTTACATTAGTGTATGTGTTTATTTCTATTTTTATATAAAAGCAACAAAATACATTTTCGTTGTGGCTTGAGTGTTTATTGCACAGTAATTGAGAAATTGCAGTTTTGTCGGGAAACGGCGAACCTTGTCAGAGGGAAATCGCTTGGTTAAATGTCCATATCAAGTGATATCTGAAAAGTGTGTGAGAGAGAGAGCTATAGTAAGAAGAATATGCAGATGAATATAAATGGTTCTCTCTGTCTCTCCCTCCCATCAATAAAGATCTATCATAAGAATGTCAAGAGTTACCATGTGGGAGCCCCCAGGGGTCCCCGAACCTCCAAAAACAACAAGCCCACCCCGTCCAAAACGGTTGAGAAATGACAGAGTTACCATTTGGGGGTCCCTGGGGGGTCCCCGAACCTACAAAATCCCGAGAACGCCCCCAGGGGGGCGACACGATTCCAACGAGCCCACCCCCGTCAAAAACGGTTGAGAAATGACAGAGTTACCTTTTGGGGGTCCCGGGGGGCCCCGAACCTCCAAAACCCTGAGAACGCACCCAGGGGGGCGACACGATTCCAACGAGCCCACCCCCGTCCAAAACGGTTGAGAAATGACAGAGTTACCATTTGGGGGTCCCTGGGGGTCCCGGGGGGTCCCCGAACCTCAAACCCTGAGAACGCCCCCAGGGGGGCGACACAATTCCAACAAGCCCACTCCCGTCCAAAACAGTTGAGAAATGAAAGAGTTACCATTTGGGGGTCCCGGGGGGTCCCCGAACATCAAACCCTGAGAACGCCCCCAGAGGGGGCGACACGATTCCAACGAGCCCACCCCCGTCCAAAACAGTTGAGAAATGACAGAGTTACCATTTGGGGGTCCCGGGGGGTCCCTGGGGGTCCCTGAACCTTGAAACCCCCAAAGACGCCCCCAGGGGGGCGACAAGATTCCAACGAGCCCACCCCCGTCCAAAACAGTTGAGAAATGACAAAGTTACCATTTGGGGGTCCCTGGGGGGTCCCGGGGGGGTCCCTGAACCTTGAGACCCCCAAAGACGCCCCAGGGGGCGACAAGATTCCAACGAGCCTACCCCCGTCCAAAACAGTTGAGAAATGACAAAGTTACCATTTGGAGGTCCCTGGGGGGTCCCGGGGGGTCCCTGAACCTTGAGACCCCCAAAGACGCCCCCAGGGGGGCGACAAGATTCCAACGAGCCCACCCCCGTCCAAAACAGTTGAGAAATTACAGAGTTACCATTTGGGGGTCCCTGGGGGGTCCCGGGGGGTCCCTGGGGGTCCCTGAACCTTGAGACCCCCAAAGACGCCCCCAGGGGGGCGACAAGATTCCAACGAGCCAACCCCCGTCCAAAACAGTTGAGAAATGACAGAGTTACCATTTGGGGGTCCCGGGGGGTCCCGGGGGGTCCCTGGGGGTCCCGGGGGGTCCCTGGGGGTCCCGGGGGGTCCCTGGGGGTCCCGGGGGGTCCCTGGGGGTCCCTGAACCTTGAGACCCCCAAAGACGCCCCCAGGGGGGTGACAAGATTCCAACGAGCCCACCCCCGTCCAAAACAGTTGACAAATGACAGAGTTACCATTTGGGGGTCCCGGGGGTCCCTGGGGACAGTGGGGGTCCCCGAACCTTGAGACCCCCCTATTTAATATAGGCTACTAAAATAATGAATTAGTCAATTGGCCATTGAGTGGTTGTTTTAAGACAAGATATGGATATATAGCTAAACTTGAAATTCATAAACTTATACTTATAACGTAGCCCCAGACAAACATGGCAACCTCAGTTGCCAGGCAGACTTATGGAGCTTTTTGATTGGGTAGAGGAAAAGGCCTCACGTGATTGGCTCTCAGCCGTCATGTGATTTTTGGCAGTGATTTCACTGGGGAACCAAAAAAAGCATCTGTAACTCAGGTTGGCATTTTTTCTGTTCGTAAGTCCAAACACAAAAAAACACTATCCGTATATATTACGCATTTTCTTTTTACAGATTGTTTTATTACACATTTTTCTTTTACAGATTGTTTTTTTACGCATTTTTCTTTTACACATTGTTTTTTTACGCATTTTCTTTTTACGGATTGTTTTTTTACGCATTTTTCTTTTACAGATTGTTTTTTTACGCATTTTTCTTTTACAGATTGTTTTTTTACGCATTTTCTTTTTATGGATTGTTTTTTTACGCATTTTTCTTTTACAGATTTCTTTTTTACGCATTTTCTTTTACGAACACACACATAATATCGGCATGGATTTGGCTCCATATAAATACTTCACAGAGTCCAGGCGAACAATAACCTTTTTTGGATGGCCGAAGTGATAAACCCTCTGACAGACCTGTTGGTCTCGAGCCACTGAAGCAGAGTACAGCCTGTGATGAAAGTGGTGGTTTTAATACCTGGATCATTAATTTCTTTCCGCCAGTGTGCTAAAACACAAACACAAGCACAACACAAACATGGTCACATGTTCAAGTAGCCAATATGGTATAGCTGGTGGTAAGTTACTCTAAAGGCAGCTAAATACTTCACAGTCCAACTTACTGAACAATAACCTTTTATACTTTTATTTTTCTAATAAACTTTGGACAGACAAATGCCAACACACAACTGCCACCGAGACCCGGCCCACTCAGCAATCTGCTAAATTAATGTGCACAACACTGCAGCTCACTAAGTAAGGGTTGATTCAGGCAAGGCAGAAGGAGCTACAACAGCAGACACCTGCTGTTACAGTGTATTTAGCCTATGCTGGATCTGAAGGCGTAGTGAGCTTGTAGATCTGCAAAGTATATTAAGCCCTTAAGGCCCCTTTTTATCCTTTCTGTGATCTCGGTTAGTTGCCTTCATCAAAGCATCTGGGAAGTTGCTTTCATCTTGACAACCTCACACAGGAAATAAATAATAAGGAAGGTCTTTTCTGTGTAAGCTTTCGGATTGTGGATTTTGATGGTACGATTATATAGTGCCAAAAATAGACACGTTTTCACGATTATCACACATGCATTCCATGCATACAACTATGGATGTATAAAATAACATGAGAATTTGCAAATGGGGTTTAATTGTAGATTTCCCCCACAAAATTAAAATGTCTTTGTTCACTCTTTTAACAGTTATTACTACCTTTCAAAACACAAATAGTACTGTAGCCAAACGTGCAGTATCCAAATAATCCAATATAGTAAATATATACTATATATTATCCAGGCACCAGTCACATCAAAGCTTGACTACTGCCACTCTCTCTCTCTCTCTACTAAAAATATAACGAGACAAGACATGGGGGCGAAAACATCAAAATAAGTTGAGCTGCAGGGGCTGTCAGGGAGACATTTCCCCCTACCAGGAGATGTTCTGGATAAGAGGGGCGAACGGCGGTCCACAGCTGAAGACCCTGCAGCAATAACCTCTTTTTTGGTGTGCGGTCAGGTTTATGCCTGGGGTAATAGTCTGCCATGCATTAGCATAGTCCACCACAGGCACTGTTGGAGGTGTGACAGGCCTAGCAGGAAGAGCATCCTTCTGTATGAAATAATAGAATAAAGAAATCACACCCGTGTGAAGTGAGGGGCGCTTTGTGTTGCCACAAATTTACGTCATATTTGGCGGACATTTGACCTAATTTCTCCTTTCATTGTCAATGGCAATATTGAGAGATGTGGGGACAAAAGCTGTGTATAGGAGGGGCTAGCAAGCACCCATCAAAAATATAAAATACAAAATATATCACTAGACACTAGGCACCAAGCATTCACTTTCATTTTCCTCTGCCCAGAATCAATGCACTTAACAGTAATGTACAGTAACAGAACTATTACTATGGTTCAAAAATAATGTTTTGGGCAGGGTAGATCTGTTTATCGTTGTTTACAACAATGATACAGTATATCCCTGCAGTCAAACATCCCCTCTACACACACTTCACAATGTGAACCTCAAGCCATTTGAGTCCTATATATAGGTTAGACTGCGTGTGAGTGTTCATTCAGTGTGTGTGGAGAACAATGGTTGTCAAGTCATTGCTGACCTATATTTATAATACATCGGTGCGAGAAACCATTCTTTGTCACTGGGGGTCGTGTCAGGCCAGTAGTGGTGGAAAAAAGTACTATGCTTTTACTTAAGTATAAGTATCAATACAAACACAAACATTAAACGCCATTAACAATAAAGTGACAATATGATGTAAACGACACATTATGACGTAAATTTTTACCTTCATTGTCAATCTGTTTACTAAACAAACTTTGAACTAAAGACAACCATTAAACCTGTGTATAGGAGGCCCTCAAAAAGTATATACTTTTATACACTCCTGAGACGTCGGAGGAAGTGCAGTCTCTGCTGTAGTTTACTACAGAGATTGTCTACATGTGTGTTCTAAGTTAGTGAGTTGTCAATTTAGATGCCCAAGTATTTGTATGAGGAGACCTTTGAGATGGTTGAGTCATGAATGACCACAGGCCTGTGATCACCAATACTCTTGGGGTCAAACACCATCTCCTGTGTCTTCTTAAAGAACAAGGTGGTTGTCATTGGACCACTTTTCACAATTTTCAAATGTATAAAGATCTTTTGAAAATAGATTATCTACAAGCTCATGTGTCGCATCGCATTGTTAATAGTGGAGTAGAAGTACAGAAAATCGTACTTTGTTACTTTCCACCACTGCAGGCCAGGGTGTAGGGCTGGATTATGCAGATTTGCGGTGAGCCCCACCCTGTACTGGTCACATCTGGCCAAGAGATTCATGGCGAACGCAGACAGATGCTGAGTGCAGAACAGTCACACATGTGTCCATGAGTAATGATGGCCCCATTCCTGTACTGGCCAATGAATGGCTGTTGCTTAAACGGCACGTCCAACAGAACATCCACTCAAACGACTTGCACGCTAGTGTGTTTGTAAAGAACTACAAATGCATGTGTTTTCCGAGGCTAAGAACTACAATACCCATTTCATTCTGTAGTACCGATTCTGTACATCGCTAGAACTTTTAGGGGTTTGCATACACCGTGGTGCTAGCCTGGCTAATAAGCCAGACTCAAATCACACATCCGCCGGCAGGCAATTATTTTTTGCCAACGGCTGATTCGGTCTGGCTTATTAGCATCTAGCTTGGTTCAGCGTTTATCTATATCAGTGGTTCTCAACCTGTAGGTTCATTGGGACCCACAGGGGGGTCTCCACATGATTTTTGGGGGGTCCCCAGATGAGAGTGAAGTGACAATTAAGGACTTGAAATGAAAAAAGACCATTAATGCATCAACCTTATTTAAAGTATAATTAAAAACTGGCCAAATTGTCAAATAAGGCAAACATTTAGAAGACAGCTAGTTGCGAGGCGTTGTGAGCTCGTAGATCAACTATTTTCACAAAGATTTATCTATGGAACCAAGTCAAACTAAATGTAACTGCCTCAACAAAAAATGATTATTTTGGGGGGTTGCGGCCATAGAGTATATATATCTATAGAGAAGACACCCGAGTTCTCCTCCCATCCACTTGCATTGAGTTGCTCAAAAGCGCATGAGGCGAATTCACTCCTCCTTCCGGGTAGGAACAGAGTGCATTCTGGGACGGATTGCAATGGTGAGTGGCCCCAAACACATGAACGTGCTGCCGTTGAACGCGCACGAGCGTCGTCCGTCGTGAACGTGTACAATGATAGTCAACGGACAGCGCGTTCATGTGTTTGGGGCCAGGCTGCAATACCTTCATTCGGCCACTATGTCCATTTCGCCTCAAGATTTCCTCTGGGTGCCTTCTCTATAAATATATATACTCTAAGGTTGCGGCCTGTGGAAACTGATCGATATGAAAACAACTGGCCGTGTGTGGGGGAGGGGAGTACAATCTTTGTCAATGCACCACTGGTCAGTGGTGAATGTCCCTGACTCCCTCATTGGCAGCTGAGCTAGAGCAGTGGTTCCCAAACCTTTTCATGTCAAGGACCCCCAAATTGACACTAATTAGCTCGTGGACCCCCATTTAACGGGTAGCGCACCTACAGTCAGAGCATGGTGGTCACATGAAGAGTAACACCCCCAGTTTGACATGCATATTAGTCCAAAACTATCATTTAGCTGGGGACCCCCTGGAACTCTCTCAAGGACCCCTAGGTGTCCCCGGACCCCACTTTGGGAACCACTGAGCTAGAGATAGTAGGCACTAGTGGAAAACAGTGGGAGGAATTCATTGTCACTAAGGACTAAAGTGGGAGAGACAAAACAGGCAACTATTAAAGATAACAAACAAAGAAACATTTTAAGGACAAACCTGTTCTTGGGCTGAAAATGATGGAGACACAGTAGCTAAATATGTGCCTTAATCTGTTGAATTGATCTGGTCTGGGGTGTATGGAGTACAGTACAGTACAGTACAGTACAGTACAGTACAGTACAGTACAGTACAGTACAGTACAGTACAGTACTCCTCTTACTCCTCTCTTATGCCACATGGCATATTAGTTATTACGCATGTCTGGGACATACAAAAGCAGGCATGGCCGATTTTATGGCCGGGGAGTCATTTTTACTGAAAACGAATGGTTGGAACGGATTCAGCACCCCAAATTTTCTTTTTCTTTACACAACTCACAAGCTGATATTGGCCAATTTTAAAATGTCCTGCTTTTAGCCTAGGCCCTCCGGGTACCCCAACTTTGATTGGCCCCCACAAAGTTTCCCAAGGAGTTGGCTTGGAACATTTTTGTGTGACAGCAGACACCTTTATGAACACATCTGTGAAGAAAGCTAGTGGTAAGCATTAGCAGATTTGCCACAACTTTTGCAAATTCTCCCTAACTATCTGTTGTATTCAACTGAAGAAACACAAGGACAGCGGGGGAGACACTGAGATTCTCTCTCTCTCTCTCATTATCTCTCACACACACGCACACACGCGTAGTGTGTCAACGTAGTCGTGGCGAGAGAGATGCGTGAAGCTGAGAGGAACATGGGCAGAATGGAGGAATGGAGTGGTGTTGTTGGGGGTACAGAGAACTGTTACATTTAAACTCCAGATTTTGTGACGAAGGTGTTGACACAAACTTGGCTCCTATATACAGAAAAGAACCGCTTTTAGGATGAGAAACCTGAGATGATGGCTGAGACAGAGAGAGCGATAGAGGGGAAAGGGGGGGTAGAGACATTGTCTGGCCTTTAGAAACAAGATGGGTATAGTTTGAAATGGGGAGAGAGAGAGGCCAGGGTGGAAATAAAAGCAAAAGGAATGCTGCTGACAGGAGAGCTATGATCGTGTCCCTGACACTGAGGGAGTAAACGAAGCACCAAGGAAGAACACAACGTTACACTCACACACTGCCGGAGCAGAGTGAAAGATGAGAACACGGGAAATGGAACATGAGCCGGAAAGATAAGACACAAGGACAGATGGAAAGAGAGAAGAGGAGAAAGTGTATTTGCATGAGAGAGAGAGAGAGAGAGAGAGCTTCACCAGCAGACCACCACAGTATAGGTCAGAATGCAGCCTGGTGGTGAGCAACACTGCTGCTTCCCCACAAACAGTGCGGTCAGTCACACATCTGACTTCTGCTTCGTGCCACCTACACTACAGACATTCTCTGTAGAGATGTACCGATACAATTTTTGTCTTCCCGATACCGGTTCCCATCGACCCATGTGTATTGGTCGATTTATATTTCCATTCCCATAACAATATACAGAGAAAATTGTCATATTTGGGGCATATTTAGGAATGTTGTTTAATCATAATTATTCACAGCTAAACTGTGAGTAATCTGATTAAAATGTTCACTCTATTGTGAACACACATACGCCGAGACACACACACACACACACACACATACACACTTGCTTATGGTAGTCCATCATATCCGATGATGACTTCTACTTCTTCTACTGAGTTTTGAGGTGACTATGTCACCTCATACTGACTCCTCACCCAGGAGTCAGCCCAGCTCCTAATCCAAACAGTCTTGTCAAAACCTGACTATTGTAATTCCATCCTTACTGGCCTACCGGCATGTGCACTTAAGCCCCTCCAACTGATCCAAAATGCCGCAGCTCGCTTGGTCTTCAACCAGCCAAAATTCTCACACGTCTCCCCCCTTCTCCGCTCCCTCCACTGGCTCCCGGTCGCTGCCCACACAGAATACAAAACTCTGATGCTGGCATTCAAAGCAACCAAAGGCATGGCTCCCCCATATCTCACAAGTATGATCGTACCCTACAAACCCTCCCGCGCACTCAGATCAGCCAACGCAGGGAAGCTGGAGGTACCTTCACTAAAAACGCCGGGACAACGCTCCACACGTCCCAAACTCTTCTCCCTTCTGGCTCCAAAACTATGGAATGCACTGCTCATCACAGTCAGAACTGCAGCCTCACTCCCAATCTTCCGCCGTAGTCTGAAAACCCACCTCTTCAGACTCCACCATGGCCCATAGCACTTGCCCTAGCCTAGCCTAGCCCCTTAGATAGCACTTTATGTAGACTTAGATAGTATTTTAAACAGACTTATAGCTTATTACGTAGACAGCATTAGAATTGCATTTTATGTAGTCATAGCACTTTATAGTACACATGTATAATATATAATATAGTATAGTATGTATAGTTTACATAGATACTCCACTGTTACGTTCTTAGTTTATACATGATTCATGATAACTACTTTTTATATATGTGATGTATGCCATGTTTTTGTTATTGCTTAATGTAAATCGCTCTGGACTAAGAGCATCTGCTAAATGCCTAAATTGTAATTGTAAATTGACTATGAAGTCCAATCCGAGTGCCACATGGATTATTGCAGTGAGCTGTGAGGGCATATGAAGTCAGTTTTAGTTAGTTGTGGCCTTGGCTGCAGTGATCATCTTTCTCCCCTGGCGTTCCTTTCCCTTGCCGTACTCCTCTCTTCAAAACGCTGAAGTCCAGTATGGCAGAGCTGCCTCCATAAAGTGCGTTCTGAGGCAGAGCTTTCCAGCTGGCCCTGGGTGTGCTGTATTCCACACCTCTTCAGTGCTGTTTTAATAATAATACATTTTATTTATAAGGCGCCTTTCAGGGCACTCAAGGTCGCCGTACAGGTTAAAAACAGTACAAGAACACAGTTAAAAGCAGAACAAAACTAGGGCACAGCTTGCAGCAGAAGACACAGAGGTCACACAGAGTCATAAGCCTGCCTAAACAGGTGGGTTTTGAGCTGGTCCTTATATCTCCGCTATTGCCCTCCTGCGGATCGCTGGCCATGATGTAACTGACCATAAAGCAGTTGGCCTGTCCTCTGGCATCCTGATGGTGTGGCCAACCCATCGCAGTTGGTGCTGCAGAAAAGTGGCCTCCATGCCTCTCGGTTCTCCTCAGGATTTCCGTGTGTTGTACACAGTCGCGCCAGGTCAGCCCAAGGATGCGCTGGAGACAGTGCATGTATCCAGGGCCAGTATTTCTATTTCTATTTACCTTGGTTTGGTTCACGACGTACTATATTCACCTGTATACCTGTACCTCTGTTCTGTGTTTCATTCTCAGTTATATGTTGCTGCAACAACACCTGAATTTCCCTCCAGGAATCATTCAATAAAGGTTTATCTTAACTCTAGAACATTTTCTAGGCTAATGTAGGCTAATGTAAGTGCTGAACGGATGGACAGACCAACTCAGGGGTGGGCAATTATTTTTCCCAAGGGGCCAAGAAAATACTTTGGAGAGCCGGGCCAAAAGGCTGAATTATGCATAATATCAATTTAATTTCTATATAAAAAGCAGTAAATGGCCATTTATGATGTACAATAAGAGCGCCCCTCATTTCACATGGGTGTGATTTTTTTTACTTTCTACTTGCATGCTTGAGACGTTTCCTTTCCCAGTTGAAAACTATGTTTTTGTTTAAGTTACAAGTCATGTAAATACTAGTATTTTATTTTAACAATGAGAACATTTTAATAGTTGTTCTTCCATACGGAGGACCCTGGAGGTGCCACTTTCACAGCCCACATGGCACACTGCTTATTATCAGCGTGAGATGAGGACGAACAACGACGTTCTGAAAACACAATAACAAGCCAACCAGTGATGATATTGTTGAGACTTGGCAGGCATTGATGTGTGCACGTTCTGCCAGATTTACTTTGTGGTACAATGGTGTCGACTCGTGTGCCGAAAACAGACGATCCACAAGCTTTTTTTTTTTTACTTGAGTACAAAAACGTAGTTACTTAATACGACGGCAAACTGACATAAAAACCCATTATTGTGACATTGCACTGGGATCAGAGCAAATTAAAAAAAATGGCAAGTATGTACATAAATACTGATGTATTGGAATCTGTAATGTAATGGACATGTGAGAACATGGCATGGACATGGCATGGGGTGGTGCTATGCTAGTGACACTAGTCCACTCAACACAAATGGAAAGGCAGCCAGACAGAACACTGTATAACACCCTTATGCTAAGCATTGCCCGCAGAAATGACAAGTCACCTCTATATTCCAGTAGAGACTTTAATTTTGAAAATAAACCCATTTTAAGGCATATTGCTAGTGTTATATGGATGCCCAGAGACACACATCGAAGCTGTGTTGTGGTTGTGCAATAACAACTGTCAGTGGGAGACTACCAACTCATAGGACAGCAATTTGTCCCCCACGAAAGAATTGGAGCAAGCGCTGGAGAATATGGGTTCACCGATTGTCAGGTAGCCAGATTACCCCATTTTTGAGTGGTGCAACCACTCCAAGGAACAGCAATGTCCCTATGTCCTGGACCTAACCTATGTCCCGATGTTTAGAGTACCAATAGGGGGTGCTGTTGCACCACTCGCTTCAGACTGGTCTGATTTTTACATGTGTTTAAGGATACAAAAACATATATATTCATACAATTACTGTTCTAAAATGTCCTCCCAAATGTGGTAATAAAGTGTGTGTGTGTGTGTGTGTGTGTGTGTGTGTGTGTGTGTGTGTGTGTGTGTGTGTGTGTGTGTGTGTGTGTGTGTGTGTGTTTGTGTGTGCGTGCGTGCGTGCATGCATGCGTGCACCATGTGCGTGAGACATGTGTGTGACATCAGACGCGGGATTTCATGAGTGAAATTGAAATATGCCTCATAATCTCCCTGCCAGACAAAGATAAAGTGAATGGCAGGGCATTGGGTCAAATCCCCACTCTCTCTCCGTCTGCAGGTACAACTCTTAATGAGATTTGGGACATAAAAAGGCACACAATATCCTCCCACCAACAGCACTCTGGGAAATATATGTTGGAAAATTGAATTTTTTAAATCTCTGCCAGACACCTCTTTTGCTATTTGTGGGAGGGTGGAGAGAGACTGGGATTAAGGAGATAGTTTGGGAGTTATTGTAGGGTCTTATTTTGTCATTTTTGCCTTTGCTGTTTTCATGCCATGTATCACTTTGAGATTTATGAACATGTAAAGCGTGTTACAAATTAATTCGATATTCTTCTGCCTACACAGTCTTAGCATGAATGACTAGGGGAAGGGAATCAACGCAACCTGAATCCTTGTTTGACCCGGAGTTGTTTATGATCCAAAATCCTTCTAACTCTGGAAGTGTACAAATGGAACCAAATGGATCTGGGTCCATTTGGTTCCATTTGTACACTCTCAGAGTTAATAAATGCCTCTCTGTCTTGCTCTTTCATAGTGACACTGGAGACATTATACAATAGTCTCTCTTTCTCTTGAACGGATAAGAAAGGGTGAGGTATGCAATCTCACAGAGTTCTCTCTCTCTCTTCTTCTCTCTCTCTCTCTCTCTCTCTCTCTCTGAGTTTAACGTAGCATACAGCGGTCATGACATCATCATCACGCTTTAATTACTATATCGACGCTGGAGACTTCCTGCTCTCTTGCTTGGTGAAATTGCCATCAGGTGTGTGTGTCCCACATGCGTCGGCCAGTGAGTTTAAACCCCTATGCCGTATGTCCACCATTGCTACCTAATGTTCAACACACAGCTTAAACCTAAACATTAAATCTGTGCTCTGGCTGTAAAAACAAGGCGGGTCTAATAATGGCATGGCTCGCTTCTTCTTCTAATCTATAACTCATTCAAATAAGATAATAAGATCAGCAAGCAATATGGTTATTATATATGTAAGCCGCATCCTCCTGTCAGCCCTGTGCCTATATCAAAGCCCTGTAGATGGACTCATCGGGGAATTCTTGCAGTGGTGTGTGTTTGATAGACATGAAATCTCACCACGCGTTCAGCCAACCATCCGTAATAGGACAAAAAAAAAACAGGGAAAATCAAGACATGGCAGGAGAATGAAAGCACTTTACAGGTGTGGTGTGCCCCAGTGGCTCGACCAGTCATCACATAAAGTGGAACATCCAGGGTTACAAATCCTATAAAAAGGACCCCATGTTGCTGTCACTTCTCCTATCTGCCCTCACGTACCGTACCTGTCTCTAATGCACTGAAAAGTCATTCAAAAAAGGCTACTAGACTAAAACTAAGTACTAAATATATTGACAATTTCGTTAACAAATACAAACTACACTAAAATGTTAGGGAGGGACTAATGGAGAAGAGATCCAGTAGAACTAAAAGACAAGTCATTTATTGTTTGGTTGCGCCTGGGTGTTAAGGCCATTAAGACGCCATCAAGGCCAGCCCAAATATCTTTTGTCGACAAAATCAACTGTACATTTAGTCGACTGAAAGCTTATGATATTTAGTCGACGAAAACTAGACTAAAACTAAAAACGATATCTAAAATAACTCAAACTAAATCAAAATGTGCAGTGCTCTCTGGTGGACAGACAGAGTGACATTGTACATACAGGCTCATTATGTTGTCACTGTCCCTTCATATACAGCTCAACAAAAAATTAAGAAAAACATTTTGTTGAGGCTCTGGGATCCTCTAGGCTGGTGAAAAGGCCATGTGCTGATGAACGTTGAGGCTGGGAGCCTCTAGGCTGGTGAAAAGGCCATGTGCTGATGCACGTTGAGGCTGGGAGCCTCTAAGCTGGTGAAAAGGCCATGTGCTGATGAACGTTGAGGCTGGGAGCCTCTGGGCTGGTGAAAAGGCCATGTGCTGATGCACGTTGAGGCTGGGAGCCTCTAGGCTGGTGAAAAGGCCATGTGCTGATGAACGTTGAGGCTGGGAGCCTCTGGGCTGGTGAAAAGGCCATGTGCTGATGAACGTTGAGGCTGGGAGCCTCTGGGCTGGTGAAAAGGCCATGTGCTGATGAACGTTGAGGCTGGGAGCCTCTAGGCTGGTGAAAAGGCCATGTGCTGATGCACGTTGAGGCTGGGAGCCTCTAGGCTGGTGTAAAGGCCATGTGCTGATGAACGTTGAGGCTGGGAGCCTCTAGGCTGGTGAAAAGGCCATGTGCTGATGCACGTTGAGGCTGGGAGCCTCTAGGCTGGTGTAAAGGCCATGTGCTGATGAACGTTGAGGCTGGGAGCCTCTAGGCTGGTGAAAAGGCCATGTGCTGATGCACGTTGAGGCTGGGAGCCTCTAGGCTGGTGAAAAGGCCATGTGCTGATGAACGTTGAGGCTGGGAGCCTCTAGGCTGGTGTAAAGGCCATGTGCTGATGAACGTTGAGGCTGGGAGCCTCTAGGCTGGTGAAAAGGCCATGTGCTGATGCACGTTGAGGCTGGGAGCCTCTAGGCTGGTGAAAAGGCCATGTGCTGATGCACGTTGAGGCTGGGAGCCTCTAGGCTGGTGTAAAGGCCATGTGCTGATGAACGTTGAGGCTGGGAGCCTCTGGGCTGGTGGTGATGACAGCACTGTTGATTTTGACAGCATTATTATATTATGTCTTTTTTTGTTTTAGCCATCTTTTGAATATAGTTCCATTTAGATTTAGTCATATTTTAGTCATCTGAAAAGTTGTAGTTTTAGTCGACTAAAATCATAAGATTTTAGTTGACTACAGTTTATTTTGTCGACAAACATTTGTCGACAAAACATTTTGGCGGGTCTTGATGGCGTCGTAATGGCTGATTTTACACTTGGTTGCATGCTGAAAATAGTGGATCTACAAGCTGCGACGTGTTATGAGCTTGTAGATCTGCTATTTCAGACACCCAACACCCGAACGCAACCAAACATAAAATGACGTCCCTCCCTAACATTTTAGTCTAGTTTTTATTTGTTGACGAAATTGTCAATATATTTAGTCTTAGTCATCATAGCTTAGGGTTTATTTATAGTTTTATTTAGTTTTTGTCATTGAAAAAAAGGTAGTGACTAAACATTTTGTCGCCATAGTTGTAGTCAACGAAATCTACACCGGACGACGGAAACACGGAAGCCTAGCGGTTCCTGGTTCAATCCCTAGCTGGCTCCTTTCAGTTCGGTGTCGAACTGTCCCTGAGCAAGACACTGTGACCGATGAGCAGGTTGATGCTTTGCATGGTTGTCTGTGCTGTTGCCTGTTGGTGTGTGAAGTGAATGCGTACCACATCCTGCATAGAGCATAGCAGTGGCGGACATTTTCTGGATCCATCCATACAGACCCCATGCATTTTTCCCATAGCGATTTAAAAGAATATTTAAGGCTACTTCCCATCTAGGCTCCTGGTCAGTCATCATGAACATAAAACATTTGATTCTGTGTGAAACTAAAATAAATAATAATATTTTCCTTCCAAATTATAAATTTTTTTCACCGTAAAACAAACATTTCTCTTGTGACTTGTGAGTGACCTGAAAATTGTTTCTCAAATTCTACCGTTGGTGACAAATTGCTGTTTTATGAGTTGGTAGTCTTTTTGTTGGTAGACAATTGTTATTGCACAACCACAACACAGCTTCGACGTGTCTCTGGGCATCCATATAACACTAGCAATATGCCTTAAAATGGGTTTATTTTCAAAATGAAAGGCTCGACTGGAATATAGAGGTGACTTGTCATTTCTGCGGGCAATGCTTGACATTTACTGTAAGGGTGTTACAGTGTTCTGTCTGGCTGCCTTTCCATTTGTGTTGAGTGGACTAGTGTCACTAGCATAGCACCTCCCCATGCCATGTTCTCACATGCCATTACATTACATTACAGTACATGCTCGCCATTTATACGAATATGCTCTCATTTCAAAGGAGTGTTTAATGGCCATGATTCACCAGGATGGCTTGATTCTACTGTAGGCTTATAATGATTTATATCAATATTTTTGGAAATCTCTATGGGAAAAATGAATGGGGTCTGGCTCGGTGGAACCCTAAAATGGCACCACTGTTATGCCCTATAATAATGTGCAATGTCCTATCTGTGCCATTGCAGTCTTGGTGAATGGGTGAATGTGAATGTTGGGTACACATTGCAGAACGCCGGAGGGTTGGAAAGACTATAGAAAGGCACTATATGAGTGTGTAGTCAATTTACCCTTTAAGCAGTATATAAATAAAGCATGTGATCAGGGTCTCACAACAACCGGTCCACGCGGGAAGTTTGGGAAACAGACTGTCTCCTGCTCTGGCTCTCTTCAACGTCCACAAGGACATATTCTAATTCTCTTCCCTTCACACGTGTACACATCATCATCATCATCATCATCATCACCTCTCTGTCACACTCTACCACACTTCTTTCACTAGCCCAAATGTCTGTATCTCTCCCTCGCACTAGTTCCTAGTGAGCGTGCGTGCGTGTGTTTGGGAATGTGTCTGGTTGGACAAACACATACACAGTACCATGAATGCATGTGGCTGGTTCATGCATGTGCGTGAATCATGCATCATGTATGATTCTCTAACAGCTCGCTCACACTGCAGCGTTCAATAAATACTTAGACTAAAAGAGCCATGCGTCATGCGAGGATCATTCATCAAAAGGAGACCCTTTATACTCGATGTGCCAGCCATCAGAGATGACGTATTAACATTGTACACGGTACAAAATACATATCATCTAAATTATGAAACAGAGCTTTTCGTAACATTTCAATAAAAGAAGCCTAAGCTTCACTTGAAGCACGCATGTTCTCTCCTATTCACCAAAAATGGGGTGAACCCAATATTTTTGTTTTATTTCGATCAAGAAGCAACAATAAGAGCTCAGCATCACTGCTTTGTATTTGGTATATAGTGGACATTCAGCCGTCAGACTGCATTATTAATGCAGTGTTATTCAGTTGTAGTGGGAAAAGAGAACAAGATAATAAAAATAACATTTTGAATATTGACTTTGTGTGCAAGGTTTGCTTGAAACATGTTCTGGACCAAATTGAGGTTTTTCTTTTTTTCCTTTGCATTTCTAATAGTATTTTTCTCTCATCTGTCGATCTGACTGCCTATATCTCTAGAAAATCTTGACCACCATCACTTTCACTTTTGTACATTTCCTATTCCATTAGTGAAGCAGCAGTCAGGGCTGTATAAGCACATAATATTCCAGTGAATCAAAATAAATCACACCCGTGTGAAGTGAGTGGTGCAACTCCGTGTGGGGGTCCCCGGAACATCCAAACCCCCAGGAACGTGCCCAGGGGGCCGGGCCGATTATGGCGAGCCGCCCCACGTCCGAAACGGTTGAGAAATGACAGAGTTACCGTGTGGGGTTCCCTCTACTGTACCCCCCTGTACTGTACTGTCACTGTACTGTACTGTACTGTACTGTACTGTACTGTACTGTACTGTACTGTACTGTACTGTACTGTACTGTACTGTACTGTACTGTACTGTACTGGCACACCCGAAATCATCATATATACAGTTAATGTGCGTGTGTGTTTGTGTGTGTGTTCGGTTGTGCACAAGTGGTGAAAAACAACCATGCTGTTTCCGTGCTCAGACCCACCCAGCCACCCACCCAGCCATGCATCCAGCCACATACATAGCTCCGTAAGGCACCACTCAATTATTACTGGAGGTGAAGTGTCACTACCAGTAACAAAACCAAACCTAAAACCTCATTTGTATTCTGTAGTATGAACAGAATGTGTCACTGGAGTATAATTTAAGCTTTAGATGAAGGATTCAGTTAAAAGGACTTTAAGGATCAGTCTCCTGGACGCAACATAAAGGTACAGCAGGAGAAAAGAGAAAGATCCTTGAAACCAATTAGTTCCACTGCGAAGACCCTGTCCAGTCCGTAGCATGCAGTTACCTCATGTTGTCACCAGGGCCCTAAGGCTTTGTCCTTCTCCATTTGGGTCAGCATGAGACCCCCACCCCCCATTCTGTTACATAAACCAATGGTTTTAAACCCTTTTCATAGCAAGGTCCATTATTTATTTTTATGAGATTTAGCTTCTCAGACCCAACTTCTCGTTGGATAACATTTTGTCCACAATTCCATAATGTATTGAACAGGCAAACGTTGATCAAAATAAGAATTCTTCTACATTCTCTAATTGTGTAGACTTCTTGTAAATTAAGGAATGCAGATGTTTAACAATAACATTTAACTCTAAAGAGTTAAAGATCTACAAGGGTACTATTATAGTTCTTTTTCGTTCTTTTTTTGCTTTAATTTTTATATATTTTTTACATTTTACAAAAATTGCTCTTTTGCAATGTGAAATGCCACTGAATTCTTAATTATTTTCCTTCTCTATATGGGCACATACTTTTATTGTGAAGGCAAAAGTTTCTGAATGTTCTCAGAGCCTGCATCTCCGCATGCTGGGGGTGGCTGATCTACAAGCTCACAACGTGTCCGGACGCGACGCGTTGTGAGCTTGTATATCAGTTATTTTCAGCACGGAACACATTGTACGGCGAAGAATAAATCAGGCATCACTGCGATTCATTCACTGTGGAAGAGAGATGTCTTTTGTTGGCCGTTCGTGGCGATATTATGGACACGTACCTTCTCGACGCGATAATAACCAACTAAGCTATTGGAAGCTATTTTTCGTGGCACATTATGTTTAATCAAACAACAAGTTCCCTCAGTGTTTGTGTTAGGAGTTGGGACAGTGTCTGCTGCTGTCTGTCAGCGTGCATGATCATCATGCAGTAGCTACATGCGCGCTCCAGTGACAGCTGAGAAAGATTAGTTAATTTGTGTCGGATAGGGACTTATTGGTGGGTTTTCAGCTAAATATTAAGGCCTGTTTATGGTGTGTTTTAGTGCCGGGGATTTCGCCTGGAAGACTCTATTGAAACACTCACTCTTGAATGAAAGTTGAACGTGAAAAAGTGACGTTCACACACGCCAGAAATGAACGCGTTCACAATGACGTTCATCAAACAGAAATACAGTACGTTCAGTTCACGTTCACCCTAAATGTGAACGAGTTCGTGAACGATCGTTCTTTGAACGCGTTCGGGTACAACACTGGATGGATGAATGGATTAATCTATTCAGTCTTTCTCCCTCTGTATCACTGGCTAACCGATTTCCACCCCTCAGGGGGTGTTTGTGCCCTGGGGCCACTCTGCCAAACACCCCCCTGGGGGTGTTTTTCGTTTTTTATGATTCTGTATATATTTATCGTTTATATAACTCTCTACGGAATATTTAGCGAAAATATCAACTACATTACCCAGAAAACCCGTGTCGTGTCACGTGACACACGTATTTTTCCTATTGGACGCCCATGACACATGACTCCCCCGTCAGGCTCCCTGCCTGCAGTGCCTGCCAGTGGCTGAAGCCGGACAAAGGATTCAGTCAGTCAGACGACCGCGTCTATATATATAATATATTTTTTTTTAGTAAGTAGCAAGTAGTAATGATCCATGTGTCCAGTGGTCTTCTCCAGTCTTCTCCAGTCCGGCTGCAACAGATTCCACCATCGGATTACACGTGTACTGTGCAAACTCTTCACCCACCGTCATGCTAAGGTAATTTATTTTATTGTAATCGAAAATACCCAATATGACATCGAGCCGACATAGTGCTGATATCAGATAGATGTTGTAGAACCATAAATAGATAGATCTGGCTTAGTCATCGTGACATCACGATAAAATAATAGGCGTTAGAACTCACTATGAGTGATTGCGGGTAATGTGTAACATCATGGCGTCGCCACATTCCACTGGCTGTTGGCTAGTGTTGTGTCGTTCTAATGTCGCCATATTATTTTATCGTAATACTACTTATACAAGCATCTGTAGCGATCATGCTACGACTAACAAAGACAAATTTAATTTGATCGCTAGCAGCCGGGTAAAAACACCATGTATGTAATAGTAGCGTGCACTGACTACAGCTAAATGTTTATTTATTTCAGATGAGGAGGAGGATGAAGAAGAAGAAGATCGGCTGCGACGATGGACACTGAACCTCATTTCATTCATTTCACGGGGGCAGGGTTATATTTTATTTAGCCTACACACACACACACACACACACACACCGTCAAGAACAACTGGACTGCAGTGGAATAAAGCCCTTTGAATTGAATTGAATTGGTTTGGGGACACTGGGGAGGAGTAACTTTTGTACGTAGGCCTATTTATTTTCTGTAATATTTATTATAATGTTATTATGTTGGTAGTCAGAAGAAATAAAAATGCACTTTTCCAATCCGAGATACATGTCATGGATATTTTTTTACACTATTCTGAGGTTTATGGTCTGACTAAGCGAGTTTCAACTGTGATTTACTCTGTAACGGTAGATGGTAAGAACCCAATTTATTTTTTTATAATACAGTATACATTCAAGTCTATATTTTTATACATATCATGGGCACCAAGTTACAGTATATCAAAACAGTCCTTGGATGTGTTTTTTATCAAAACTGTGTTTCTTCATAACAGGTTTTTGAGATACATGAATGAATAGACTAGGGTACTGGTAAAACTATGTAAACATGGTATATATCAAGATGTGCGTTAGAATGTCTACTTTTATCAAAAGAAAACTTTGAGTTTCTATCTTGTTCCAGTTAGGGGCTATTGGCAGTTTTAGCTGGATTGGTCAGTTTGGTCATGACTGACCATGCTATTTATAGATGGCAAAATATCTACAGTGGTACATGTGGGAAACTTTTAATTCTTTTTATTATTGAACTAGACAACTCACCCTTTAAAATGAGATATGTCATAGGTATGTACCCCCAGTAGAAAAAAAGTTATTAGGGAAATAAAACTTCAAACAGCCATAACCTTTTTTGTTGTCCTAGAAACACTAAACGGGGGAAATGCAGGCTCTTTTAAATGGCTTCCAACACAAAAACTAAACATTGTATCAACTCAGTTCATTTTTTTCCTGGAAGCAGACAAGTCAAGCTTTCTCTCGCACAACAGAGAATTTTCAATAAATCATTCAAAAACGCCTTTCTGCCATAGCGAATCTTACCAACTCCAATGAAATCAGCTGATCTGTCAAAGAGTTTAAGGACCTTTGTGTGCCGACACAGGATGTTACAGGAAAAGTCTTTTTTCTTATTCTCATTCTGCTTCTTGGCAGACAATCAGTAAAAAAGAGGCTTTAAAACAGATATAAAAGGATTGGTGTCCCAGGATAGCATGAGCTGGGTATCAAACCTGTACTGTTAGTCCATAAAGGCAACCCGAGGCCTTCCATTGTGCTGCATGATCTCAGACCGTTCTCAAGCAAAAGTCTTTTAGAGGGGACATTTCCAACCCCACCTACCTCCCATTTACTCCAAATAGAGGTAATATGTATTGTATAGGACGCACCCAGGTTGCCGGCCTGATTCCGGCAAGCCACCCCACGTCCGAAACGGTTGAGAAATGACAGAGTTACCGTGTGGGGGTCCCTCTACTGTACACACACACACACACACACACACACACACACACACACACACACACACACACACACACACACACACACACACACACACACACACACACACACACACACACACACACACACACACACACACACACACACACACACACACACACACACACACACACACACACACACACAAAGAGCCCAGATGGCCAACCATAATCAGCTCTCTGCATTTATCATTTGTCATTAACAAATGTTACAGCAGCTGAAAGCAAGAGAGATTACTGTTCAACACAAACATTTAAAAGCACGTACAGATGCCACTTCATGCCATTAGATGAGGAGTTTAGTGGGTTGATATTGGCAGTACATTGTAGCCAGTGTTCATTTTGTTGACTAAAATATTAAGGCATTTGATATTTAACTGAAAGATTGTGTCCTAATGTGTGACTTGTGAAACAAAGTGTGAAGGAGCCCCCCACGCACGCTGCTGTTTCCTAAACAACACGATATGTATATGATGTTTTAGTAATGCTAAAACATCATGGTGAAGAAATCACATATTGAAGCTTTAACCTTTTGCTTTTATGAAATATCCCAGCCCATTAGGGTTCTTGAGGGAGACGCTTCAGAAGGAACATATTGCTAGTTTGGCCACTAAATGCTCTAATCTTAAAATATTTATGGAAAATATAGCCTATATGCACTGAGAGCTTGTAGATAGGCTATTTACTGTGCAACATGCTTCCATAGAAGACACGCTGGCTTTTATGGAATCCAAAAGGCTGAAAACAGACATACTTTACATTACACTTGCATACAGTATACAGTATACCTTACTAACATTAGAATGCTTCCAAACACAGTCTAATTAGCATGCCCTTATCAGTCCATACTGTACATACAGGACATGTCTGTCGTCAACAACAACAACACATTTCCTCGAACTATAATTGATTTGTTTGAGTTTTAACCCATTCTGACCGGGCACCCATTTTGGTGTTGGCATCATGTTATGCTTTAGCTATTGAAAAATAGCAGATCTACAAGCTCATATCGCGCCACCGAGTGGCGCGATACGAGCTTGTAGGTCTGCTATTTTTTGAAAAATCGAAGAACGACTGACATTTTTAGAATCTGATCTCAGGTCAGAATGGGTTCATCAGACCCAGTGTTTGTCCAGCGGAAACCTCGTATGAATCTGATCTCAGGTCAGATTGGGTTAAATAGGAGAGAGGACTGTATGCCTGCAGGCACTGTGTCTTTGGACAAAAGAGGCATTAGCCAGGATTAACCAGGGATTAGACGGAAGGTAGAAATGCGTGTATGCGTGCACGGACACATACACACACACGTGCACGGCAGAATTCTGTACTTTGTCCAAGCCCTAAACAGTTTAACAATGGCAATTTAGAAAGTAGACAAGCTGCCAGGTAGGGAAATGGCAAAACAATGTTCTTATTTTGTGTTTGTGAGTGAAGGATGTAACAAATAGCACAGAATGCTCAGCTGCCCCCTCCTTGTCAGCAGCAGCCTGCGCCACATTAGCATAATTATTAGGAATGTGCTTGTTATGTTTTACACAGGCTGTTAAGAAACCCAAATAAAATGGTTGGAATATAATTTTACCTCCGCGTTTTCGCTGCAGACATTTGTAGGAACTTTGGACTACAATGTTTCACCTGGTCCCCCAATTTTGGATGGTCCATTGTTCCCCAAATGCCATTGGTGCTGACGTGCACAATAACTAACCCTTTCGGACATTTGTGTGTCGAAATAATATGGGCCAGCCGCCCTCACAGCAAAGAGGCAGTCAGGCAGGTTACAGATGGGGCTATAGGGGTTAATATATAATTAGAGCTGGAACTCGATTAAAAAAATTAATCTAATTAATCAGAGGCTTTGCGATTAATTAATCTAGATTAATCGCATTTTAATCGCATATCAATATTCAACCCGAGAACAGCGAGAAACCTTTTTTTTAAATGTTTTTTGGTATCCCAGTGAATCAACAAATAGTGACTACAGGATACCACTCATTTTCAACATTTTACTGTCATTAATATACCTGTTGTGGAAATAATAATAAAAGTCACCCCATTATGTGTTGCCTAGAACTGGAGGTCTGAAAAAAATGTAGTAACAGTAACAAGTACATCTCAGTGACATCACAAAGCTGTACTTACTTCATATTGTTACTGTTTTTTGTCAGACCTCCAGTTCTAGGCAACACAAAATGGGGTGACTTTTTATTATTTCCAGTTTTCAGTACTATAGAAAAACGCCCAGTGAGAAACGTTCCGCGGTGAAAAAAAAAGGTGCGATTAATTTATCTGTAGTTAATCGCGATTAATTTTTCTGTAGTTAATTAATCTAAATTAATCGCAATTAGTCCCGGCCCTATATATAATGTATTCTTGATACAACTGTTCCTCAATAAGAATTGTTCAACAATTTATTTCCATGCTTGCATACTGCAGACTAATGATCCACAATGACCCACAATGTATTGCTACAGACACAAGCGGTGACCAGTACTATATATACTATATAGTGTTATTGTCTGCCTTTTAAAATACTATGTAATATGACAGTGTTTCATGTCCAGGACCCCCAAATTGATACAAATTTGGCTGTGGAACCTTATTAAAAAGTCCTCTTGAATGTTCAAGTTTGTCACGATTTAACCTGATAACAACCTCATCCCGAATATTCAGTCAATGTGGCCATTCACTTTAAGAGAAAAAGTGTTGTATTAGGGGTTGAGTGATACCGAGAGGGAGAAAGAGGATGAGAGAGAGAGGATGAGAGTATAAGATAGAGATAGAGACATGAGGAAAGCCATGCCTTGGGGCGCATTCTCAAATGACTTAATCACATCAACGTGGTGACCTGGATAAACTCTGCTTTGCTACAATACAACTCCCATTACAGTGTCCCCATGAGATCATAGCACAGATACTGACAGTGAATGTATGTGTCATCGTGTGTTCGTGTCTACAGCGATGCATGCAGCCAGAGAGGACGACTCATGGTCACTGCTGTGAGAGGAGGGTTAAAAAAGAGAGAGAAAAAAAAAACTTTTTGTAATTATTCAGATGAGCACAAACGCCCACGATACTCCTGTCACCTCTCATTCAGAGGGGGACCGGAGGAGAGGAGAGAAGAGGAGAGAGCTATTTTCCCCACAAGGGATGAGTTCAAAGAGTTCTTTCCCTCTCTCTCTCTGTCTCTCTCTTGCTCTCCCTACTCCTCTGTGTGCGTGCATGTGTGTTCACCTGTGCATGCATTGCTGCATATGTGAGATTTTATGTTTTGCTTAGGCATGCATCACTGTAATCATATGTGTGACTGAACACACTAAAAACATGTGGATTATTTCTGTAACTCAACTCCTGGGTTACTTGCGTTGAGTTATATTTCTGGGTTATTTTCCAGAGTCATAACCATTTCCTGGGTTATTAGGGACCCAATTCATGGGTTTTTAAAGTGGGTTAAGATTTCTGGGTTATTTTTCTGACCCCATTGTTGGGTCGGATAGGTCACACCCCATGGGAGTGGTTAGAGGAAGTCCATTTTGCAGCATACACTGGGGTGCCAAGGACCGTGTGTTATTGTTCTTATATGTGTTATTATTTGAATATTAGAATGTGTATGTTATGGGTTGTTGTGTTTAGTGTTTTGTTATGGTATTATTTGGTGATATGTTGTTTTATGTGATTTGTTAGCAAAACCATGAATGGAAATGTCTGTTTGTTTGGTCAGTCTCTCTCCCCTTTTCCCATTCATATGTATAGTATCTGTTGGAAAGGGTTTGTTGTTGATGGTTGCTCCAACAAAGAGTTTTCATGCCTCTTGCAGGCAACTATACACAGTAAAAACACTTTTATTTATTTATTTTGTATTTATGTAACGCATCCCAGCCACATCCATTTCCTGGGATATAGGGACCCAATTCATGGGTTATAAGATTTCTGGGTTATTTTTCTGAGAGTAACCTTATTGTTGGCTCAGAGAGTTGGGATTGATTGATTGATTGACTGACTGATTGAACCAATAATGCTTCATTCATAACCAACATTATGGGTCAAAATAACTTGGAAGTTGGGTTATGTTGACCCTCTGAATTGGTTATTTTTATAACCCATAGGCCAAAATTAATAACCCATTTTGTTGTGTCAAAATAACCCAGGGGTTGAATAGGTCCCTTTGTAACCCAGGAGGGGGGTTAAAAATAACCCAAGATGGGTTATTTTTGACCCAGCCATTTTTTGTGTCTATGTGTATATGTCTGTGTGTATGCGAGTGTCTGTGTGTGTGTGTGTGTGTGTGTGTGTGTGTGTGTGTGTGTGTGTGTGTGTGTGTGTGTGTGTGTGTGTGTGTGTGTGTGTGTGTGTGTTTGTGTGCGCGCGTGTGAGCGCAAGTGCGTGCATGCATGCATGCATATGGGGGAATAGGGAATGTGCTCTGTAAGCATTCTGTGTAAGATGACTGCAGGTCTATTGTGTCATTGTATTGTGTTGGGTGTTCCCATTGTCTCAGAGGACAATGAAGTCCTCATTACAAGACAATGCCAAAGCATAGCGATACATCACATGGTTGAGGCACAAGAACAGGCAATGACAGCATAAAAATAACAACAAACATCACCTTTACGACAGTATATTCATGGTATGCGCATGCATAAAGTGAGTGGCAAATCGAGTGGCAAAGTGAGTTTAACGTTGTGTAATGTTCTGTTTGGATGTATGGGCTGTCAAGGCCAGAAAGTAGTTTTTTTGCCACTCAGTAGGCCTAGTTATTCTCGCATAACTTCCGGGTATGATGATGATGATGATGTCACATGCATAGCCGTCCACAATCACAACACCAGAGGGAGCTCAATAAATCACGTTCAACATATATTTGGCTCAAACAAGGGGATAAATCTGTTCTTCTGCTGTGCCACAAAAAAATGTGGAACGCCCTACCAACAGCCACAAAGGATTGGGAAGCCTTACTCTCTTTCAAAACCACTCTAAAAGAGCACTTACAGGTGGCTTCAACCCGATACTGGCCCCTGAAAAAAGTCAAAGATGCCGACAAGGGCTGCAATATAACTAACAGACACTGATCGCCACATTATAGGTGAAAGCAAGAAGAGTGTGTTCATATACAGTAGTATGTTCATACTGTACGTACATGTCAGCTATGGGTTTGATTTTGGCTCATGATCTGTGTCTAATTGGGTCTCATTAACACAGCTTGCAGCCTTGCAGTATAACCACTTGTAACACACTTCATATAGTAGTGTATTAGCGGTGTAACGATATAGTAACTATATAAGTATATCGACATGTAAACAGCAAATATTGTATTGCTTGACTTTGTAAAAAAAAGTACTAATATGTCGGCCGCCATGCGACAAAAAAAATCACTATTCTCATCTGAACTCATCTTGACAAAAAGACAGACTTTGCAGTATTTCTCAGAGAAAACAGGCAGGAAAGAAATCATAATGAGTGGATTCCAATGGGGTGCACGCGTGTTTCGCCTTGTGCCTGGAGGGACATAGCAACCTGCCTATCAACCTGGGCACAGTAGAGGTATGTGTTTTGCTTCTGCCGGTCGATTTTGATATAAAGCTATAAACCCACGGCGACAAGGGTGTTAAGTGCCCATATCACAGCATAGAATTTTGCATAGAAGTAATTATGGACTCATACTGTAATAATGACTCTTTAGTTATAGGCAAAGTGAAGCAGCTTGAGCCCAGGTGGCGTTATACATATGTAGCATAGTCTGTCTTTAGAAGTTGTTTATCTCAGGTTCCATCTTGGGGCCACCCACTGGGCAGCCAGACAAGACAAGAAATCTCTTTAAATGGGTTGTTCCTCTATATTTAATGTTACAAACATAGCATCATTTATATTTAATACTAGCTGGACGTGCATGCAGCGTTACATCTGCATCGTCGAAATGATCAGACCAAAGTTACAGCCCTATATAGCCTCTTCTCCATTTACTTCCAATCAAAAAATGTTAGTTTTAAAAAGTTAAATATTAACCCATTCTGACCGGGCACCCATTTTGGTGTTGGCATCATGTTATGCTTTAGCTATTGAAAAATAGCAGATCTACAAGCTCATATCGCGCCACCGAGTGGCGCGATACGAGCTTGTAGGTCTGCTATTTTTTGAAAAATCGAAGAACGACAGACATTTTTAGAATCTGATCTCAGGTCAGAATGGGTTAATCAGACCAGTGTGTGTCCAGTGGAAAACTCGTATGAATCTGATCTCAGGTCAGAATGGATCATAACACAGCGGCATGGGAAATGTAAGCCCAACCCGGATATGTCCGGGATATATCCTTTTATACTATAGCCTACTGTCAACGATGCAGATCTACGTAATCTTAAATCCAGCGAGACATGATTACGCTAGAGGGCGCTCAGCTAATGGGCCTGTGTGTTGTGTCCAGACATTCCTATCTTCTCCACTTTTTTTCATAGCATTTCAAACATGTCATTCTAAAGTAACAGGGTGCTCTCTCTCTCCCTCTCTCTCTCGCTCCTGACTGGTATTGTGTTGCAACAAATGCAACATGACCTCCAGCCAGGCTGTCAGAAACAGCACTATGGCTGTACCTCGTATCTCTACAGTTACTATTGTGTGCATGCGTGTGTTTGTGTGTGCGTGCGTGCATGTGTGCGTACGTGCACGGTGAGACTAGAGGCACCTTGACAAATCTGTTAATTTTAGGGCCGGGACTAATTGCGATTAATTTAGATTAATTAACTACAGAGAAATTAATCGCGATTAACTACAGATAAATTAATCGCACCTTTTTTTTCACCGCGGAACGTTTCTCACTGGGCGCTTTTCTATAGTTCTGAAAACTGGAAATAATAAAAAGTCACTCCATTTTGTGTTGCCTAGAACTGGAGGTCTGACAAAAAACAGTAACAATATGAAGTAAGTACAGCTTTGTGATGTCACTGAGATGTACTTGTTAGTTGTTACTGTTACAATTTTTTTTTCAGACCTCCAGTTCTAGGCAACACAGAATGGGGTGACTTTTTATTATTATTTCCACAACAGGTATATTAATGACAGTAAAATGTTGAAAATGAGTGGTATTCTGTAGTCACTATTCGTTGATTCACTGGGATACCAAAAAACATTAAAAAAAAAGGCTTCTCGCTGTTCTCGGGTTGAATATTGATATGCGATTAAAATGCGATTAATCTAGATTAATTAATCGCAAAGCCTCTGATTAATTAGATTATTTTTTTTAATCGAGTCCCAGCTCTAGTTAATTTAACAGACAGACAGACAGACAGACAGAGAGAGAAATATACTGTACAAGTAGAGAGTGAGACAGGTGGATGTTTGTACCCACTGGGCTCAAGGCAAGTTTAAAGCCAAAAACTGCAGTACAGAACAAATTTGACATTGGATTCTATCAAGCTATCAAATTCCAATCTAAATGAGAACATTGAACTATCGATCAAAATAGCAGCCTTTTAAGTGAGACATCAATTAGACCATGGTGAATCAAATGTGTTCGCTCTCCCTTCCCCTCTCTTACTCTCTACCTCTTACAATCTAACATTCTCTCCATTATCTCCATGTCTCTCTCAGCTTCACCCTGCCTCTCCTAGTCTCCTGTCATCACAATTAATATGTGACGTTTTCCTGAAGCTATCACAGAGCAGGGAGGCCTTAGTAGATCCCAGCATGGTTTGACTGACGTTGTCTTCTATCAATGTGCCTTGACTGACGTTGTCTTCTATCAATGTGCCTTGACTGGCGTGTGTGTGTGTGTGTGTGTGTGTGTGTGTGTGTGTGTGTGTGTGTGTGTGTGTGTGTGTGTGTGTGTGTGTGTGTGTGTGTGTGTGTGTGTGGGTGAGCGAGCGCACGCGTGCGACTCACACGTGCATTTGAAGCAATTGAGAAATGACTTGGTCTCCAGCTATGCTAGGAAGCAGAGTCACTATTCGTTTCCTAACACAGCTACTCTACAGTACATCCATATTTCATACGGGTATAGGTCTGCTGGGAATGGTAAGCCTTAACCCTGGCATTCGTGCTACGCTCTTACTCTCTCTCCACTGAGCTGTGATTAGCCTGGTTCATGGTTGGTCGACTGCATGCCATGAAACTAGGTGAATGGCCGCAGACCCCCAGCAGAATTATGCCTATAAGACCCTAAGAATATCTCAAACTGTTCCCATTCAAATTGATCACACTTTGAGAATCACTGATGTAATAGGAGACTGTAGACAGGCCCTACCCATTGACCAGCGTTGGCTCTGACTCTGACAGCATCTAGTACACTTTCTTATCCAGAGCCGCTTAGAAAGTAATACTAGATTAAGACTAATTCAGTATAATTGGATAATGAGAACTTACATAACCCCGGAGAAAGTAAATAAATTTGATCCAAACATTCCTGATTTATGTTATAAATGTGGGGAACATAAAGGTACACTGTTCCACTGCTTATGGGAATGTGAGGAGATTAAAACATTCTGGAGGTCTGTGGTCCATTATGTCTCTCAGATTACATCAGGTCCAGTTCCTCTTTGTCCTAAATTATGTATACTCAGTATTTATCCATTAAATTGTACACTAAATAGTAATGAAGAAATAATGACCGACCTTTGGCTGTTACAGGCCAGACGCTCAATTGTGCTATGTTGGAAGAATGTCAATGCCCCTACGATCGGCTTTTGGCTGAGGAACTTAAAAACCAGTTTGGCACATGAGAAACTAACATAATATGTAATTAGGAAGAAACCTGCGGTATTCTATAAGATATGGGAGAAGTTCTTGGACTTCATTAAGCGAGGTGATATTGAAGAGGCTTTGGATGTATAGTGGTTAATTGGAGTAGTCAGATGTGGGGTGGGGGTAGGGAACTGTGCATTTGTTTGTTTAACTGTATGTAATGTGTTTTGTTTAACTGTATGTAATGTGTTATATTTTCGTTTTATTTTTAGTTTTGTCATTATTATTTTTGTTCTGTATTTATTGTCAAATAATTTTGTGATAAGATTTTGTTTGTATTTGTGCTGCCATGAGGATGTGGGGGGAAAAATATATGTAAATTGTTTTGAAAATACTTCTTTGTAGAAAATCAATAAACAAAGAAAGTACAGTATAAATCAGGCATTTCAATGCCATCACAGCCTGCCGATTTAGTCGACTAAATCAACTGTAGATTTAGTTAGTCTAAATAACTAAAAAAAAATTTTTTTAACTTTTTAACTTTTTAACTTTTTAACTTTTAAATTTTAGTCGACTAAATCAACTGTAGATTTAGTTAGTCAACTAAAATGACTAACATATGATTAAAGTAAATGTATTGAAAATACTACTACTCAAGACTGAGGCATTGGAACCCCAAACTCATATAGGCAGTGTACAGTATATGTCAGTCGGTCCAGAGACTACACATCAATGCCATTCAGACAGAAAGAAGGATGTTTGGCTGGATGTACTTCTATACCGGGTGATGCAAACATCAGAAAGGAAAGCACACTAAAAGAACAGAATGACACTTCCTGAGTGCTAATGGGCTGCCTCTATGTAGACACAGAGACAGTCTCCAAACACTGATGTCTGAAAGAGACTATTTATGTATAGGCTAATGCCCAGTGGTGGAAGAAGTACGAGTAGTAGTAAAGGTAGAGTAAAAGTACACAAGTGGGTTTCGGACTATACTGGGGCAACCTCCAAGAGAGGACCAATATCTATACTGGGGCAACCTCCAAGAGAGGACCAATATCTATACTGGGGCAACCTCCAAGAGAGGACCAATATCTATACTGGGGCAACCTCCAAGAGAGGAGCAATATCGGACTAGTTCGGCTTGACAGAGCTCCAGAAAAAGGTTCGCAACATGGATGTCAGAAAACAGGAATGTGTAAATAATCATTGTGTTTGTGATACTACTGTACCTATTCTCATCTTAGGTTCAAGGTTCAACGTTGTACTGTATTGTTACATCTTCATCTTGTGTAGCCTATACAGGTACATAAGAGTAAAACTTATTTTTGTTTTGCTTCCTTCAGACTTAGTAATGATGGATATTAAGGGAATTGTTAGAAAACACAGATATGTCAATTTGTCCCCCCTCACAGCTAGGAATGTTCAAGATGATCTTACATCTTACAGTGTAGTGTACCAACACCGATACTTCCTTCCAACCTGTTCCTGTCTATTTTTGCATCCAAAGAGATCTATAGAATATTTTGCTGGCCTCTCGTACCTCTCGCATTATTTTTGTTAATCCTTGCCTTGCAGCACAAACGTATGCATTATTGAAAAACAAAGTACATAATCAGTATTGCATCGCATGGTTGCACGTGTGACATCCGTGCGGGGGTAGCATAGAGCCCCCCCCCCTCCTTGCACGCACACACACACACACACACACACACACACACACACACCACAGATGCACACAAACCCATTAGCAGTGCAGCACTACATGCCCACACACTTAAATGCAGCAGTCTGCTTAATGCAGAAGTAATGTTGCGAAGACTAGAGACCTCCTCTAGTATAATTTGTTGTCAAGAGCATCGGAGAGGTGAGGGTTCATGAAACCAGAGAGGATCAAGTATAGATGCTGTAAGAAACTAAAAGAAAATGGCCTCATTTGAATGATGAGCACGGAATGTAGGCCGTGTGGTGAGGTCCCTTTTCGTTCAGGTCCGTTCCCACGGAAGGGGGACTACACAATTTTTTCTCCATAAAAGAGATTTATAGGTAGACAGTCTAAATAAAAAAGTTCTACTCGTCCGACGCTGCAGTTATTTTATAATCCGCGATCTAATACGGGACTATTTCTTACAAGGCGTAATAATATGTGCAAGGGGAGTGGTGTGGTTTTGGTCACGTGGACCAATCGCGTAGCCGCTTTATTCCCTTGAGTATGCGCGTAACGTCTTCGTATGCGGAAGAACTTTTTGTTGTCCATAGCAACCTAGCAACTCACTGTTGCGACGCTGTTTTCATTCTCTAAACTGGGAAAATGGGAAAGAGCCGTTGTGCGATTGACTGTACAAACAGATTAAAAAAGAACTCGGAGCTATCCTTTTACAGACTGCCGAAATGTAAAGAAAAAAGAAGTAAATGGATCGCTGCACTTCGCCGATGTAGTCATGTTTCAGGGCTACATGGATTTGGGGGTGCCACTTTCACTTTGTGTCAGGTATGTTGCTTTTTTTGTAAAACCATACGTTCAATGTAAAAGGGCCTTTTCACACAATGTCCCGTTTTAAACGAACCTAACGGAGTTCTCTTCTTGTGGACCAATTAGTGGATTAACATAGTCCGTTACCCGGAAAGAGATCTGGTCAGGAGTAATTACTCATCAACATGTTACGTGAGTCCGTGGAAAGACTTTAATGTTAATGTTCTTATTGATCAACACACCCTGCAGTTACTGAATGTTAAGTCTCCATGGTTTCCCTCAGAATATCGTATGACACTGATTTATATGACACATTAAGAGTCCACTGATAACCACTACAGTGGTTTAATATCAAACTTTTTTTGTTTGTTTTTTTCAAGGACCCACATAACGTTTGATTGTTATTGCACAAATGGACTTACTCTGAGAGTGTACGAATGGAACCAAATGGACCCATAGTGTCAGAGTTACAGACCTGCATGTGTCCATTTGTACACTCAGGCTGTAAGGGTCCATTTGGTTCCATCTCTCAGAGTTACAGACCTGTAAGGTCCATTTGGTTCCTAAGAAGGGTCCATTTGGGGTCCAATGGGGTCCATTGGTTCCATTTGTACACAGTTACAGACATGCAGGCTAATCCTCTCTCACTCTAATGCCAGACTGGCATTAGAGTGAGACACTGGCATTTCCAGTGTGTGCCAGTGGTCACCCTTAGCACCCGTGGTTAAAGCTGCCTACCCCTGCTCTACACCAACAATGTTGTGAGCTTGTAGATCTGCTATTTTCTGCAAATGTTCCCTCCAGAATAGGGATGCTATTGTTCCAGTGGTTAATGTAAAAAAATAATCTCACAATGATTTGGCAGCCCCGTCCCGGATGAGTTTGTTTTGAGGCTGATGTCTGAAACAGGACATATGTGAAAACACCCCATATATGTAAACAAATTAATATCATATTTCTAGTAAATGTTTTTGTTGTTTTTGTTATTTAAGGGGAAAAGAGTGATGATCCTCTACATCCTGACTACGTGCCAAGGTTATTTGGTTTCACCTCCATCACTGATCGAAGTACAGCAGAGGTACAGACTGTTGTTGAAGTCCCAGGCATTGGGCAGACAGAGGAAACACAAAATGACATTGCCTCATTACATGAACAGATTAAATCTTTAAATGCTGAATGTCAATCACTTAGGGATAAAGTCAACAAATTAGAAAGTGAGTTGAAACATCGTACTCTTGATCCTTCAGAATTTGATGACAGCAAAATGAAATTCTTCACAGGACTTTCATGTTGTTGTTCAATTTTGTGTCACCAAGTTTACCACCTCCTGCAAAACAGTCACTTAGTGATACTCAGAGACTTCTGCTTACACTGAGGAAGCTGCGCCTCAATCTGTCTGAGGAACTTTTAGGTTACCTCTTTGGCATTCTTTGAGTCAACTGAGGTAAGCCAAGCAGGTTCATCTTGGCAGCAGTTTTAACCTTGACCAGTCAACTTTCAACACACTGAGCAAATATGTGTGCTACCTGTATGGCCAATCATCTGCCAAAAACGTGAATGATGCAAGGTACAAATCATTCTGTACGGCATCATCAGCTTTGCCAGAACTGTACATTCCCCCAACAAGTGATGCTCTCCACCAACATTGCAAAAGGGCAAACTACCAAGCAGCAGTGATGAGACGTTCTCTGACTAGTAGGATGTGTGCTCCTTCACCCATTGGCAGTGGATGGGTCATGGAGGATGGGGAGTTAACAGTACAATGGATGACTAGAAATCCTGCCCCTGATAGTGTGTTGCAGGTAGTCCACTGTAATTGCAAAAAAAGCAAATGTGAGACTGAAAGATGTTCATGTATGTCTGCAAAACTGTTTTGCACTGATTTATGTCACTGCCAGGACTGTGAAAATGTGTCAAAGGAAACAGAAGAAAGAGGTAGGCCTACATGGGATGATGACTCTGATGAAAGTGATAGGGATGAGTAACCCAACATGTTACCATGTAGGCCTACTACTTTTTTTTTTCAACAATTATTATGCATTTGTATGTTATTTTGTATTTTCAATTTTCATATATTTCCTTGGCCGGGGGGGTGGATGTACAGATGACAGATGCTGTGACCCTTTGCTGTGACCCACTTGTAAATAAATAAATGTTTCATACCATATGTTGTAATAATTCTGACCTCTACTACTTTAATTCTTAGTCTTGTCCATTTGTTGCATTATTCCAATTTAGGGGGCGTGGTAACATTTTGATAGATTTTCTGCCATGTTGGTCCAAGGTGCCCTGATTTTCTTTTCTACCTTTCATTACACATTAGGATGAGACATTTTCTATGTATGAAACATAAGCTCTTGACACAATTTACTGTGTAGGTTTCATTGTACTGTGTGGCAAACACTTAAGTTGAAGCATATTCTTTAACAAATATGCTACATTTCATGATATAAATTCACATATGACTGAGTAAACTAAAGGCACCAATACTTATGTCAGATGTTATGTATATGCATTTGACATTTGAGAAAAAAAAATTGTTGCCAAAAACACATTTTACAAGCAAAAACAGCAGCACACGATTTTCGTTTTTTGGTTATAAACTGTTTATACATTTATGGCTATAAAAAAAAAACAGCAGGTTTTTATGAGTAGAACTTTTTACCCAAAGTCTAGAAGGGTATTATCTATGAAAAAATGCATTGAATGCGTAGTTCGCTTGACATGGGAACGAAACTCATTTTCTAAGCACTTTTTCATGGGTCCCAACACGGCCTAATGGATCCACAGGGGATATTCATGCCGAGGCTCAAAGGACACCCTCACCGTTATACAGTGAAGTCAAATGTACAGTACAGTACAGTACAGTACAGTACAGTACAGTACAGTAAAGTACAGTACAGTACAGTACAGTACAGTACAGTACAGTACAGTACAGTACAGTACAGTACAGTACAGTACAGTACAGTACAGTACAGCCGCTCTGCTACATACAGTACATGATGTGGCATAATGGAAAGCCTGCATTTCATTTCCCAGAGGCCCCCAGGGTCATATTTGCTGTGCTGGGAGTCTCAGAGGGGTATTCTGCTCACCGTCAGCACAAATAAATAGTGCAAACACACAACAAAGAACATGCTGTTTACCTGTTAAAACCCATTCTGACCGGGCACCCATTTTGGTGTCAGCATCATGTTATGCTTTAGCTATTTAAAAATAGCAGATCTACAAGCTCATATCGCGCCACCGAGTGGCGCGATACGAGCTTGTAGGTCTGCTATTTTTTGAAAAATCGAAGAACGACTGACATTTTTTAGAATCTGATCTCAGGTCAGAATGGGTTCGTTAGACCAGTGTGTGTTCGGCGGAAACCTCGTATGAATCTGATCTCAGGTCAGAATGGGTTAAAACTGGGAAAGCATCCGTGTCATTTTAGAATTCAGCTATTTACACGCACGCACGCATTTACTTTAAACTGGGTCCAGTTTTTCCATTTGCCGCTTTCTCTGGCGCATCCCCTGTAGTACTACCTCTGTGTACCCATAGGAGTACTGTAGTACATGTAACCCAAGAACCGTACCACTCTTTTAGAACAGTGGTTTTGATCAATAACTTTAGAAAGATCTTGAAAGTGACATTTTTTTTATTTACATAAATCTTTTCTTCTGGTGTGGGTCCCTGCTGGCACAAAACGGACAAATACATATAATGTTAGGGGTCCTCGGCATGGAAAGAGAGAACTACTGATTTAAAAGGCCTTTTTCAGAATCTGCCTCAGGTCTTTAATGGGTTGAAAATAATGTTGTTCTTGCATCAGTTGAGTAAATCCATTTACCTGCAGTGTGCAGCCATGAGTAAATCTATAAATCTATATACCGGAAGTCTGTGCACACGCTTTGATGACTCATGATGCCCCATCAGCTGGAAGACAAACCAATGGCACAGAGCGACTGGGGTGGAAACCCCTTGTTTGGAGACATGTTCTGTGCCTAGAAACAAAACATGCGCACCATTAGCCTGGAAGCGCAGTTTGCGTGTCATCTGAAAGCATGCCTCACAAAGCGTGCATGCAAGAAACGTGTAGATTTCCCACACAATAATTCCTAATGCAATTATGCCCACTGGAAGGTTTCTGAACTGACCACAGCCCTGCTATGAGACACAGACCCAAGTAGAAAAGATTGTGCTATTTTATCATTCACATTAGTGAGGACCAACGGTTTACACCACTGCCTGTAGCCAACAACAAGTATCCACATGCATGTGTTCTGCTCTCTTTGAGGAGCGCTAGCCCCTCCTATGCCCAGCTTTCCGGGTTTGTGTATTGTAAAGACAAACATTGGAGACAAAAGCGAAGATGGAAAAGTGAGGACGCAAATTGTGATTGGCCAGAATGAAATGATAAGAGTGCCCCTCACTTCACAGCACAGGTGTGATTTCTTTTAAACTCTCCTCTCAATCTGTTATCAGGATTATAGATAATCTGAGTTGATCAAATTCAGAGCAAATCAACAATGAGATGTGATGTGCTAATTTGTCATTTTCTAAGTAAAAAAACAACAAGGAGCACAAATGTTTCCTTTTCCCTAAAGCACACAAGGTTCAAGTGCACTTCCAAAAATGTGGTGTTTGCTTTGCACAACTTGTCTAACCTAACTCTGCCAGCTGGTGGCAGCAGTGAGTTCAACCTCCTGCTGCCATCTGGTCCCTCAGAGACTACGTACTCCGATCAAATGCTGATCGGAGCGATATGCGGCCGCATGCACCCGCTAGAGGCGGGATCAACGCGAGACTGATGACGTATTGAAGCGCTGCCACGGCGCACATGTAAGCACAAGCTAACAGGACTAGACTACTCAGATTTCTGACCCACTGCTTCCGGGTTCATTGTTTCTGCTTGAGAGAGACCAGATCAAGGTAGGAGGAGGGAACTTGTGAACTCAATACTGCCGCAATCTGGTGGTGTCAGGATTGTTTCAAAAATACCAGATCTACAAGCTCATAGCGCGGCACCGAAGTGACGCGCAGTGAGTTTATATATATATATATATATATAGCCTATACATATGCATATACATATACAGTAGCTAAAATCTAAAATGACACAGATGCTTTCTGGGTTTGAATGGGATAAGGCAGGAAGAACCTTTAGAAGAAGGCTGATGCACACTTCAAAGCTTGGTGACAGCCAGGTGCGTAGGACCATAGAGCAAATGTTCAAAAGGGGATCTTTGGTAATAAAATCAAAGAAAGATATGTCGCACACGAGTCTGGAACAAAAAATAGCTCTTTATCATTAAGTCGGCGTTTCGTCAGGACAGACAATAAAGACAATAAAATTAAAGAGCTATTTTTGCCAGTTCCAGACTGTGTGCGGGGCCCTTTTTAATAAAGGAGGAAGACAAACAGAGACTTCGGCAGATAGTGAAAGACAACCTCTCTCTCTCTCTCTCTCTCTCTCTCTCTCTCTCTCTCTCTCTGTGCTGCTAACGTTTTGTTCTATCACCTATGTTGGTCTACCCTGGATCCAGCCCATAGACCCTGCCCACTCAGCCTGGATCCAGCCCATAGACCCTTCCCACTCCACTGAGTGAACTGCTTCAGGAAGCTGGATCCAGCCCATAGACCCTGCCCACTCAGCCATCCAGGCTCAGCCATCCAGCCCATAGACCCTGCCCACTCCACCGATTGAACTGGATCCAGCCCATAGACCCTTCCCACTCCACTGAGTGAACTGGATCCAGCCCATAGACCCTGCCCACTCCACTGAGTGAACTGGATCCAGCCCATAGACCCTGCCCACTCCACTGAGTGAACTGCTTCAATGTGATCAAGCTAATGTTTGTCTGTTCTTTTCACTCTCTAACCAGCAGCAGCAGTTTGATACTCCTCAGTCTGCCAGCTCCATCAGCGCACGACCAGCGACAGAAAGTAATGAGGTCACGTTTATCCGCCACGGCTGAGCGACGGATCAAGGGGGAAGCTCCCCACCCCCCCTTCCCCCTCTCTCTCTCTTATACACTTCTCTGTCCACCTCGTTCATTCACTCATTGTGCTTGCCTTCCAGTCATTAGAGTGCGACAGTTAATATAGTTATCATCTTTACCACCACCATGTGCAACAGGGCCACAGACACCGGGGTCCCACCGGGTGAGTTGCCTCGGAGCTCCAAAAGGTGCATCTAAAGTCAGTGGTTCTCAAATAGTTTCATGTCAAGAACCCCCAAATTAACCCCCCCAGCTGAAAATGATTTGTGCCCTAGAAGAGAAAATGTGTTTTAACCCATTCTGACCTGAGATCAGATTCATACGAGGTTTCCGCCGGACACACACTGGTCTGATGAACCCATTCTGACCTGAGATCAGATTCTAAAAATGTCAGTCGCTCTTCGATTTTTCAAAAATAGCAGACCTACAAGCTCGTATCGCGCCACTCGGTGGCGCGATATGAGCTTGTAGATCTGCTATTTTTAAATAGCTAAAGCACGACATGATGCCAACACCAAAATGGGTGCCCGGTCAGAATGGGTTAAAATAATGATTCAATAGGTTTTATTTCCATATGTATATATATTTTTGAATAGCCAGCATATCAATGTATAAAGTGATGAAAAAATATTGTGATGCTGTATTGTAGCACATTTCTCAACCTTTATTCGTCACGTACAAATGAAAAAGTAGTATGTTCTGCAGTGAAATGTATATACTGTACATGTCAGCCAATAAAACAAGAAAAACAGCACTAGACTAGCCTAAAAATAAATAATCACCTACTAAAGCACTAGTTCCCAAACAGTGGGAACCATTTGTGGGTCACGAACCCATTGTTATGGGTTACAACTCTAGAAAAAATCCCATTTACTTTTCCTACAAAATCTTTAATATATTTCCTTTGCGGTTCAGTCTATAGTATTCACTGATCCTATATGTTTCCTTGATCTTCGCGTGCGAGTGTGTGCGTGTGCGCAAGCTTGCCAGCTTGTGTGCATGCATGTCGACATGAATGAAGCCATCAGTGTTGGTACAACACTGAACGACAAAGCATAGCACATTCACACTCAAGTGTGCACGCTAGGGCACACAGTCACACACACACACACACACACACGTGCGCACACACATAGCTATCCCTCCCCCATGCAGTAATGCACTCCCTGCCAGATAAAAGTAATGTGGGGCATATATCACCAAGCTGTTGGTTAGCCTGTCTTTGTGTGCGTGTGCACGCACACACGTGCATGCATGCATGTGTGTGTGTGTGCTGGTGCGTTTCTTGTATGTCCACCCAAGCATAAGAAAATCAGTTTGAGTGTACAGTATGTGACATGCGTACAGTATGCGTGTCTCTGAAAGCAAGAGCCCTTGCTCGTAGCCCGGTGTATATAAAATGTGTAATAGTGAGTACCAGAGTCCTGGTGTATATAGTATTAGCACCAGAGTGTATATAGTACTAGTAGTGAGTAGTGAGTAGCAGAGTGTATAATAACCCATTCTGACCTGAGATCAGATTCATACGAGGTTTCCGCCGGACACACACTGGTCCTGATGAACCCATTCTGACCTGAGATCAGATTCTAGAAATGTCAGTCGCTCTTCGATTTTTCAAAAATAGCAGACCTACAAGCTCGTATCGCGCCACTCGGTGGCGCGATATGAGCTTGTAGATCTGCTATTTTTAAATAGCTAAAGCATAACATGATGCTGACACTAAAATGGGTGCCCGTTCAGAATGGGATAATAGTGAGTACCAGAGTGTATAGTAGTATTACCAGATGGCCAAGCTGTTGTGAAAGTGGAGCACTGGGCTAAGCCTCCATTATAAGGCTTAAAAACATACTAATCATGCAACAGCAAACTGCATTCACTCCTGATGCTTCTGCTACATATTACATGACGGTACACAGGCACATGTGTTTGCCTGCGTGCGCGTGTGTATCGCCGAGCAGGACCCAAAGTGGGAATTTGGTTGGACCGGCAGTTGTCCAGGTCCGTCAGTCCGTCCGTCCGTCCGCCCACCCGTCTGTCCATCCGTCTGCGTCCGCGTCCTTTGTATGCCCATATATTGAGATTCCTGATCTCTCTCCAAACCTTCCGGTCCCTACTGACTTCAAACCAACACATTACTTCACAGCTATTAAACTGTCAGTAAGTGGCTATCTAATATCGGCTGTGTGTCTCTGATGGACCATGACAATTAAGACATTAACCGGAGAGAGCATGCGGACCTGCCAAGCCTGTGTGCGTGCGTGCGTGCGTGCGTGCATGTGAGTGTTGCATGTGTGCATGCGCGTATACATTTGTGCATGCCCACATGTGTGTGTATGTGTGTGTATGTGGGTGTGTGTGTGAATAGAAAGCTTCACTCTCCTGATTCAGCATGTTAACACCTCCCACAATAAACTGGGGGTAGAACTGACCTGCTGACACAATGCAAACCACACGCACAGGGCGTGGATCTCGTTTGTGTCTGAGCATAGGCATGGCTGAGGCATGGTAACGCCCCGTCTGCCTGTGATTGGTCTATACTGACACTGCCGGTCTTGACTGTCCTCCGAGACGCGTACGTCTTATTTTTGTAGAAGAGGCAAACTTATTGTTTATGCCGTTTGCTTTGATTGAATATTGATTGAACACGTATGTTGTACTATGATTTGATTTGGGTGTGTTCTAAATAAAGTGTTATAGTGTTGATTATCGTGTATTAATCTAATTATAGTAAACTAATACTATTACACTAAATATGAAGGGAAAATAGACATTTTTATAGTACAATAATGTTTAAAGTTTACACAAACAAATTACACAATAATCAACACAAACACTTTATTTTAGAACACAAATGATATTATGGCGTGCATGTTCAATCAGTTATTCCATCAAAGCAAACGGCATAAACAATATTAGTTTGCCTCTTCTACAAAAATAAAACATACAAGTTAGCGTTCTCTTGTATCATACCATACTACTTGTATTATTTCCCACCACGGAGTAACCTCGCATCAGACTATCGAGGCATCCACCTCGGAGGACAGTCAAGACGGGCAGTGTCGGTAGGCCAATCACAGGCAGGCAGGGCGTTACCATGCCTATGCTCGGACACAAACGGAATTCACGCACGCACAGGCGCGCGCACACCAGCCCACGCATGCGCACACCAGCACCACCTGTGTGTCAGCCTACTGTTAAATGCTTCCTATCTCGTGGTCCGCAACAAACTCATCTGAGAAGTGCCAAGTCAGCATAGCTCCATAATGTCACCTTTTTAGACTGCATGTCCTTTCCTTTGCGTGCAGGCATGCATGCGCACGTGTGTGTGTGTGTGTGTGTGTGTGTGTGTGTGTGTGTGTGTGTGTGTGTGTGTGCGTGTGTGTGTGCGTGCGCGTGTGCATGCGTGTAGTCTGGGTGCTCATACGTTGGGTGTCCTGAATGCTGCACAGGTTTAACCGTCTGCCATCTCAGGGACTGCACCAAACTCGTCTAATCTGAGAAGCGCTGAGTCAGCAGCACGCCGCCGCCGCCCCACAGTGATGTCACCTCTAATTTGTCCTTCCCCCTTTCCCTCGGCATCATGGGTAGGGTTACAGCCCGTAGGGGGAGAGCGCTCGCGGTGTAGGTTTACGCTTCGGATCGTTTCCGAGCAGGAAGTTCGGCGGTCAGCATAGAGGCATTTGGCCGAAGATCAACCATCCGACATGGCCTTGTCACTCATCATGAAAATTGAGCATGTCCATTAACCCATTCTGACCTGAGATCAGATTCATACGAGGTTTCCGCCGGACACACGCTGGTCTGATGAACCCATTCTGACCTGAGATCAGATTCTAAAAAATGTCAGTCGCTCTTCGATTTTTTCAAAAATAGCAGACCTACAAGCTCGTATCGCGCCACTCGGTGGCGCGATATGAGCTTGTAGATCTGCTATTTTTAAATAGCTAAAGCATAACATGATGCTGACACCAAAATGGGTGCCCGGTAAGAATGGGTTAAATGACCAAGTGATATATCATCCATCATGTCCAAAACCATTACTTTTCATCAAATGTTCCAGTGGATGTAGTTAATACAGTACCTGGTCACATTATTCATTGGTTAGAACTGTATACGATCCACAGACAGAATGAACTACTTTAAATTCTTTAGTTATAGGGTATAAAGAGCAGATCTACATCTGCACAACGCGTTGCAACGCGACACGTTGTGAGCTTGGAGATGCCATTGACAAGAAATCTGGCCTAGGGTCTAAACCTATGCCTAACAGAAATCTGGCCTAGGGCCTAAACCTATGCCTAACAGAAATCTGGCGTAGGGCCTAAACCTATGCCTAACAGAAATCTGGCCTAGGGTCTAAACCTATGCCTAACAGAAATCTGGCCTAGGGTCTAAACCTATGCCTAACAGAAACTAAATAATATTGATTGTCAATTACAGCAGTGGTTCCCAAATCTTTTAGCATGTGACCCAAAAGAGAAACAACTAGAGAAAATAGCAGATCTAGAGCTTGTAGATGGGCTATTTTCACTCATACTTAAACATTTGCTTTCTAATTTATGGAATTTCTTAGATTTATCTTTGATTTCTTCATTAAATTACAGATATATTTTTTTAATTTTGTTTTCAATTCATAAAAATCTTTGCTTTTTTTTGGAAAGTTTTTTGAAAATGTTTTGAAATTAAATTAATTAAAAACAAAAATAAAGGGACCCATAAAAATGTGTCCGCGATCCACAAATGGGTCCAGATCCAGTGTTTGGAAACAGCATGGAATTGAGTGCCAACAATAACAAAAATATTCTTTAGTTTTGGGTTTCAGAGGCTAAATCTCATCAAATAGTGGTCCGTGGAGCCCAATATATAATGGGCCTTGATGTGAAAAGGCTGAAAACTACTGCTTTACAGTAAAGGGTCTGATGCATTACTTACTACACAACATGGTTATGTTTCTCATTATCGGGAGTCACATTATTGTAACTGCTGGTCTTGTTACAGTCGTCTGTAACATCAAAGCTATATGATGGTGCTATACCCTGACACACTGTGTCGTTTTGAAATATTCCACGTCTCAGATATCTGGGAGGAGAAACATCATTCTTCAAGCCGTCACCCGGGCTCCATCGACCGTATATCACCGCTCGAACATCGTAATGACTTCCACAGGTACATTTCTGCAGGATTAACCCATTCTGAACGGGCACCCATTTTGGTGTCGGCATCATGTTATGCTTTAGCTATTGAAAAATAGCAGATCTACAAGCTCATATCGCGCCACCGAGTGGCGCGATACGAGCTTGTAGGTCTGCTATTTTTGAAAAAATCGAAGAACGACTGACATTTTTTAGAATCTGATCTCAGGTCAGAATGGGTTCATCAGACCAGTGTGTGTCCGGCGGAAACCTCGTATGAATCTGGTCTGAGGTCAGAATGGGTTAAGCTGCAGTCAGTGTTCTTGATGGAAGGAGTCAGGTGGTCCTACAGTTTTGTGATTCCACGCGTCTGCAGTTTGAATCATCCGTCTCCACTTAAAGCCCACTTTCAGTAAATCAACAAATTGTCACTTCCCACAAAGAATATATGTAGGCACAAATGTATTGGTATTATTATACATTGATGAACTGCAAGTCCAATAAACAGAAGCAGACAGTTTGTATTCTGTATTGTCTCCTGAACTGGCAGCATTGTACCAACAATGCATTGCATAAACAGACAGCTGAGCTCGGCAACTAAAATGTATGGTTTGGTGTGGTTATGGTCAGTGTAAGGATCTGGGAGGGCAATTAGCCAATGAAATTGGGAGGGGTGGATAGCTAATGAGATTGGGAGGGTGGTTAGCCAATGAGATTGCATGACCTCAGACTCCTGGACTCGAAGCATGCAGAAATGGGGTGCTGGGACACTGAGATCACGTGGACAGTACATGACCTGGCTGAGACATAAGGTTATGTCAAACGTGTGTGTGTGTGTGTGTGTGTGCTCGCGCGAGCGAGCATGTGTCAGGGTGTTTGTTTGAGAGAGAGAGAGAGAGAGAGAGAGAGAGAGAGAGAGGGATATAGACAGAGAGAGATACTGTATAGCATATTGTCTGACAAATGTTGCAGGCTGGTTCCATAAGTCACTGAGTCAGAAGCGTCCGCTTGGCGCCTTACACCACTGAGCCATATGGGCGCCTTCCCAGCGGTCCCGTTACTTCAATAAATCAGACGTAAATGGAGAGAGACTGGCTTTTAATGGAGGGAGTGTTGCACCCATCTCTCTGTGATGGATCTGCCAATGAATGCTGCTTGCAACTCGCTCTACTGTGACCTTTGCTGTGTAGGAGTGAAAGGCTGAATGCGGCTGCTGTTGTCCTAGTGTACGCTGTGCTCATTAAACACATCCTGTACAAATCTGGAACTATGTATACATTGACGGAGTTATAAATGGATACATTAAAAGAGGATTTTTACTGTGTGGGTCCAATCACCTGCATCCCCTTTACAAAATGGATGAAAATGCGGGGGACCTTTAAGAGCATTTGAGTGATAAAATAATTCTTTGGGGTCCCCTTTTAATACCCTCGGATTTAAATTAATTGAAAAGAGTTTGAAGCTGGCGAGTGCAAGGACCGATAATGACTCTGATCACGCACGCAAATACACATGCACAGATAAACTCAAGAAAGCGGTACAGTATGTATGCGTTTGTACACGTGTGTGCACACGCACACACACACACACACGCACACACACACACACACACGCACACACGCACACACACACACACACACTCGTGCACACACTTACTGTTCATAGTGACTCTGTCATACAATAAACATATGTTCACAGGTGCAAACGCAGACAACACTGTAGAATCAAAGGCTATGCATACCATGTGAAGACAAATACAAATACAGCACACAAACACTACATGCATCATGCATCATACACAGGCGACACATTCATACACACTCAACTCTCCGGCACAGTTCTGCGGACAGAGAAACACTATGTCACTATTTAACCAATTCTGACCTGAGATCAGATTCATACGAGGTTTCCACTGGACACACACTGGTCTGATCAACCCATTCTGACCTGAGATCAGATTCAAAAAATGTCAGTCGTTCCTTCGATTATTCAAAAATAGCAGACCTACAAGCTCGTATCGCGCCACTCGGTGGCGCGATATGAGCTTGTAGGTCTGCTATTTTTCAATAGCTAAAGCATAACATGATGCCAACACCAAAATGGGTGCCCGGTCAGAATGGGTTAAGAAGTGTATGTGTGTACATTTACAATGTACAATTTAGGCATCATCAAGAGCGACTTGCTGTAAATACTGTAACTGTCTGAGTGTCCTTGAAATGTGAAGGTTTGAGAACCACCACACTGTGCACACAGACGAGACTCACAGTGGCAGTGTAAACAGACTAGTGTGTACGTGTACGTGTGTGTGTGTGTGTGTGTGTGTGTGTGTGTGTGTGTGTGTGTGTGTGTGTGTGTGTGTGTGTGTGTGTGTGTGTGTGTGTGTGTGTGTGTGTGTGTGTGTGTGTGTGTGCATGATTGCGTGCACCATTGCGTGCATTCGTGCGTGCACCATTGCGTGCATTCACCCTCACATATACATTATACTAAGTAGAAAAGAATATACTCATCCATCCGTACATGAGTGAGCACGCATTCATCCATCATGTGTCCTGAATATCAAACGGAGTCTAAACCTGGCTTGTTGTTTTGGGGTATTTTTGTGCCTTCACAGTGCGTCTAGCATTATGCAAACTACTTCAGTGAAATGAGACATCATCACACTGTGGAAAGACAATCTGTTCCCACCTCCCCGCTCTCTGTTTGCATTTAGGTTATTGTTGTTTCTCGGCGGTGCTAGGCCGCACGCTGCGAGCATTTGTAGAAAAACGGCACTGCTGAGAGGCTCCTTTGAAATGGCTAATGAGATAATTAGCATGGGGCTTATTAGGGACAGAACAGAGAGAGACAAACAGACAGACAGACCGACAGACAGACAGACTTGGGGCTAACGGAATCTGGTGGGACAAATTAATAACGCCTTGCGGTACTTGTCTCTATTAGTGTTGTCTACACAGACAGACAGACAGACAGACAGACAGACAGACAGACAGACAGACAGACAGACAGACAGGGTTGGTCGGTCAGTCTATGTATATGAAGTTAGACGTAATTTATACCTGGATCACATCCCCCCCCCCCCCCATTCTGAATTCCCATAGACTTTTATATTGTGTGAAATAAGAACTGTGTTCCAAAAATAATAATAATAATAATAATAATAATAATAATAATAATAATAATAATAATAATAAAATAATAATTTAAAAAATGTATGATCACAGCGGATTCACTCATATGGATATGAAGCATCAACTGACTGAACTGAAAATACTAATGTTCGTCTATCTATAGATATATAGACACAGACGCAAGATGAAATAATGAATGAATGAATGAATGAATATTGTCTAGTGTTGTATCTGTCACACTCATTGTGTACAAGACAAAGACAAAGACTCATGGTACAAGCATGAACATCACTGACTACACACAGGCAATCAACATAAAAGCCACCAACTATGCAGGAAAATTAGAGCCTTTTATAAAAGCCTGCCCTGCTCATATGGTACATGTGTATACTTCAACTCCCATGGGCCAGCTGGCCTCATTTGTAGTTCCGGGATGGATGCAACACACATGGTGGTGCTTTTGTTCTAAAGCAGCTTTTAACCCTGAACGTGAACTCTCCATGATCTGCTGTCACACTACTTTGATGTCTATGCATACGTGTGCATCCCCCTCACACCAGCATGTATGCATGGATTGTACATACAGTATACATACAAATACAGGGATTAAGAGAGAACGGATGAACACGCAAGCATATACACACAAACAACTTCAAAACAATCACCTATAGACACACAAAGAGTGTGAAATACTCATGCTGGACCCAGCATGAATCTAAAGTAAATTTTGGTCATATGAAAGCATAACATACTCATAAAGAACCCACACAGGCCGTCATAGACCGTTGGAGATGGTTTAAAATTAGGGATGCTCCGATCAGGTTTTTTGGGGGCGATCCCGATTGTTTTTCTCATGATCGACTGGTACCAATCTTGCGATCTTGCGTAGTGGGACAATTTGAATATTTCCACAATTATGTCAAAACCCACATCAAAACTGCTCCCGTGTGTATGGGGAGGAAGGTGAGAATGTTTAGGCCTGTCACAAAGATGCGAAATGATTTGATTTTATCTTTTATACCACTCAAATGGTATAAAAGATCTCCAGATCGGGTAAATTGTCGATCACCGATTGAGTCATTTGGAGTAAAAATCGGCTGATCACCGATCGGTAACTGATCGATCGGTGCACCTATATTTAAAATGCGGTCTCTGTATGTTTCTGATGTGGAATAATACTAATACTAATCCCACAGCCTCTGCTCCCACAGGGTCATCACTGTGAATACAAAAGGGTAATTAAGCAACTGCCGGGGGTGGGGGGGGGAAGAAAATAGGTTACATTACATATGATAAAATAAATTAAAATAAATTAAAATTTGGTTTATGGCCACCCATGATAATCCCACCCCAGGCACAGAAGACTGTGCGTGCGTGCGTGCATGTGTGCATGTGTGCATGTGTGTCTGTGGAGAGAGAGAAATGGTGCATATCCTAATCTGTGATGAGGGTCAGAGCATTAACATGTAATGCCTGATATATTACAGCCCATACTTGGTAGTGTGACGTATCACGCACGTGGCGGACATTTTCTGGTTCCACCGAGCCAGACTCGATTCATATTTCCTATAGAGATTTCCAAAATATCAATTTATTTTAAGCCTAGACTCAAAGCCATCCAGGATCCTGGTGAAAAATGACCATAAAACCTTTGATTCTGTGAAAAAGTGAGAAAAATGAAAACCACAAAAGTGTGATTTTCTTTTATACTTTCTTCATTATTTAAAAAATTCAATACTTTTACATCTCAGAGGCAAATATTGTACTTTATACTTCACTATAGTTACATGCACAGCTCAAAAAACAAGGATTGCATTCAAGATGCATTCAAGATGTAATTTCATTGAAAATACTTGAATATTGTATACATGAAGAAAGCCTGCCTTAACTTCACATTTGCTGAGCATACCTTCTGCACAGCTTCTTCCAAAAGGACGCAGGGGTCTGACATTCATCCTTTGCCTACAAAGGAGAGCTGTACATACAGTATGTGGAGGCAAACATGCCTGTATTAATACTGTGGAAATTCAACCCAGAGGCCTTCTCCTGGGTTGAAGGTTGAGCCCAAAGGGATGTGCCTATGTAGGATGTATTGTTGCATTCAATGCATTGTGGGAGAAGTGTCATCGTCTTTGGAGCACACAACACGCCCAATGACCTGTGCATCTTAGATTTAAATCCTAGTTCTGACGACGTTATACAAGTTAGCTGTTATTGAGTACGGTGTGGAGCAGTCCGGACTCCCACGCAACATCAAGTGGGAAACCGGCACACATGACTACCAACGGCACCAATAAATACAAGATGGGGTCCAATAAGGGCATATGTAACCGGTGTAATCTGTCTCTCTCTGCGTTGTGTTGAATGGACGGACGGACCCAGAAGTGTCTTTGGAAACCACGCTTTAATTCTGACAAGGAATAACAACAGACACGTCTCCACGTTAGTTCTTAGTAGTGCAATGGCTCTCTCGTTCCAAGACGGAAGTAAAGAAGCAAAGAGCGACAGTAACACAACAAATAATATAACGTAACATACCTGACAAGGAATAACAACAGACACGTCTCCACGTTAGTTCTTAGTAGTGCAATGGCTCTCTAAACAGAGTGAAACAAACACTGTATACATCGATTTGCAAGTACAATTCTTATTATGTTATACAGAGAAGTCAACAAAGACACCCACCTCGTTCCAAGACGGAAGTAAAGAAGGAAGAGGTGGATGTGTCGCAGGACATTTATACAGGGGGCAAAAGGGGGAGACTTAAAGGGGCTGTGACCTCTAATGCAGTATGTATTCTTATACACATGAAACATGGAGAATTAAGTCAGGTAGAAGCACTTATTTGTGTCATATTTTGTGTAATTATATAATACTGTTACACATAGTCACGTGAGACTTCATGTGATGAATCTGTGACGCCATGCAGTCACCTATGATGTATCTATTACATAACGACTCCATATTATTTGGGCATATAAGGTTTCATCAGTCATCCAATGAGAAATTGAAGTTAAATCTTTCAAATATAAAAGCTAAAAAAAGCAAGGTTCCAGACAGTCTCATGAAAGTTCCATGTGAAAAAGAATAAAATAAAAAAATAAATTCAACAATTCTTCTAGTGATGCAATTTTCTGTAATTTGACATACGTAGCCTACAGTATTTAAACTTTAAGGGGATTCTTGTCGAGGGCAATGCTGCTGTATATTTATTTAGATATTCTCATTCTTTTGTTTTTAAGGAGCATTCAGTGATTTGGAAAACCCCCCGGTCCGCCCCGGTAACAAGATGTGCACATGCACGCTCTACATGCGACAGGCCAACAGCACACACACCAAGGCCCGCCCCCTGAGCAGTATAGGATCTGAGAAAAGGAGGCACTGGAGCAACTCAGACAGTTTAAGCCCTTATTTTATTATCAGGGTGCAAGTAAAAAATCGACAACGTTTCGATGTTTCAGTTACATCTTCGTCAGTTAGTAGGATCTATTTTACAAACTCCTTGAAGTCACTCTACATCTAGCCTCGATACCCAGGCTTTCATTTCGTCTGCGCGAAAGATGAAAGCCTGGAAAAAGCCGTGGGCTGAACCAGTCTAAAAGTGGGAGTCAACCCTTCCGGGTGGGCGTCGCTCTAAATGATGTGACGTAGCGCTGCACTAGGGGGGAGAGGAGGGGCCGGGGGTGACGGACAGATCGATGAGATCCAATCAGGGTGCGCGCTTTTCTGAGGCGCGACCCTCCCATCTAGGCCAGAAATGTCTCAGCTTAGGTCAGGCTACTCTACATCTAACCTAAGATAACATACCTCTTGGAAAGGGAGCTGGGGACTTTCTGAGCGGTGCAACCACTCCATTAAGTAGCTATGTGTGTCTGTCCCTGGCTGGCTGGCTGGCTGGCTGTGTCTGTCCCTGGGTCTGTCTGAGCACGAAAATTGCGTTTGATTGGTTTTCACAACCAAGTGTCATTGTTGCGTACACACACACACACACACACACACACACACACACACACACACACACACACACACACACACACACACACACACACACACACACACACACACACACACACACACACACACACACACACACACACACACACACACACACACACGAGGGATAGAGGAGAGATATAGCAAGAAATAGTAACACAGCGAAGGGGAGGGAGAGAGAGAGTACTGTACATAACGATAAAGCACCAGGGAGAGAGAGAGAAAGTGATGTGCCACGAATGAAGCACACAGAGATGAAAAATGCAGCAGACAGCGGTTCCATAATTCATGTTAATGCATGTTAATTCTGACCCTGATGTCTCACACAGCAACATTCACGCTATATACCAGATACGTTTGGAAAGGTTTCTAACACGCCCAGTGTAGTGTCCCCGGACTCCCCAGCAATTGTGTTGGCCGTATCAATGTGTTTATCTGTGTACTGTACTCTCATTAAGACCTGAAGACATTTCTAAAAACGCCTTCTAAACCAGTAGTTCTCAAACTTGTTCATGCCATGCCAACGACCCCCGAAATGATATGTATTTGGCTGTGGCGGACCCCAGTCCCATATCTGAAAATCTTTTGTGCCAGGGACCACAATGTATGGGAGAAGATGTATTCTACAATGTATTATATGAATCAATGCTTGGGGCATTAACATTTGGCTTGGCTGCATCAGTAAAGAAAACTACCGATGCAAGTCGAGAACTGAAACATTTGCTGCATTTTAATTCACTCATTATGTACTGTATCGTATTGAGCACCATGTGTAGGTGAGTGAGTGCATGTACTGTAGCCTACTGTATTGAGGTTTTCCATCAGCTGGATGAATGCAGACTTACCAATTCATTTCTTATGGTGGTCAGTTTAGACCGGGAACACCGGAGGTGTGACACACCTGAATAAACCTCTCAAAATGCAATCCTATAGTGTCGATCAGCAGTTTTTGAGTGGTGCAACCACTCCCTTACGGAGCTACAGTATGTGTGTGTGGGGGTGGGTGGGTGGCTGGGTGGGTCTGAGCACGAAAACAGCATGTTTGTTTTTCACGACCTGTTGCGCAAGGGACCCCCACACGGTAACTCTGTCATTTACTCATTTCTCTACCGTTGCGGACGCAGGGCGTCTCGCCGGAACTGGCCCGGCCCCCTGGGCGCGTTCCTGTGGGTCTGGAACTTCCGGGGAACCTCCCCCCCCCCCCCCGGGACCCCCACACGGAGTTGCACCACTCACTTCACACGGGTGTGATTTTTTTAAATGTTCAAATTACTACTGCGGAGGAAATACAATAACACAACATTTATTATTCAGACAAAAATTGTCAGATTTGATCCATTGTCAGACTCGACCCAAACACAAATGTCCAGGCCACTACAATCAACAGAAGCCCTCTGCCCAGTGGCCTTTGCTCCCAAACCCAAAATGACCTTTCTCTACCATGCTGTACTGTGTAGAACGTGACCCAAACGTTACATACAATTATTTTAAAACCTTAGTCCAGGTACTTTTTAGATTTAGATTATTACGGTATTACAACACACACACAACACACAACCACTTCAGCCGTAGTTTGGCTATTTGAAGGTAGCAGATCTACAAGATCACAATGTGTCGCATGGCACGCATTGTAGATCGATGAGCTTGTACATCTGCTATTTTCAAAAAGATTTGTAGACATGTTATACCATTTGAAAACTTTGAAATGGAACATTCTGCCTAATGAGTACTTCTACTTTTGTACTCGAGTACATTTTGAATTCCGTTGTATAATTATTCAAATGGAATCTGTCTAGCTAGCTACCTCTGTGGTTCTTTCCCATGGTGGAAAAATGGAACAAATGGAAGAGAAAACAACATAATGTTTAGAATGTTACATAGATTTCCTCCACGTTACTGGCTGGATTGCCACTGAATTTGTACTCTCGCCTTAAGTTAATGGCCCTTTCCTCTAGAATAGCACCACATACAAGTTACAACTAGGCCACTAGTTCCACTTGCAATTGCAAAAGAGCTACATATCTAAAAATGTAACTGACAGACTGCCATGAAATACACTGAGCACAGGCAATCAGGCATGCTCCTCAGTGGATGGCCCCTAGCCCCCCTACTGAACATTTTGGGTGACCCCATTGCCTTTTCCCGTGCGATGGAATGATGTGGCCAGCATGTACTGTATAGCCAAGTCTGAATACATCCCATCAAAGTCTGAAAGAGGTTGAAGCAACACAGCAAGTTTCCAGATATGCAGTTACAATATGAAAGGGAAAAACTAAATACAATGTCCCAAGGTGTTGGGACCACCAAACCACCAGAATAGTTTCATCCATTATAGATTGTACAAGAATGTGGAACTTATATAATAAGGCTCTATGCCTTCATGTCTTGATGCTTATTGCTTTATGGGAAGCACTTTCTTGTCACATCAAAGATTTACAAAGTAAAAGAGTGTGTGAAATTTGTTTTTGTGTATAGTTCCCAGTGAGTGACCCTTCCCTCTATACCAGTGGTTCTTAACCCATTCTGTATACGGGAAACCTTTTGGTGTTTTAAGCATTATGTTATCCTTTAGCTGTTGAAAAATAGCAGATCTACAAGCTCAAATCTTTGCTTCTGGGGGGGGGGGGGGGGGGGGGAGGGTGTCCCTGGAACAACATATTGTCAGATGTTTACATATCATTTTTGGGGTCCTTGACATGAAATAGTTTGAGAACCACTGACTTCGTTGTCTCAGGTGACCCCTGTAAATAACGATTTTCATCCAAGGCACCCCTGAAAGACTTACAGTTACTTTATAGAACCTTACATTTTTTATGTCATATTACGGTACGTAAACATTTTAATCTTTCCCCCTAAGGGGCTGTCACAACTTGAGAGAAAAGTAGTTTCCATTACAACAGATATAACTCCATACTTGACGTTTAATCAGTTGAATCCCTATTCCCTATTCTTGGGGAAACATTCACCAAAAACAGGCGATCTACAAGCACACAACAAATCACACTATGAGGGGTCTGCACCTTTTTTTTAATTAAGTGCCATGTTTTTATTTTCTAGATCGTCAGTGTGCGATAATTTTAATTACACCACGTCAAAAGTTCCAATATATTTTGTTTGTCCACGACCACGACTATAACCTTTTCTAAAAAAAATCTTTAAAATTGTTATAATGATCATTAGACTCAGAGCAATAACCTTGTCTATCTCCCAGACTCCCTTCCCAGTCAGAGTTCAGAGTTTTATTGGATGCAGAATTACGTGCAGGATGTAATTTACATACAAATGTGAGGTACTTAGTCAATTAATTTGACTACATTTCTAAGATTCTTAAACCAAAATCTTCTCTCTCACACTGATGCCACTGTGCCAGTGATCACGCATTCCTTTATGTCAAATCAATGTTGTCCCCGGTGCCAAAGGTTGCCTACTTCTGCTCTAGGGACAATTGGACCAAACAATGCCATAAAAATGCCCCCCACAACAACAGAGACACCGGTAATAATGAATTGCATTTTTATTGCGCTTTTCCAAGTGCTCAAAACGCTTTACAATGGTTCATTCATTCATACATTGGGAGGTGAAGCGGCGAACAGTCGACGCCAGCGTCCTCACATCCCACATTCACACACCAATGGTGACAAGCTCACACCGACCAACTCATTGGAGGAAATGTAGGGTTCAGTGTCTTGCCCAAGGACACTTTGACATGTGGAGGAGCCGGGATTCGAACCGCCGACCCAGGGATCATTGGACGACCTGCTCTACCTCCTGAGCCACAGCCGCCCCGGTAGAGAACATGGTGAAGGAGGAACACGTTTTCCACATCTCTGTATCAGCGCCTATATTATTTCTTGCTCCACTGAACTCTTAAGTGTGCATTAGTCTTTGTAATGAGGGGTTTATGCACTGCAAGTCTACTGTAACCAGTGTTGGGCAAGTTACTTTTAAAAAGTAAAGAATTATAGTTATCGTTACTTATCTAAAAAAAAGTAATTTGTTACTTTACATTAAATTATGAAAGTAACTACTTTACTTTACTCAAAAAAATTATAATATAAAAAACGATTTAAAAGAAGGTTTTTTGTTCTGTCGCACAGTAAGAGAAAAGACAACTCCCTCTTAACATTTTGAAATGTAGTGGAACAATAAAACATGTTCAGGAATTTTGACAGCCATTTATTGTAGCCTCAACTTGCCTTCATTTTTTTTATATAATAATCAAATAAAAAATGAGTCCATATATCTGCAGTGATATATAGATATTCTAATTCATCAAATGTATTTTTGAGCTCATCTTCCATTTTAGAATATTCACTGTTCACGGTATTTGGAAAATGTATTTCCTGCACATTGGCCCTGCTTTCACTGGTATCTTGCTGACCAAGGAACAGACTCCACCGTTGAGTTGAGAGGGGAAGCATTTCCTCAACAACATAGGCTACCTAGCAATCATTTTGTCAAGTTGACTCCTGGTGACATGGTACTGTGGCGATTTAAAATCGATATTTCCAAACCACAAACCATCCGATCTCGCCGTTATCCGCATTTGCCATAGCGTGTGGTAATAATGTTCGTTCAACCGGCGTTTTCTTCGTATGCGTTACAAGGGTTTGTGTGTCTGTGTCATAGACTGTAGGTCTGTGTTTACCTACAGGCATAAGAAAAGACCCGCCCTACTCTGTCAGACTGTCTCTGATTGGCTTACCCTGAAATCTGGCCCTACGTTAGCCAATCAATGACCTCTTCTGCGACGTGCTTTTTCAAGTTAGGTGTGAAGCCATGGCCCATGTGGGCTCAGAGGCTAGTATGAGAGGCAGAGCACAAACACAGAGAGCGCTCTCCCAGCAGCAGTCAGCACAGAGACGCAAGTATGACATGACTCGCGGAGCGAAGTTGACATAACGCCATAACACGGTTAACACACTCACAGAAATTATAACGCCGTTATGGAAATGTAAAGCGTTAGGTTACAAATTATTGCAAATAGTAGTTTCGTTATGTAACATAACGCGATGTAAGGGCGTTAGCTACAACACTGACTGTAAGAGGCTGTTCTTGCTGAGTGCTGACACAGTCTGATCACCTAGCTACGTTAGTCCTGCTTATCCCAACATACTGGTAAATATGAAAGAACATACATATGAATAGGGATGAATGAATACATAGTTGAATTTGCCCCTTAAATTTGTCTTTAAGGGGCGCTAGCCCCTTCTATATATAAACAGCTTTTGTCCCCACACGTCTCAAGATTTGCCATTGACCACGCTAAGAGAATTCCGGTCAAATGTCCGCTACATTTTGTCCCTGCCTGTCTCAAGTTTTACCATTGGCGATGAATGGAGAAATGACGTCAGAATTCTGCTAAATATGACGTAAATTGAAAACATTAAACGCCATTGACATTGAAGAGAAAATTTACGTCATATGAAAACGAGCAAATCAGCTAACCAATCACAGGCAACAGCCATTCTGATTGGCCAATGGCCAGTATGAGATGATCCATGCTGATGTATGATGTTAATTCCGCTATATATGACATAAATTAAACATCAAAACATGAAATGATAATAACATAAATTGATGTACAATAACAAGAGCGCCCCTCATTTCACACGGGTGTGAATAAATATATATATATGGCTATAATGTTTGTTTTTCAACGATGATTGTTTAAGACAATAAAGAAATCTAATGTTTGTTTTGAAGACTTAAACAAACATTAGCACCCGTTGCTTAAACAAACATTATGTTGTAATTGATGTTGTAAGATGATAAGAGCGCCCCTCACTTCACACGGGTGTGATTTTTATTATATAGACAGCAAAAAAAGAGGATAGAACATGTGTGCTAAAAAAGGACATGAGCATGGATGAATAAATAGTATTGCCCTTGTTTATATTAAGTGAGGTTTCAATGAATCTCACAACACAATGAGTATTAGTAAGTAAGTAAATATTAGGAATTTATATTATGGTCAGTCTTTTGTTGACTAAGACTAGACTAAGACTAAACAATTTCCGATAACTAAAATAGGACTAAAACTATATATGTAAATCAGAATTTGCTGTCAAAATGAACACTGATTACGGTGCACTTATACTGGCATGAACCTACAGTAGGCTAATTATAAAGAATTACCGTATACAAATATCTTTAAAATGTCTAAATATATTAGTGTACAGACGATGGCACATATAGTAAACAACCTGAAAGAACTGCAATGCGACTGCATTTGTTTCACTACATTTCATCAGTTGTGTCTCCAAGAGGTCCACTTTCTTCAATGGTTACCTTTGAATGAACGCACAGAGGGGACCAATGCTGACACGCACACACTCACACATGCAAATTCACACATGCAAACGCACACATGCATGTACTGTATACACACACACACACACACACACACACACACACACACACACACACACACACAATATCCCCAGTTGGACGTAGCATGGAGGAACAAAACCAAAAAAGCAGACAGCTTCAATGGTGCACATATTGTCTGAGTACAAACAAAGGCAAGACATGCCAGCAACAACTTCTGTGTTCCATTCAAAACTCCCCACACATTGTAGGCTAATCCCAGCAGGACTATACACCATCATATGCAGTGGTACAGTTCCTCATTGACAGTAACAGTGTTGATTTTGTCAACTAAAACTATGACAGAAAATGCTCGTCGACTAGCTGTTTTCACAGAAGAAAACTAAATAACGAACAAATACTAACTAAGCCATGATGACTAAGACTATAGACAAGTTTGTGAACAAATAAAAACTAGACTAAATGTTAGGGAGGAATTAGTATAGAAGAGTTAAAATCACACGTTGAGGGGAGTTGCCAAGAGCAATTTCATGCCCACAAGTGTTTGTTGCAGAAACGCATTCTTTTCACCAAACAGGCATAACTGGTGTCCTGCGTCGAGTGACAATGACGTCAAAGAGTCTATTGATACTCTTCATACCGTTTGCCTGTAATTACATGGCCTATTTCTAAATAAGAAACACCATATCTTATTGTTGGGGGGCATGGCCTATTTCTAAATAAGAAACACCATATCTCATTGTAGGGGGGCGTGGCCTATTTCTAAATAAGAAACACCATATCTCATGAACGAAACATCCAATCATCCTCAAATTGGAATCACACATGGAGGGGCCATTGTACAGCTCACCTTCAAAGGTGCTTTTCACTTATGCCCTCAGGGGGTGCCACAAACTGGAAGTTTCACCGGCTGTTGCAAAACTTATTTCCCCCACAGCTTCCTTCCTTGTCTGACGGCTGCAGCTCACGACTAATACAACCCTGGATAGGCAACCCTACACAGTGGAGATCTGTGCTCTGAGGGGCACCCTATGCTGACAGTAGTCAGTACTTCCAGTGGCTGGAAGTACTTTTCTCTGTGGCTTCATTTTTCAGTTGGCACACTGTGTCCCTTCTGTCATGGCTTCCAGTTCCCACCTGATGTTGTGTGGGAGTCCAGACTGTTCCAGACCGTAATGAATGACTGCTAGCTTGCATAGCGTCTTCAGACTAGGACTTAAGTCTAAGATGTACAGGTCATCATGGACTGTGTTGTATCCCTGGTATCCTCCAAAGAGAATGATACGGTCTCTCACCAAGCAACAGCACAACCCGTTATTACTTGGACCTTTCCCCTTGATCCCAACCTTCTTCCAGGAGAACGTCTCTGGATTGAACTTCCAGAGATTGCTGGGCTTTTTCCGTTTTATACTACCAAATACGTACAGCTCTCCATTGCAGACGAAGACTGAATGGTATTTTCTCTGCCTTTCTGGACAAAGCTTTGTGGAAGGTTGGTTCAGCCAATGGTTGGTCTCTGTGTCAAACACTCTGACATAGTTGTAGGAGTATTCCTCCTCGTCCCCTTCTCCCCCAAAGACAAACATCTTTGTCCCGAGGATAGTGGCAGAGTGGTATGCTGAAGCAGGTGGTGGAGATCCCCGGGGGTTTATTACAGACCAGAACATGGTGGTGGTGTCCAACTTGTACATGGCATTGGTCCAATCAGTCCAGCTGTGTCCTCCATAGATATACATGACCTTCCCGAGGGCGCATGCCGAATGGTCGAACCTCGCCTCTGGAACAGTCCCAGAAACCTTGGGCCTTAACCACCTGTGGGTGTGGACGTCAAATGCGTACGGCCTGTTCTTGCAAAATCTTCCTCGGTCGGTAACTCCACAGACGTAGACATTATCTTCTATCAACACGGCGGTGTGGCCATAGTGCAAGGAGGGAACCTGACGGGGACGCTTTCCGTTTCTATTTATCACTGGGGGCAACATGGTCCAGAGTAAAGTGACCGTGTTGAAGATGTTCACGTGAATCTGATCCGTGGTGAACGTAGAGCTTCCGAACGAGTAGACCCGGTGCACCACTGCCACCACAGCAGGCTGGACGTCTTTCTTCGGTGCTCCCTTCAGGTGCACGGTCCATTGCAGCATGTCACAATGCAGCTCTGAGGTGGATCACAGCAGATTAGAGGGAATCCGCGGAGCGTTGCTCTGTAAAGGAGTGGAGGTTCCTTCACAGAGCACACAATATAAGCATTATTGTGTGCCACTGCCAACACTTATAATGGTACAGCGGCGATAAATGTCAAGCGATGTCTTGCCAATCCGTGAAGTCGATGTTTTTTTTTAGTTTTTTTTTATTTATTCTTTATTTAGGGACATTATTCACAATCATATTATACAACCATTTTTCAAATAGTGTTTCTTTGTCCACAGGTTTTTGTTTTTCATTTTTATCGATGGGTTGGTTTTCCAAATCAGCTGAGTCAGTGATTCTTAACCTTTTTCAATTTCGAGGACTCCCCAGTGTGACATGCATTAGGCCACAGACCTCCATTTGATACAATGTTACCCAGAGAATAGTTTCTGATAACATAGGCTATGCAGTCCCTCCATAGAGCACCGACGTCTGACATAATGTAGGCATTCTACCTGGATACACCCCCTCCCCTCCCCCATTCAGAATTCCCATAGACGTGTTTAATATTACGTCAAATAAGAACTGTGTTCCAAAATTAAACAAATGAGCCCGGCATCAACTGACGGCGAGAAAACACTGATGCTGCCGAATTAGTAACATTTTCGCCCGAAACAGAAAAGGTTGTGATCACGCGATTCCTGGATGTAATCTTCTTCATCACTCCTAAGATCATTCACAGGTTACGTAAGAGTGCCCTCTATCATAAACCACTGAAATCACCACATGACGAGTAACATTTTCCCCATTGGATTCATAGACCAGTTTAACCCATTCTGACCGGGCACCCATTTTGGTGTTGGCATCATTTTATGCTTTAGCTATTGAAAAATAGCAGATCTACAAGCTCATAGCGCGCCACTGAGTGGCGCGCTACGAGCTTGTAGGTCTGCTATTTTTTGAAAAATCGAAGAACGACTGACATTTTTAGAATCTGATCTCAGGTCAGAATGGGTTCATCAGACCAGTGTGTGTCCAGTGGAAACCTCGTGTGAATCTGATCTCAGGTCAGAATGGGGTAACCTTAGATGTGAGGGCCTGGTAGCTGCCCTATAGCTCTAGATGTGAGGGCCTGGTAGCTGCCTTATAGCTCTAGATGTGAGGGCCTGGTAGCTGCCCTATAGCTCTAGATGTGAGGGCCTGGTAGCTGCCCTATAGCTCTAGATGTGAGGGCCTGGTAGCTGCCTTATAGCTCTAGATGTGAGGGCCTGGTAGCTGCCTTATAGCTCTAGATGTGAGGGCCTGGTAGCTGCCCTATAGCTCTAGATGTGAGGGCCTGGTAGCTGCCTTATAGCTCTAGATGTGAGGGCCTGGAAGGTGCATCAAAGGGTAGCGACGTCAAAAGTAATTTTCACTGCCTACAACGCTCGCTTTGCAAGTTCATTCAACTGCTTGGAATTGCATAATATATGCAATAAAGACAAACATTTGGTGATTACGTAATGTTGGTGCCATGTTTACATGATGCATCATTGTTCAATTAGTAAAATTGGATTTTCTAATGATCACCTTTACATATTTTTATTATGATAAATTGAAAGCATTAGAGAGAGAGAAAGAGACAGAATGAGTGGACCACAGTGGCGTCACTACGCAGCAACAGGCCCTGACGCAGGATGGTCCAGAGTGCCCCCCCCACCAAGCCGCTATAGAAACAAATTAACTATGTTTAAAACAACGGTTTTGTATCAGACCAAACACTACTCTAAAATGAATAGATTCAAGCTGTGGCAAGAGGCATTATAATATCAAATTCGGTCTCTTTTCTGTTTAGCCAATTATGAAAATAAACTAAGAAAACAGCCAAAACAATGCGCTATCAATCTATAAAGCCATGTTGCGCATGCAGCACGGAAAACTAAAAAGCGGCAAGCTAGAAATGCTTAATAAAGTAAACAACAAAATAATCAAGTACTGTAAAACACAAACGCATTTTATTTTAAACTATTCATTTTGTTTCTCAAAGCTGTTTTGACCACAATGAATGAGCTGATGGGCAGAATGGACAGTTGTTGCGCAGCAGCAGCAGCGCGCTGCATGCGCCCATGCACAATGAACTATGCTCAAGTCCTCCATGTAAAATGCAGCAACATTCCATTTCCAACACAACAATGTCCATATTAGACTCCATTATCTCCATATGAAAAGCTTCGTTTGAAGACCACCCACAGGCAGCAGGCCACTTGAATTAGCACCTTGGACAGCGGGTTGAGAGGAGAAAAAAAGAGAGAAAAAAAAGAGGTGAAGTTGAGCTATAAAAATATGGTGATGGCGCACCACGAAAATTAGACAGCAATTATGTAATTAAATAAAGAGGCTCTGCCTCTGCGCTCTGATTACCTTATAGGTGAACCTTCCGGGATTTTCTCTCTGCAAAATCATCTATCAGGTCCTTCACATCCAGCTGGCGTGCACGGGTATTCTCGATGGACAGAGTGGAAAGTCCACTGAGCCGACCCTGTCCCATTGTACTCCTCAGATAACTTTTGATCAGCTTTAATTTTGAGAATGAACGTTCGGCTGATGCCACTGTGACTGGAATGGTTATGAAAAGCAGCAATACAGTGCAGACTTCGCCAAAACTAGCACTAATGCAGCATGCTGCTGTTCTCCACAATAAGCAGTTTTGTGAGCTCTCGGATGGTCTTCACGTTTGAAATGAATGATACACGTTGAATGGGGAATCCACAGGTTAAATCGTGATTGTATTTTTCTACAATGGTTTGCGACGTAAAATCAACCTCAGTTAACAATATATTGTTAAGGGGCCCGGCCGCCTCTTTATTTATTTTTATTTTTTAAATTTGCCACCTCTTTTTTTTTTTTTTTTCCTCCCGACCTGGGTGTGCCCTCAGGCGTCATGGGTCCCCACGCAATCGCGTTGTCTGCGTCACGGTAGTGACGCCCCTGGTGGACCATGAATCCTGGACTAATGATCTGTCATTTAAAACCACGTCTCTCATCATGTTTTAGCTTAGTTGTGTAATATTTATCTCCCATAGGCCAAGTGTGTTTTGGTTTGTCATTGAGCATGCAACAATGATACATAATAAATGCATTTGTACATACAGTACAGTTCTATCAAGCATATACTGTAGGTGCGTCTAAGTATACACAATCGTGTGTAGAAGACGAGATTAAACTAGACTACAGTGAATGATGGAGTACCCGAAATTCACACACTCTCTCTCTCACACACACACACATCGAGAAACATACACCCAGACATGCAGACAAAAAGAGACAGATTTGGACAGAGATAGATGAGGTCATCCGAGAGAGATAATTGAGGCACGGCATCTGGCCCGCAGCCTGGGTGAGTGGGGACACCCACGAGAGAGAGAGAGAGAGAGAGACAGACAGACAGACAGATTCTGGGTAAAACAAATAAATAAAACATTGAAAAGTCTCCCAAAAGAAGGAGGATGAGGCAGTCATGGAGGGAATGGGTGTAGAGAGCTATCTGTGATGCTTGTTGTTGTCAACCCAGCCACCCATTACAACTCTGTAGTGACTGACTAGTGAGCATCTCCAATCAGGAGACATGAATAGTTAAACACACAGTTAAATCTGCAGTGCTCATTTAACTGTGAGAGTGCACCACTCTCCGAGTTACAGCAGAACTGTTGAAAACTTAAAAGACCTAAGTCTAGCTCGCAGTGAAGCGAGGATGCGTTTAAAATAGCAATTATGCGGGAACACCTGCTGCACTGGGTACTCACTCGCAGGTGATATACGTATGATGTGGATGAATCACCCCTGAATACATTCCAAATATATACAACATACTATGCATGACTCCATAACATACATGGTCCACCATCAGTCATACAATTAGGAATCCTGGATATACACAACATGTCATAGAGGCTGGGGTAGGATTCGCCCACGTCATGCCCTGTAAGCCAGATGCATATCGTTGTTGTGGAGCAGAAACATCCATATCCTAACTTTATATTTTTTTGTAAATCAAGGCCCGACTTGAAACATCAAAAGATGCACAAGTTTGAAACGCAGCGCGAAGCGACACACTTCGAGCTTGAAGATCTGAGTTTAACCCATTCTGACCGGGCACCCATTTTGGTGTCAGCATCATGTTATGCTTTAGCTATTTAAAAATAGCAGATCTACAAGCTCATATCGCGCCACCGAGTGGCGCGATACGAGCTTGTAGGTCTGCTATTTTTTGAAAAATCGAAGAGCGACTGACATTTTTTAGAATCTGATCTCAGGTCAGAATGGGTCAATCAGACCAGTGTGTGTCCGGCGGAAACCTCGCATGAATCTGATCTCAGGTCAGAATGGGTTAAACATATGATATGACCGACACAGAGACGATATGTACTCACAGCACAGCCGAGCTAAAGTTATAACATGTTTGAAGGCTTGCGATGATCTATGAAGTAGCCCTCATTCTCAGGGGAGGGCGATTTGGGTGGCGATGGAGGTGTGATGTGTGACAGTGAGAGAAACATATTGAAAATAGCATCCCTGCCTGCTGAAGCACACACACGGAAACACGCACGCACACACACATGTATGTACACCTACGCACAGACTATAACACACTTGCAGTCAACACACACAAACAAAATCTCTCTTTTTCTCTGTCTCTCTCTCACCTACACATGATGCGAGTGAGTGAAGTTATGCTGTTGTTATGGCGATAGTGGAACCAAGCTTTAGTAGAATTTCTGAGGGCATAGAGAGAGTAACCATAACAACTATGAACATCTCCTCTAGGCTGCTACTGTGTTCGAGGCTCTGAAGAGACACACACATAGTCGCACGTGCACGCGCACATGCACACACAGTCACACACACACACAGTCACACACACACACACACACACACACACACACCACTACTGTTGTACATATTGTATAGCCTATGAATTAAACCCATTAAAACAGTTTCCGTGCCGGGAATGGTTTAATCCAGGTTACTGTCGCTGCGATATACGACATACCCGCCTTTTGTTTTATGTGTTTAATCCGCTGTATTGTAATAAATAAAAAGAAAATCCGTCTTCGTCGCGGAGATAGAGACTAGATGCATTCGCTTTGATGACGAAACCGGAAATCGTCACATGCTGTGGGCTGCTAGGGCTTCTGGGAAATTGAGGCCAATGGAAATGAATGGGGTGCAACGCCTCATTGAGACGAGTCTTGTGTGCGTCTTCCGGGTGCACCAAGATGGTGGATGATACGCTCGGATCACAACAAACCGAGGGAGCTTTTTTCGCTGGATTTTCGCGGATTAAAAGCCCAAATAATTCAGTGTATGCTCTAAAGGTAATACAACAATCTCGGCAGTGAAGGGGGGTTGATTAAAATGCGGGTTAAGCGTGTAAAACAGTCAAACTGTTAGGATTCTACAAAATGTCTTCTAAATCCAAACAGTTTTCTGAAAAACGTATGTTCCTCTGGGTCTATATCGTCTATGTTGGGTGGGAAACCTAATACCGGTATCTCAAAAATCTGTTTTGAAAGAATTCAAATTTAAAAATATCAAAAGTAGCAGATCTTCAAGATCAAAAGGTGTCGCTTTGAACCACGTTTGGAGCTTGTGAATCTGCTCCTTTTGATGCGTGTGTGTGTCATGCTGTAGATTGCCATGATGTATGTGCATTTAACCCATTCTGACCTGAGATCAGATTCATACGAGGTTTCCACTGGACACACGCTGGTCTGACGAACCCATTCTGACCTGAGATCAGATTCTAGAAATGTCAGTTGCTCTTCGATTTTTCAAAAATAGCAGACCTACAAGCTCGTATCGCGCCACTCGGTGGCGCGATATGAGCTTGTAGATCTGCTATTTTTCAATAGCTAAAGCATAACATGATGCCGACACCAAAATGGGTGCCGGGTCAGAATGGGTTAAGCTTATGATAGTCTATAGAACCAACAATAATTACAATAGAAGGTTTGTCCACAATTCTATGCTGCATTCTATTTAGCCTACTGTACAGTATGTACCATAGGAGAGATAACAGGCAAACGATCAAAATAACAATTCTTCCACATTCTCTAGTTGTGTAGACTTCTTGTGAATTAAGTAATGCACATGTATAACAGTAATTTAACTCTTGAGAGCATAACATTTTACATTCAAGAGTTAAAGTTCTAATAAGGGTCTATTTTGTTACCAACTCTGCATTATTTAGCTGGGAACCACCAAGAAGCCCCTCAAGGACCACTGGTGGTCCCCAGACCACTGGTTGAGATCCACTGGACCAGACCAATACCAGCAGACCACTGGTTGAGATCCACTGGACCAGACCAATACCAGCAGACCACTGGTTGAGATCCACTGGACCAGACCAATACCAGCAGACCACTGGTTGAGATCCACTGGACCAGACCAATACCAGCAGACCACTGGTTGAGATCCACTAGACCAGACCAAAACCAGCAGATCAGGGGTCAACTAATAGGGGATTCACACTATGGTCCCGGGTGCGCACTCGGGACCACTTGGCAGATGTTGTGGTAGTGTGAATGATGCGTACCGTTCCCGGGAGCGGATCGCCCAACCGTCCCCGGGACCGCATGGGGGGCGGGTCTCTGGACCGTTGAAGTGTATTCAGATACGGATCGTTCCAATGTGAATGCATGTGTACCTAAAGAAGGAAGTGGACTGTTTTTTTTTAAAGAACGTGACATTAACTCTAGTCGACGAGCCAAGCGTCAACAAAAAAAAACACAGCCGCTGCACGACGCGTAACACCAGCGCATTTCTCAACGCCGCCCTTCTCCTGTTGTATACACGCAGCACCGCAGTGCGCGCTGATCTTATTCTGCGGACTACACGTGGCTCTTGGGCTTTGCTTGGCACAGTTTCCAAAGTAAAACAAAATAATAATAATAATGCTAAAGTAGAACTAGAATCCATAGCAAACTAATACACTGGAGCACAGAACTGACTAACAGTGAATAGCAGGCAGGCTGACAGTGAAGTAGTATAACGGCAAAAAGCCAAAGAGGCAATGCAATTCAGTGTGTCTGGATTTATTTCAGACAATGTCGCACATTTGATGGTCAGTGTCCGGGCGCGCCAGCCATCAAGCACACCGTCATCAGGAGGATTAAAGTGTGTTATGCAAGTGTACCCGGGTGCGCTGTTGAATCTCGGGCAATGTGAATCATGGCCATCGGGGACCAGGCAACCGTATTCGGAAACGGTTCCAATGAAACGGATATAGTCCGTCTCAGTGTGAATCCCCTATAAAGCTTCCTGCTGGTTTTCCGTTTGAGCACGTCTCTGACTCGTGACTCCCTGGCCAGTGGGACGGGACCTGACATGTGCTGAGGAGGATGGAGCCACCTCCCTAACATTCTGCTGAGGAGGATGGAGCCACCTCCCTAACATTCTGCTGAGGAGGATGGAGCCACCTCCCTAACATTCTGCTGAGGAGGATGGAGCCACCTCCCTAACATTCTGCTGAGGAGGATGGAGCCACCTCCCTAACATTCTGCTGAGGAGGATGGAGCCACCTCCCTAACGTTCTGCTGAGGAGGATGGAGCCACCTCCCTAACATTCTGCTGAGGAGGATGGAGCCACCTCCCTAACATTCTGCTGAGGAGGATGGAGCCACCTCCCTAGCATTCTGCTGAGGAGGATGGAGCCACCTCCCTAACATTCTGCTGAGGAGGATGGAGCCACCTCCCTAACATTCTGCTGAGGAGGATGGAGCCACCTCCCTAACATTCTGCTGAGGAGGATGGAGCCACCTCCCTAACATTCTTGTCATCATTATTATTAAGCAGATATCCAGAAGGGGGGAAATCGACACACACACACACACACACACACACACACACACACACACACACGGATTGACAGATAGGAAAGCCGCAACTGAGGGGCTGCACCATTTGTTGCATGCCGTCACTCCCCATATACTCCCTCTCTCTGTTTCCTGTCTCTCTATACTGTCTCTCTCAAATACAAAACAAAACAAAATGCTGCAACTGAACAGCACTGAGCGTTTTACAGCACTCTTTCACATTGTTTGCATCCTCCTCCCGGGAGGTAAAAGTGAGAATGTGTGTGTATTATTATCTGTGAATTTTTATGTGTCCAGTCTCAGGCGTGTGTGTATGTGTGTGTGTGTGTGTGTGTGTGTGTGTGTGTGAGTGTGAGTGTGAGAGAGAGAGAGAGAGAGAGAGAGAGAGAGAGAGAGAGAGAGAGTCTGTGCACTCCTGTCAACCTCTCTGTGTGTACACATGTCCCCTGTTGTGAGTGTGAATGCACATGATATTCCTGTCTGCTTTCTCTGTCCCTCTGTGTGTGTGCGTGTGTGCGTTCGTGCGTGCGTGCGTGTGTCCAGTGATGTGTGAGTGAGAGAAGCGAGTGCTGTGCTGTGCCGTTCGGCCCTAGAGGAAGCCATGGCTGTATTCAGGGCCATGTATGGGAGCTACAAAGGCCCATTTAGTGCTGAGTGAATAGTTGTTTTCTCCCGCTGGCCTCTAGCGGACTGGGAACCATGGGAGAAGCACTATGAGATACCACTCGCCCAGCCTTGGTATGCACAGTCTCATCCAGCCACACACAAATAAACTGTCTGCTTTGCAAGGCGAGAGAAAACGCACACATGCATAGTATATACACATCACACACACACACATCGTGTGCACACAGAGGAAGGAGCAGGAAGGAAGGATGGAACATCCATTGTGCGGTGCCGATTATGATTCTCCTATTCCCCCCACAAATCAGCATATAAAATGTCATATTTCTTTATGTACTCGTTGAGATATATACACATACACATACTACAGTAAATACAGTATATATATATATATATATATATATATATATATATATGAGACAGATGGTTGAAAGGTACTAACTAGCACCTTTGAAATGCAGGTTCCACACAGAGAATCCAGACTAATGATTAGTCTGGCCACGCCAGGCTATAAAGCTATACATATACTGTACTGTAGGTGTGACAGGTCTGCAGTCACCAAGTCTCACGTGGTCGAAGCCACCGTCGCATGTCGCCAACAACAGAGGGTCTGAATCACACTTCAGAGAGAGGGGAAAAGTCAGGTGCTATTTAATTACTTTTCAATAGTTGTTCCCCAGACAAAAACACTGTAAGCCCGATTTATAGTATGTTTGTTTTGCCACTTAGATATAGGCCTACAGTAGGAATCTAAAGTGTCTGACTGTTGTGAGACTACAAAAAAAGATCACTGTTACGTATTAAAGGGACACTTCACCCTTTTTGCAAAAAAATATATGTTAATGACGTTTAGAAGCTTTAGATCACTTTCCTGGGGGTATTTATGTGTGTAATATGTGGTTTTAGTTATTTTAGATTGTAGCAGTGAGCCCGTTGTCTCTGATGTCATGGACACTGGTCTCACTACCTTCCTGGACTACAATTCCCATAATTCTTTGGTGCACTGCTCCTCCTTGTGGATAGGGGGAAAGCTGTCTTACTGAGACAACATGTAGTCCAGGAAGGAAGTGAGCCCAGTGTCCATGACATCAGAGACAACAGGCTCACTGCTACAATCTAAAATATCTAAAACCACATATTACACACATAAAGGAAAGTGTTCTAAAGCTTCTAAACGTCATTAACATATATTTTTTTGCAAAAAGGGTGAAGTGTCCCTTTAAGCCCAACACACACCGTCTGCGAACGCCGAGCGTCAAAACAGCCGCCTCCGTTATTTTCAATGAACCTATCCCACACCGGTGGCGTCCGACGCTCGCTGGCGCGTGTTCACGCCTCGCCCGACGCTCCGATACGCCACTGTTCTATTTTCCAGGCGTTGCTGCACGGCAACGCCTGTGCAGCGTCGCTGCGCACCCGCTTCACAGACGGTGTGTGTTGGGCTTCACTTGGAAATTCTGCTTAACTCTGAGCTCTTTTTTCACGCTGTGCCTTAAGCCATTCCACCCAAATAAATGTTTTGATGGACCACAATGGAATATCCAGAGTATCCTTTTAGCCTAAATGTGTGACTGTACCTTGTGCCGTTTCATTTCTGACTAATAAAGTATCTAATCAATCAATCAATCAATCAATTGTACAGCAGTTATCGAACAGACAAAAACAGAAGGAAAAAAATAGACACCTCATTCAAATTCTACTAAGTATCTCTTTGCAATTAACAGAATGCCAATCACGATTTCCCCGTAATTGACTTCCTGTCAGCGAATTTCCCTGATCGCTCACTTTCATGAACAGCACGTCAATCCAATACACCTGATCATACAGTGAGTCACCATGTTCCCTAGTGTCTGCTAATGCCAAAAATGTAAAATAACTAGAGCTGGGACTCGATTAAAAAAAATAATCTAATTAATCAGAGGCTTTGCGATTAATTAATCTAGATTAATCGCATTTTAATCGCATATCAATATTCAACCCGAGAACAGTGAGAAACCTTTTTTTTTTATGTTTTTTTGGTATCCCAGTGAATCAATGAATAGTGACTACAGGATGCCACTCATTTTCAACATTTTACTGTCATTAATATACCTGTTGTGGAAATAATAATAAAAGTCACCCCATTCTGTGTTGCCTAGAACTGGAGGTCTGAAAGAAATTAGTAACAGTAACAAGTACATCTCAGTGACATCACAAAGCTGTACTTACTTCATATTGTTACTGTTTTTTGTCAGACCTCCAGTTCTAGGCAACACAAAATGGGGTGACTTTTTATTATTTCCAGTACTATAGAAAAGCGCCCAGTGAGAAACGTTCCGCGGTGAAAAAAAAGGTGCGATTAATTTATCTGTAGTTAATCGCGATAACTTTTTCTGTAGTTAATTAATCTAAATTAATCGCAATTAGTCCCGGCCCTAAAAATAACACAAATTTATGTTGTCTGTCATTATTATTATTATTATTTAAGATTAGTTTTTTGGCTTTTCTGCTTTTATTGATGGTATAAGGAATTGGGATTGACAGGAAAGAGGGAGAGAGAGAAGGGGAGAGACATGCAGCAAAGGTCATCATGAACGGGACTCGAACACGCGACGCGCCGTCAAACCAAGGCCTACAGTATACTGTGTGTGGCATGCGCCTGGACCACTTGGCCAGCGGGCGCCCCTAGTCTGTCATTATTACTCAAAGATGACCCAGTCTCGTTTGTGCTGTTGAGATAAAGCCTGATTAATAGTTTATTCAAAATTGCTGTCAAATCAACACTATAGTGGAAGCTCGATATAAATAGACCAATAGGGGTGAGTCATGTTTTGGATCAGCTTTCAGTGCCATTTCACTCCATCCATTCTTGTACCCAAACCTTCCCAGTCATCACCTCTTGGCTCAAGCACTGAAGCAGTGGTGAGTTTTCTCTGAATGAAGGATGATTATAAATCCCCAGGATTTTAAATTAAACATGCTTTTGCAGGGTTGGCTTTCAACAATTCCTTTTGACCTACAGCACAGCGGAGCTTTGTGTTGGATGGTGGATTTTTGAAGTTATTATATAAAGGTAAGAAATTCAGACGAAAACATTGACTTAGTCTATAGGCATAATGAAGAAATCTTCAAGTCTAGAGTCTAAAGAGTGAATATGGTCGTCATAGACTGTTAGACTATTAAAAGTAAGGTTGTTATTCTGTAAGGTCACCCACAGATTGATCAGTCTGTCTCTAATCACTGTGTTCATTTCAGAATTCTGAAAGTCCCTCAATTGCTTTTAAAGTAGCCTATATCAGACAATACACAGCTCTATGCTGGCATTAATCAAGCACTTTTTATATCCCAATGCTTTGCCATGTACTGTATGTTGTGTAGCAGGCTATGTAACAGGAAACACTTAAATCATATAGATTATCTGTTATTGATTTTAGAATGATGTCAATGGAAATGTAACGTATACACAAGGCTATGGATCAATGAGGATCAATGAGGGTTTCATGAATAGGGTGACAAAGTCCTTTAGGAAAGATTCACTGTTTTTTTTGCTGTTGTTTACCTTGAAGGAAACCGAGAGGTTTAGCCAAGCCTCTGTATGAACACAAGTGTTTTTGGGGAAGGGAAAGTCGGGTATAGGGAGGGTGATCTTTGTTTCTGCGCTAGTGACTCCTAAGGGGGGTGTTGAATGGGAGGAGTAGTGTCCCGGTGGGGACTCCTCACTGACAGGTGAGCCAGTATGGTACAATAGCAGTGGCAACACAGAAATGCGTGGGGAGACAATTAATTGCCATAACAGTTACATTTGGAGACATCTTTAATTGGCTACTTTAAATCTACTACTTGTACTAATTATACGTATAGGTATCTTTTAATGGAAGCGACCAGAGGGGCAAAGACAGATGGAGTAAGAGATGGAAGAGAGATAATGTGTGTGTGTGTGTGTGTGTGTGTGTGTGTGTGTGTGTGTGTGTGTGTGTGTGTGTGTGTGTGTGTGTGTGTGTGTGTGTGTGTGTGTGTGTGTGTGTGTGTGAATAAAGAAAGAAAGTACACTTGAACTGTGGCTCTTGACAAGAGTCTTCAATAAGTCCAACTACCAACATACTAACAACAGGCTATATCATTGTAATATCACCATACAGACCCTCTCATTCCAACAGAACCCCCACATTGATAGCTATCCGTCTTGTCCCAACATAACAGCCTCTAGTCCCAAAGGAACACCCCAAAATAAGACTCAAAACATCATCATACAGGTACAGGCCCTTTTTGACTGTCCAACAGACCCCCCCCCCCCCCCCCCCCCCCCCCCCCCCCCTTCATTTTACAGCGATCAAGCTGCACCTGTTGTTCAGATGAGAATTGCGCAGGCTACACTGTGTGTGCACAACACATGAACACACACACACACACACACACACACTATTGTTTTTTTTCCCTGAATCAGAACATCAGCATGCACCATGGACGACAATTCATATGGGAGGAGTAGCATGCGGGAACTCATTACAAACAACTGTTCCAGTGCAGGCTACACTGTAAAATCCTCAATGTCCACACAGTCAATTACAATTTGGAACTCCAACTAAGACTTTATGAAATCACACTATAGTGCTTTTCAACCCTGTTTATATCAAGGTCCATTATTGATTCGGCATTTGAGCCACAGACCAACATTTGATGAGATTTTGCCTCCCCCCCCACCCCACACACACACACACACACACACACACACACACTAAAGACCACTAGTGGGCCCCGGACCATTGGCTGACAACCACATACACTTGTAGGCTACATTGCCCACTATCAGAGTTAGCTAGATTAACCATCAAAACACTCAGGGTTTCAATGTGTGCGTGCGTGGGCTATGAAAGTCAACCAGGAAATGTACCACAGGCTGTAAACCAGGGATTACCAAGCAGAGCAGACTCATTCATTCATTCATCAATCAACTCACCCACTCCTATCTTCTCGTCCTCCGTGGGGGTCCACATGATGACGACGGGATGGGGGAATCCCAACAATAAGCAACTAGTAGTCCTGTACGTGAACCCGAAGTGAAATCACCGCCACAAAAAAACAAAGTTGAATCTGGTTCATATACACGTCGCTCCGCGGCGAAAACGAAAAACGTGCGTCTTATTTACGGGTGGACATTTTCCGTGAGAATGACGCATATCATTTCTCTATGCGCTTCTTCTCCTCCACAGAGATGAAGAAGGTGCAGGTGCATCATCATCATCATCATCCTCTACATGTTCAGTCAGTCCGTTCTCACATCAGCGTGCAGCGATCGGTCAGAACGTGACGGCGCTGTTATCCGTCACAGAAAGACTCGCTGCGTGGATCATCGTGGATGTTCCTTTCCTTCTTCTCTTCCCACACTGATCTGATCTCCAGACACAGAGTATAATGTGTGTGTGTGTGTGTGTGTGTGTGTGTGTGTGTGTGTGTGTGTGTGTGTGTGTGTGTGTGTGTGTGTGTGTGTGTGTGTGGCCGCTGCTGGGATAAGTGTGGAGGAGACAGGAGAGCGATGCACGGTCCCCGGTCCCGTCGCGGTCTGTCTGTACTGTAGGATATGACTTGGGATGACGGTGGAGCGGTCCCTCTCTCTCTCTCGTCTGCTCTTACTTGTTGTTGGAGAGATGATCCGCTACATTTGGTCTAAGCGGATCAGTCTAAAAGGGGGGTGGATGTGGCGTAAACCCCCCCCCCCCCCTCCTGCTGCTGCCGAGAATAAGCCTTAGTGGTTCTCAACGTAGTGTCCGGGGACCCCCACGGGTCCTGCTGGGGTAATGTGTAGTATAGTATCACATTACATGATGTGATAAAGCATAACCTGATTTATGATTTAGTTAAAGTTAAATGACCAACATATCAACAGATAAAGTGATGCTCATGGGCTGTAAAATGGAATTCAACTTTTAGATTGAACAACTTTAAGTGGCCAATAACAGGAATATTTTTGTTATTATTTTGGAATCACACTTAATTTAAACTTAATTTACCCTATTTCTGGTACTGACACACACACACACACACACACACACACACACACACAAATGCCTTAAATGTGACTCAAAGGTGTCATCTCTCATATAGATGACACCATTTTGACAGAAGTTCCGTACAATTTTAGATAATGCAGCAGGTATGTGACAGCCAGCCAAGTAATGCAATATACGGTACTATAAACTGATACAGACAGAGAGAGAGGGGGGGGGGGGGGGGGGGGTTTGGGTGAAACACAGATTTTTTTGAGAGAGACATGGGAAGGGATGTCTAATGGAACTACAAATCATCATGTATCCCTGCACTGTGTAGGCTACACCAAATGACCTCAGAGCAACTATACCTTTAATTCACTTACGCAGCGGACTGGCCTCATGCTTCCTCCTATGCATGAGGAGTCCAAGCTGCAGCTTCTTTTCACCTGACAGGGGAGAGTTTCCCTGACTGGACGTATCGCGAGGAACATGTTATTCCGACCAGTTCCTTTCCCCTCCATCAGGCGCCCCGGCTGGCCAGCTGGGGGAGGTAGTTTAGAGACCAGGATTACTGCATGTTTTTTGTGAGGGTACCTATACCCTATAGGGGGCACGGGGAGAACATGCAAACTTCACACAGAAAGGGCCTTTCACCAACCCCACCTCAGGTATGGGCACTGATGACACGGAGGAGAGGACACACCAGCACCTACAGCATCCCCAGTGGGAATCGAACCCAGGACCTTCTAGCTGTGAGGCGACAGCACTACCGACTGTGCCAACATGCCCCCAATTTCACTTACATTTGAATAAATTGCTGCTACTTGGTTTCATACCAAGTTAATGCAAATAACCAAAATACTGATTTTCAAACTTTCAAGTTGATACCAAGCTATTAACCTCTCTTATATGCATACATAACTAGAATGTTATGAACATTATGAGGAGTCTTCCCTCAAAATCAGGGCACACTCATAACTAAAATAAGAAATGAATGACACTGATGCTTTCCCGGTTGTAATGGGTTATAATACATCCTCAGTGTTAAATTAACACCACAGGTTTTACAGTGTAAAACAACAAGTGCAACGGCCAATGTATGGCTGCCATTTGCTGTTGTTCACCATGCACATTGTATCTGCTTGTTTTGTACCCTGCAGACGATCCAACACATAACATGACGTACGGATATATTTGGTTCTACCAATGGTGATCTCCACAAAGTCTGCTGATGGACTGAGGCCTTATGGGAAACAAGTGTTCTATACCAACTAGAGATGTCCCGACACTGTATCGGTATCGGAAAAGTATCGGTATTGGCCATTATTTGTCATATCGGGTCATATCGGTATCGGTGAATATGCCTGCAGTCTAACCACTGATCCGACACAGGGGTAAGGGGTTGACACTATGGCAGGTAAATAAAATGTTGGGGCATGTGGAGTTTGCTATGGAGTTGCCCAAACTGCAAGTGCACGTTTGAGTGGGGAGTCTGCTATAAACACAACACGAGATATATATAGCTAGATAGCTACAAACACAACACGGGATATATAGCTTGATAGCTATAAACACAACACGAGATATATAGCTAGATAGCTATAAACACAACACAAGATCACAACACTGGTATCGGTATTCGGTATCGGCTAACACATAAATTGTGGATTGGATCGGAAACGAAAAAAGTGTATCGGGACATCCCTAGTACCAACATAATCTAATGTCTAGCGGTTCCGACCGCTAGACATTGCTGGTCGATTCCGATCCCATAACTTGCGTATCGGTCAATATCACAGTCCTAATCTTTAGGACAGTGGCTCTCAAAGTTGGGTCCAGGCACTCTCTGGGTTCCTTGAGGGGTTTCCAACACCCAAATATATACCCTTACAGATCTGGAACTCAGAGAGCGTGAACATTTAACAAAATGCGTCTGTTCCTTGTACGGTCTCAGTTATGGGGTCCTTGAAACACTGTTCTAGGAATAAATACAAATGGCATTAATATTTTGCAGCTACAACTTGAGTAAAATTATATAAATAGTACATTAAAACCCTCTAGTGGCCATTGACGTTATTTGCGTGTTAAATCAACAAATCCCTCGTGGCCAATGACGTTATCTGCGTAGTACTGCCCTGTCAGTACGTCTTATTATAACAAAATAATGAAATTTTTTGACTTTTTATTTTTATTTTTTATGTAATCTACCAAAAACCGGCCGAAACCCGAAACCACGGCGCGCGTGCACGATACTATGTGATCCGCGGCAAAAAATTTGATATTTTCATTTTGGGTTGTTCCTGGCCGTTTTTAAGCTTAATCTGACTAAGTTATGAAAAAGCTAATGTTAGATTAGCAATCCGGACAGCCAAACTATGTGCTAGGGGTCATATTAGCCTCCTTTGTTTACTTCCGTTTGACAGGAAGTGATTTAGCCAGATTTGACACGCAGAAATCAGAATAATGGAACGTTCCCGCCATCTGGTGGCACTTCTGGGTATTCATTTGAAAATGAAAGTAAAACGTCATGTATTTTATTTAGATCGCTGATCCCTCTTATTGCATTAAAATGACGAATTAAGAAATGGGGCATTGGCCAGCATTGGCCAGATTTGGCGACTTTTTGAATGGCAATCGGAAAATGTGAGATATGGCCACAATGTCACGAAATGTCTCATTTTATAGCTCCAAGTCACTACTTTACAATGAAACAATAATTATGATTATAGCTTGTTCCATCGTTTACTTATAAGCTTTTCAGTAGACCTTGGTTTCAGTGATAAGTCAAACCAAGGTGTACTAAAATGCTTATAAGTAAACGATGGAACATGCTAGGAACATTATTTTTTTGCTGTAAACTAGAGACGTGCAGCTTTAAAATGAGATATTTCGTGACATTGTGGTCATATCGCACATTATTCTATTGTCATTCAAAAAGTCGCCAGATCTGGCCCAATGCACAATAAGATGTTATTAAATCTAGCAATAAGTGGGTTAAGACAGTAGTGCAACATCAACTAAATAATTCAAAATACAAAATAATTGTTGACTGTAAATGAATCATGTGATAAATTACATGGCATCGAAATGGCATAGCATTAGGGGTGCACGGTTATGAAATGAGGATATCCAATCTCCGATTAATTGCAAGGTCATATCTAAAGAATTCACTACAAAATCCTGCTCACCACCTATAAAGCACTCAACAACCTGGCTCCCCCCTACCTCTCTGATCTTCTCAAACCCTATACGCCCCCTCCCGCCCCCTCAGGTCTAGTGAAGCCAACCTCCTGAAGGTCCGCAAGGCCAAGTATCGCACCTGGGGGGGGACAGGGCCTTCTATGTTTCTGCCCCCAACCTCTGGAATGCACTCCCCAATCATCTCAGAGTTGCCCCCCCCACCCTCCTCTCCTTCAAAACCTCACTCAAAACCCACCTCTTCAAGATAGCTTTCGCCAGCTGAGGTCTGGTTAAGATGTCCCCCGTCCCCTGCTTAGCCTTTTATGTTTTTAACCCATTCTGATCTGAGATCAGATTCATACGAGGTTTCCGCCGGACACACACTGGTCTGATGATCTGATTCTGACCTGAGATCAGATTCTAAAAATGTCAGTCGCTCTTCGATTTTTCAAAAATAGCAGACCTACAAGCTCGTATCGCGCCACTCGGTGGCGCGATATGAGCTTGTAGATCTGCTATTTTTTAAATAGCTAAAGCATAACAAATGCTGACACCAAAATGGGTGCCCGGTCAGAATGGGTTAACCTAGCACTGATATTTTACTTGTTTTGCTCAGTTTTCTTTTTTGTTTTCTTGAATTAAAGTTTTTTCCTAGTGTTTTATGTAAAGCACGTTAGGTACTTAGAAAAGCGCTATATACATTTGAGCTATTTTCTGCCGATACCGATTCTGACCGATTCCAATATTAGAGGACCACAATTGTGGTTGCCTGTTAATAAAGTATTCAATCAATCAATCAATCAAATTAGCTATACTCTTTTCCAAATGTCTGTTTTCACAACTGAATGAGATCAGTACACAAATTAAATGTAGATTTATTTATTATTTTTGCTGGTGAAAACCGATTAAATATATCACCCATTCTTGAGATAAGGGACAAAACTTTTTTCAAACTGGATTTTTTTTTTTTTAAGATACATTCAAATCAAATGGATGTATTTGTAGACACAGGTCTCAACTACCAATATTGAGAAGGAACAGGTTTTTCGCATAACATTTCTTTCTAAAATGGGACATTTATGCACTTAATACCCGATTCATGTCAACTCCGTCAGACACACTAAAATACCTTTTAATTGAATTTGATAATTTCAACAATAATATAAAGTCCTCAGTTCTCTTATAATGGCTTTCAGTAATCAAGTTAAGTAATACAATTATTTTAATATTGTTTTTTTCCAATATCACACTATTATGAAATATCCAATTTCTCAAATCCGTCATTTCAACCTCTATTTTCAATATTATAACATGAAAACCATGTAAAAAAAATAAATAATCATCATTACGTATCATTTCAGTTGGTGTTTCAATACATATGCACAAAATATTTAACATCACATTTTCTATTTCTTTGGAAATTAACAAAAACATCACGGGACGAACATCTGACGGAGTTGACGAACATCTGACGGAGTTGACAAGTTTAACTGATTTAGGTTCTAGATCACCTAGGATCTTGATTCTGGTGACTAATCCCACATTTTCAAGGATGAGGAATACAGTGGTACTATTTATATTGGCCCTGTGACCATGGCAGCCATTTTCAAAATGGCAGCCACCTGCTGTTATCTTACAATAACTCAAGTTCTACACCACCTAGGATCTTGATTCTGATGACTAATCCTACATTTTCAATGAGGAGGAATACAGTTTTATCTATTTAGATTTATCCCGTGACAATGGCAGCCATTTAAAAAAATGGTGGACCTGCTATTATTTTACCAATTTAGTCAGGGAATAGGCCTATTATCAGAATAATGTCAAATCTGTGAATACATTTCTTACCAAGAATTTTTTCACCAATGTGTTTGTAAAGGTGTCTACTAACATATCCCACATTGGTTTCTATTGAACCACCCTAGAGGCATTTTTGACAGCTGCTGAAAGTTGGGTACCATACCAAGTGGCTATGGCAAAACTAGGGAGTCTATGGCCAAACTAGGGGTCAAACCCCTTGGGCTAAATTCGGCCATATATCCACTTGCCCAAATGTGCTGACCTCATTTTGTGATGATGGCTATGGCCGTTTTCAGCCCAAGGAGTGTTCTTCGTGCATAGCTAATGCTTGGAATGCATTCAGAATCATGAAAACTCCCTAGTTTGACATGTCACATGCTACTTAAAGCATAATGAACATTTTGCCTTATATAGGTTGTTGATGGTACCCCAACTTTCAGCAGCTGTCAAAAGGTCCCCTAGGGTGGTTGAATATAAAGCAATGTGGGATATGTTAGTAGACACCCTTCCAAACACATTGGTGAAGAAAATTCTTGATAAGGAATTTATTACCAGATTGTATTAATATCCCCTGACTAAATAACTCATCTTCTAGACCACCTAGACCCGACTTCACAAACAGAGACCCGATTGACACCTAAACAACAAGTTTGGACAGCCCCACCAATTAGTGTTACGGAAAATAGCAAGTGTCTACCCTAGGCCCAGAGGGAGACACAGAACTTAGATGCGGCTCACATGTTGCACGACTCCTCAACAAGCTGCCACCAGGGATGAGAGCTGAATTCTGCCGCACAATGCTCTGCGGCCCAGGAGCAACCAACACCCTGTTGGAGTTCTCTGAGTGGTTGAAGCATGAGTCCTAGCCATATAGCCTGTGCAAAGGCAAACACCTTGAAGACCTGCTTGAGGTGAACAGTGAGCAGTGAACAGTGAGCGAAAGACTGAAGACAGAAGATCTGCCTTCAGGACTATCAGGCAGGATGTGCAGACACTGAAGGCATCAGTGTCGTTCTGTGTCCCCAGCATGTCAACCAAAGCAATGTTACCAAATCAAAGGAGCCTTCACCTCAAGTCACCTGGGGCTGGGTGAGCAATCGTATCCTGTATCTAGCCTCACAACTAAATACAGACACTTGGCCAGACTGCCGTTTGAAAGGGTCAAACCCTTCATCCTGATTGGGGAAGACCACCCCACCTAATCACACCAACCAAACAAGTGAGGTTGGGGCCTCCAGGTGGGCCAGTAGCCATTTGCACAAGACTGGGCTGGACCCTGCAGGAAAGCAATCTCCAGCCAAGACAATGTAAGTTGACTATAACAGAGCCCCAGAACACAGAGCTCATGAGAAGGATGGAGAAACACTGGCAGGAGGCCACCAAGATACAACGCCACACTGCAGTGGCCAGTGAAGTCAAACTGTGCGTCTGTACCTGAAAGAGACAAGTCAAAGGCCAGAAAGCCCACCTCCTTTTAATGTCCTGTCAGTAGCAACTCAACCTGCACCTGAAATAAGCCCTGACCCCTCCCAGAGAAAGTTCATCCTTGAAAATGTAATGATTAGTCGCCAGAATCAAGATCCTTGGTGGTCTAAAACTTGAGTTATTGGTAAAATAACAGCAGGTTGGTGGTCACTTTGAAAAACAATGGCTGCCATGGTCACAGGACAAATCTAAATAGTACCACTGTATTCCTCATCTTTTCAAATGTATTATTAGTCGGCAGAATCAAGATCCTATGTGGTCTAAAACTTGAGTTATTGTAAAATAACAGCAGGTGGCGGACATTTTGAAAAACAATGGCTGCCATGGTCACAGGACAAATCTAAATAGTACCAATGTATCCCTCATCCTTGAAAATGTAGTCTTAGTCACCAGAATCAAGATCCTAGGTGGTGTAGAACTTGAGTTATTGTAAAATAACATCAGGTGGCGGCAATTTTGGAAAATGGCTGCCATGGTCACCACGAGACAAATCTGTGATGGCCCTATAGCCAAAATTGTTCCTTAAGGCATGCTCTAAATGTGTGCCAAATTAGAATACGTCCCATTATTCAAAAACTATAATTTTATTGTTTTAGGAACACTTTTGTCAACTCCGTCAGATACATGTCAACTCCGTCAGACACAAAACCTGACGGAGTTGACGTCTGACGGAGTTGACAAAATGTCATTTGTTTTCATCTTAACCCTCTGTAGTACAATGTAGCCATTTTGTTTTTGCTTCATTTGTTAGCTAAACCTAACCCTAAACTTTTATAATAAACATTATTTTGGAATTCTTAACAAAGATCATAATAATGTCCTGACGGAGTTGACATGTAAAAGCTGTGACCACCCTGATATCAACATTGTTTGTTTAAAATATCAAACAATTGAATGCTTGTCAGACCAGGTGCTCCACAGTTGCAACAAATACAAACGGGACTTGGAAAAGGAGTCTTCAGGCTAAATCTGTCGACAATATTTTCTGATTAATTTAAGACTTTTAAAAAACCTGACGGAGTTGACGGGAGACGTGGGACACACATTTGATATGAGATATCTAATGGAAAATATAAATTAAAATTATTGTGTATATTGTTTGCTATGTTGTTGACAATCTACTTTAATTTAGTATGTATATTTATGTGATTGTGACAGTATTAGACACTTTTTTAGCAGTTTGAAATTATGACCACTTGCTGGGGACAGGCTAAATACAGGCGTTTTTGGGTACAGTGCCTGCTTTTAACTAATTCAGATGGCATATGAAAACAATTATAATGAAATTAATGGCATAATAATACACAACTGTATTACATTTAACTTTGCAAGTGCTTTTATTTTTATTAAATTAATTTATTTTTAACAATAATAAGGCTCTTATGTGTGGGACATGTTTTTTCCACTTTTGTCCCTCATCTCAAGAATGAGTGATATACCGATATGCATTTTTAAGGCCGATATGGCCTATTCCGATTATGCTACCGATTAATCGTGCATCCCTACATAGCATGATGTAGTCTACGTATATAGGAAAGCTCCAGGATTTCTCTACATCCAGTAAGAAATGCGGAATTATATATATAAAAATATAGTTTTATGACAGACACGTTCACTCGAGTTGATCTCCATTCACATTTCCATCCAATGCTTCAAGTTTAGCTGTGACCTATGACCTTGACCTGGAATTCAATCCAATCCAATCCACTTTATTTATTAGAGCACCTTTGAAACAACAGTGTTGAACCAAAGTGCTGTACACTCAATAACAAAATAATTCTAAAATACCAAGATCAAAAACAAAACACAATAAACCGGACAACATATTGCCTTGTGGAAACATCAGCTCTCAGTCTGACATTTTGAATGCCAAGAAGTACAAGTGAGAGATTTCAAACGTGATTTAAACACAGGCAGGGTTTGAGACGTTCTAGCTCGTTCCACAGTTTGGGCGCTATATCGGACAGCGGACCTCAACTACCAAAGAACACGGTTGCTTGACAGCTGTGATTTCTCTAGAATTGCAAGTTTTAAATGTAGAAGCAACAAAAGCTCAGTCATTTCTGTCGCCGCTTTGGATGACACTAATGTTACACATGGTAGGTAGGTTAGGTAGCAAACACGCTGGCACATATCTAACAGCACATATCGAATGTATCGCATTACATTCATAGCAATTTCTAGTGTGCGTGTGTGTGTGTGTGTGTGTGTGTGTGTGTGTGTGTGTGCGTGCGTGACTGTGTGTGTGTGTGTGTGTGTGTGTGTGTGTGTGTGTGTGTCCAGTTCACAGTTTATACTGCTGTTGAACTTGAAAATCTCTACTCTAAATCCTAACCCTTGCTGATGATGTGCTCAAGCAGTGGCCGTATTCAGAAAATGCCTAATTGGCAGAGTTAGATCGTGATTAACACCAACAGTAGAAAATGAGTCCAAAGTGTTTACATTTGTCCCCCCCATCTGTAAATGGCATTGGCAAATTTGGCATACCCATCTTTCATAATGCTCTCAATTGTGTATGTACTTCAGTGAATGTGGGGTCTCTGGCCCCGGGATGGGTACTGTGTACAAAGGCTGGGAGGGAATTATCACGATATACCCACTACAGTCATCTACTATGCCACTGTCACAATCCCTATCTTGTCTTAATTTTAGAAATGTCACCTTCCCTTTCAAATAGGGAATATAGCATTAAAGAAAACTTACATTACATGCAGGGCACCCGTGCTGCTTTCTTCCTTCCCTCAGTGCTGTGGAGGGTTGTGGGCAGGGCTGCGGCTACATGCGCTGTGCATTGGGAACCATGCACCTGCCAAGGAGACAAGAGAGAGATATAGAGCTCTCGAGTTCACAGATATCTATAACAACATTTAAGAAATGGATCAAATGTGATTATTTTAAGGGCCTGAAAAGGTTGAGAAACACTGCTCCAGTCTAACACTCCCAATATATAAATGATATACATATCTCTCCAAATTAGGACTTAGGAGGTTTTTGCCGAAGCACTTATTAATACTTTCCATTGGTTCAAATTTTTTTTACACCAACACACAGATGCGGGTTCCCAGTAACGGGTGTTCAATAGCATCGATTTATGAAGAAGAAAATATCATAAACCTTTGGTTTCTTCCGGACACCAATGAGTCTGGGATCTGCATAGGACCAGAAACAAACATTAGCTGGAGCAGGAGTGACTTTGCAAACAGTAGGCTACTGGCCCATATAGCCTACAGTAAGGAACCAGTTGTCTTTTGCTTTCCTCTTTTTGTTTTGTAAACTACTTGGCCTGACTGCATCCTAATAAGTGAGAACCTTGGAAAATATAGCCTAACTAATTGGCAGCATTCAGATTAAGCGACTATTTGAAATTGAATGTTTAACAAAGGATGCTCTTTACTATTCCTTATTATGGCAGTGTCAGAATCATTTTGAAATCATTGCAGCTCGAACATTCTCAGCCAAAGAGGAGAATTGCATTACTACACAGAGTAATACCACCCTCGTGTGGTTAGGAAATGCTAATACATGCTTTGAAGACACTCACGCAAAGTACCAACCCACCAGGAATTATAACTTATTATTATTATTAATACACATTACACACATTACACTGACCTTCAAATACATACAGCTGTCATGACTCATGTTTACAAGTAGATTAGCACACAACCAACTTTGTCGCTGACTTGCTGTGGAAATACACACAGGAATGCTAAAGCGCCATGCCGAACGTTAATTAATTCAGTAATAATTAAGATTGGTTGAAAAACACTAGTGACGGAGCCTCGGAGGCGGAGCATGTAATAGCGAAATGGGAGATATTCTATAACAAATACAGGAGAGTGGAGACGACACTCCCATTAAGTTGCATTAAGTCCCATAGTAACAAAAAACAGCGCCGCCCAGCGCTTCCGCCATTTTGGAGTGATGACGCAACTTCCGGTTGCTTTAAAAACATAAAAAAAAAGGTCATGCTGATTGATTGATTGATTGAAATATTTATTAACAGTTTGCAGAATTACAGTAAATTTCAAGCACAAACTCAATACAAAGACTGTTAACTGTGAGTGGACGACCCAATAAAGCATTACACTTGTTTACAACAGGGTCCACCATGTTCAATTCATCAAGAGAGAACTGCACTACTTTTATGGTAATGGAATAATAAGTGGCCTCTACAGAGACCGGGCTGTGCCCTGGAAGCAGAACCATCATCAAATGTTTTAGGCCTACCACCATTTCATCAGTAAGAAAGTTAGCAACCTCGACAGTAGTCCGGATACTCTAACAAAATGGAAATTGCTATACAAAGCACATCAGAATCCCGGCCATGCAGGCCACTTGCACTCTCTCCATCCATGCTACCATGGCACTGTCAAGTGCCAACACCAGCTGTCTGAGAGTCCTCCTCCTCTCCTCACTCTACAAGAGTGAGGAGAGACTAGCAGCAGGTAACCTAACCTAACCTTATCCATTTGGTTACTGTAGATGTGTACACACTCAGAGTTAGGCCTAATTAACACTGAATAGTTTAGTATTGGCAAAATGTCGTCACATCACAGGTTTACAGAAGGAAAAAATTGGGTGAAATATGTTTTTGTGCATAGTTTCCATTGTATTGTTATTTGTATAGAAATAACGATGATTGCACCCACAGGAAGAGAGACGCTGGATGTGTCGACTCGCTATCAGACACCAGAGAGGAATGTGAGGTCCTTAGGCACAACACATTTGGACAGAATGTCCTCTTTATCAAGGGAAGCCTACGATGGAATAGTTATAGCCTACCGTCCGGAAGGGTCCATTTTGGCACCTTAGAGGTCCCAACTTTGAAAACCCATTGTACTGCATTCCTTTTTACACACGGAAGCAGAATAATGGAAAGCACCACCTCCTTGTGTCCAACAAAGAATACTACAGCTGTTGAAGGAAAAGCTCATAACTGTATGGACATTTTACATTGATTTGAGCCTTGGACAATAAGTGATATTGTGTTGGTTAAAACTAACCTTTATGGTAAAATGTTTTCTTATAAATGTTATTATATTATAACTAGTAATACGTACTGTAGACTATTTGTTCAGTAACTAAACAGGTATCTGTCATGATCATGACATTCTACTTGACAATTTATTGTATATGTATGAATGTGTTACTTAATCAATACTTAATATTTTAAAGAAATGTTTTCAAATGTAAGGTGCATTATAAATGTTGTATTATAAATGATTGCGGTTAACTCAATTTAATTGTGTATTTGGCATTGAACATTGCAACATACAGTATTATTACAGATTACGTGTTTTTGCACAGGACAGATACAGTATGACCAAAACAGTAACTTAAATGCTATTTCCGCAATGTTTTGGGAAGAACACGGAGACCCCCGTGACTGAACAAACACTCAATCACTATAGCAATTATTATACTATCAGCAAATAGAGTACTATGGTAATTTAACAAAGAACTTGTTTTAACAAAAACAAAGAGAACGTGCCCTGCCTTTAACACATTGCATGATTGAAAACATAGTATAAACATAGTATACATTTTATGGTGGTTACATAAAAACCAATCTGACATAAAAACAAACACCATTTCTATATAATATAATATAAATATACTTTTTGGAGATCTGTGCTTTTCATATAGCATACATTCTGTGCTTTTCATATAGCATACATTCATCACATTGAAAAGGTGTGTTCTGTTCTGAAAATATGGACTGAACTCAGGGACTGAACTCCCTGGCCCGTGTTTGGGGGAAGGGAAGAAAGCTAGCCTGGTCAGTTAGCCTGCAGGGCAGCATTCCTTTTCGGGTTTGCGATCCAGTCGGACCGGATCACACGGCAATTTTGTAACCCTGACGAGGCTTTCCTCCGAGGTGGAAGCAGGGAGTGTTGGGCGGGAGGAGTTGGGAAGGGGACTACCCATAATTCCGACATCCAATTACTGGGACGTTTGATCCCGGTCTGTGATTTTGTGAAACAGAGTGAAAGGAGTTCCGCAATCTAGTGTTGCTTCCTAAACAGTTAGCACAATGTAGAATTATATTTACGTCGATATAATGATAGATTCTAGATCTATGTTCTTGCCGTTTATAAATGCAGCCAAACAGTTGAAAAGAACTGCAGATTGAGACTGATCCAAGCCATAACACAATCAACTGATTGATCATTACAAAATAAATAAGGCCTTTGGCCTTTTATGTCTCTTCCATTTGGTGTTTTTAACCCATTTGTACTATTGTGCTTGGGGTAAAATGTAAAATAAGATGATAAATCAAAAACATACATATACCGGTATTTTGGGGACAGACAGACAGACAGAAAACAGCCAAAAACAACCAAACAAACAAATGAACAAACTAACAAAAAGTGAATACAGAAAGCGTTTTGCAGATTGTTCGGATTGAGATGGTCACTTCCTGGTTGGAGTGACGTGTGTCACTGGTGTCAGGCTGTGACTTCAGTCAAAGTAGTATCTAGTTCTACATGAAGATGGATAGATGGATGGATGGATGGATGGACATAGTGGCCGAATTTGGTATTGCAGCTTGGGGCCAACGCTGGTCCGTTGACTATCATTGCGCACGTTCATGATGGCACGTGAACGCCGTTTCATACGTGAACGCTTGCAATGATAGTCAACGGCCAGCGTGTTCGCGATTTGGCCCAATCCATCCCAGAATGCACTCTGTTCCTACCCGGAAGGAGGAGTGAAATCGCCTCATGCGCTTTTGAGCAACTTAATGCAAGTGGGCGGGAGGAGAAATCCGGTGCCGTCTCTATTAATATATACTCTAAGGGTTCTGCATGAAGATGGACGCATGGGTGGGTGGGTTGGTGGATGGATGGATGGATGGATGGAGGCATGGTTGGTTCAGTCAAAGTAGTACTTCTGCATGAAGATGGACGGATGGGTGGGTGGGTTGGTGGATGGATGGATGGATGTTCAGTCAAAGTAGTAGTTCTGCATGGATATGTGTTGTGTTCCTCTGAAGACTGGAGAGACATTGTAGATGAGAGCCTTCTCCTCCTCTAGAACACTGGAGAAGTGGTGATGACTCTTCATGGCTGGGAGGACAAGAGAGAGAGAGAGAGAGAGATATAGATGGATATTAAGGGTTTGTGGGAGTAAGCAGACAAACGCACGCACACACCCACACAAGTGCACACACAGATGGACACCCCCGCACGTACGCACACACGTTTGTAATACTATACTTGTGAGGACATAAATCTGTCCTCACAAAAATGCAGTGTTGCGCCCCATTTCCCCTCCTGGTCAGTTTCAGTTTGCTTGCCGCACCAGTTCGGGTGATTTTATTTTATCTTATTTGCGCAGAAAAATCAGTCGTGGAACATTGTGCCCACTATGTATATTTATACACACACACACACACACACACACAGAGAAATGGACGGTCTCACCTTCTGACACAAAGAAGCTGGCGGTGTAGAAGGAGTTGGTGACGGCGTTGACAGAGTGAACCATGCCAGGCTTATCAATCCATTCAAACGGACTCTTCTCTGGATGCCACTGGACTGCATAGAATGGATACTTGTAGGCTGGAAGACATATTATTATATTATTAATAATAATAGTATTATGGTATCCCAGCCTACAGGTGGAGTTATAAATAAATACAGACAGTGTATTAGACACTGTCTGTATTTATTAATAACTCCACCTGCAGGCTGGGATACCATAATACTATTATTATTATTAATACACTTAATTTAAATATAAGCAGGGGTCTTCATTGTGTTTTAGTTTAGCTGAGAGAGAGACTGAGAGAGAGAGAGAGAGAGAGAAAGAGAGAGAGATGAAGCAGGGATGAGGGATCCCACTACAGTACATAGGCCTACACCCGCAGAAGTTTTATTTAAAGTGTATTAAAATTTGCATTTTTCTCTATCTTTCAAAAATTGTACTCGTGAGTGACATACAAATGGGTCTGCAATCAATGCCTACAAGCCAGTGCCTAGGCCCTAGTGCCTACTAATATATAGATAGTGTACCTTCCATTGTAGAGATGAAGTGTGTCTTCCCATCAGTGTTGGTGGACAGGACCTTATAAAACCTCTTCAGCTTGGCATTACGGCTGTAATTCTGTTGGATCACAGTCATGTCTATGTAATTCTGTTGGATCAGTCATTTCTATGTAATTCTGTTGGATCACAGTCATTTCTATGTCAAAATAGCACACGTTTCGCTATAGTTCTGTTACTTGAAACAGACAGTAGGAAAGCTGAGAGGGAGCCAGTGACAGACAGTAGGAAAGCTGTCTGTCTGTCTGTTTCTCGCACGCACGCACACACGCACACACGCACACACACGCCACAAAGAAACCACTGATTCATTTTTGTGAGTGAGCTCAAAAGCACATGAAAGCAATTTAGTGAGAAACAGGAGAAGAGAGGACAGGAGGGGAGAAGAGAGGAGAGGAGGTACCTGCAGTGAGAGGCTCCATTTATGGAAGTTAGAGGTGATGTTCTCCTCAGACAGAGACTGCATCAGTTGTCTGGGAAACCCTCTGAACAAACGGCTGGACTGGGCCTCTGCGCGCGCGCACGCGGGCACACACGCACACACGCACACACACACACACACACACACACACACACACACACACACACACACACACACACACACACACACACAATTCAGTGCTTCTAAACAGCAAACACTTGAGCTCATTTCTTTATAAGTTTCTAAAAGAAAAAGGCGATCTACATAAATAGATAGATAGATAGATAGATAGATAGATAGATAGATAGATAGATAGATAGATAGATAGATAGATAGAGTATTTTTAAATTAAATGCAACATAAGGTTCAGTCATGTAGTCCTCTTTGAATTGAATATAACTTCTTAATTTCGCCTTTTTCACAATGTCCACCCTCCATTTCTGCTGATGTAACATTGACAGTTTATATTTGACTGTATTAATGTTACAATGAAGGTTATTTAAAAAATATGGGTTTAAGTCAGAAATTGAGAAAATTGAGGAGACCTCTCTTATCCACGGAAGATTACATATTTTATTCCAATTAAATATCATTTTTGTAAGCCTCTCTTCTGGCATTTGGGTAAGGCGATTCCATAACCTGATCATCTCACATCTCTGCCTTGTCAGGCAGCTTTCCCAACCTGTATCACCTTCAATGGCCAACTTAGTGGTATACTTATGCACCCCGAGAAAACACCTCAACACTCTACTCTGAATGTTTTTACATTCGGTAGCCTCCTCAAAGCCCCACACACCTGCTGCATAAAACAAAATGGAAGAGACCATGGCGTCATAGAGCTTGGTAAATGTAGAAAAACCTAAATCAGGGCAAAACTTAATTTGACTTAATATGGCACCTAATGCTCTACCACAGGGGTACTCAACTCAGCTGCAAAGGCCCCCAAAATGTCCCCCAAGGGCCTCAAAAATTATGGCGCGCGCTATGCGCGCGCGCAGTGTGGCCTGCCAGGGCGTATAACTCCCGGCCTGATTTGGAGTTCCACTCCGGGCCTGCACTCTGCACCCCATTATTGGTTGGGTGGAAGGGGATCTGATTTGTATAAGCTTGGCTTCACCTTACTAAACGGGCATAGAGCCCCGCTCTCCGAAGGACGCCGCGCATGGGACCGGACCTCGGTCTTATTCAAAAAAAAAATTGTGGACCTTCATCATTTCTAGTTGAGGACCCCTGCTCTACCAGGTAGAGCATTAGGTGCCATATTAAGTAAAATGAAGTTTTTTGAAGATCTTTTGAGTGGTGCAACCACTCCCTTACGGAGCTATGTGTGTGGCTGGCTGGGTCTGAGCACTATGTGTGTGGCTTGCTGGCTGGCTGGGTCTGAGCACTATGTGTGTGGCTGGCTGGCTGGCTGGCTGGGTCTGAGCATACATAGATAGATAGATAGATATTATAGCAGTGACTGACTGAGACATCGAGCGTGCGTGCGCAACTGGTTGTGGCCCCCATCAAGTGACCTTTTGACCAATGCGGCCCTCGCCCCAAGTTGAGTTCGACACCCCTGCTCTACCTGCTGAGTCAGCCAATACATTCTTTCCCTCAGAGAAACTCATACATTCATGAAAAACAAAACCTAACCTAAGTATTTGTATGAGGGGGAATAAGTCAAAGATATTGACCCAAACATAAAACTGTGGTTACTTTGCTGTACACTCAGTGTACAGCCTTCCTTCTGAAGTGTATTATCTGAGTTTTCTCTCTGTTAATCGAAAGTCTCCTTTTACTGCACCATAGACAAGCAATATTCAGCATTTTTTGTAAATTTGACTCATTTTCAGCCATCAGAGCAATATCATTAGTATTAGTATACTTGTAGTGAGGTTTAGAAGCAGGGCTACAGGGTTATTACACTTGTAGTGAGGTTTAGAAGCAGGGCTACAGGGTTATTACACTTGTAGTGAGGTTTAGAAGCAGGGCTACAGGGTTAGTATACTTGTAGTGAGGTTTAGAAGCAGGGCTACAGGGTTAGTATACTTGTAGTGAGGTTTAGAAGCAGGGCTACAGGGTTAGTATACTTGTAGTGAGGTTTAGAAGCAGGGCTACAGGGTTAGTATACTTGTAGTGAGGTTTAGAAGCAGGGCTACAGGGTTAGTATACTTGTAGTGAGGTTTAGAAGCAGGGCTACAGGGTTAGTATACTTGTAGTGAGGTTTAGAAGCAGGGTTACAGGGTTATTACACTTGTAGTGAGGTTTAGAAGCAGGGTTACAGGGTTATTACACTTGTAGTGAGGTTTAGAAGCAGGGCTACAGGGTTATTACACTTGTAGTGAGGTTTAGAAGCAGGGCTACAGGGTTACTATACTTGTAGTGAGGTTTAGAAGCAGGGTTACAGGGTTAGTATACTTGTAGTGATGGTTAGCGGCAGCATTACAGGTAACGTTTACCTGTAGTGAAGGTTAGAGGAAGGGCTACAGCTCTGGTGTCTGTCAAGGTGAGCAGGTTCTTGCTGGCTGTGAGGACACTGAGCTGTTGGAAGCCCTGACACACCCCCCACAGGGGGAAGTAATCCCCTGCATCGTTGGCCTGAGGACCACAAAAAGACAGACGTGCACTGCAGTCAGCTGCTGACCAGGATTATTAGAGTTCAAGGAGAACTTACACTAATGTTCATTTACTTAATTATAAGACAGCACCTGAAGGTGTTGCCTTCAGAGCCAGTTCATAGTGGAAATAAAAACGTCCAAGGCTAGTCCATAGAAGATCTTTACCTTCAGAGCCAGTTCATAGAAGATCTTTGCTGTTCGGCTGAACTCTGATGTCTGAAGATCCACGTTCCCTCCTGGAAGCAACAGTCTGGAGGGAGAAGGTCAAAGCACACATGACACAAACGCAGGCACATGCATGAGGAGGCATCAGCTTTTATTTTTATGAAGCCAATAAGGTTAGGTATTAACAAAATCAGTGGTGGGATTTCTTTCAAAATAACAGCTCGGGGTGCCGCGCAGATATGGCCGCTTTTACTCTGTAACCCACCCCCCCCCTTCCATTCCGTACAAAAAACGGGATAAATACTTCTGCTTGCTCACCTCGTTATCGTTACGATAAAACCGCTGAATAATCCCTCGTGTTCATATTTTGAACGAGAGGCATGTTGGAAGTCAGAAATGAAGAGCTTAGTATATCCATCTGGTCAAAACCACGGAGAGCTCCCTAGATTAGCAGATACGAGGCATTCTTTCTGATCCGTATACTATACAGGGAAGTGAATGACAACGCGCATGCACGGAGAGCAAGGAGTATGGTGCCGAAGGAGAGGCCAACTCCAAAAAATATGTTTTTTAAATATGAATATTTTCTCTCGTTTGATATCAATGAAAATGAGCTAGGACATGGTGGATTAGTTATGACATTCCCACACGCTGTGCGGTCAGAATGGGTTAATAATTATCAAAACAATAATTGATGCATTTATAAGAATCTGATCCAGGACCCATTGATAGAGTAAGGTCCTGGGTTCGATTCCCGCTGGGGACGCTGTGGGCGCTGGCGGCGTGTTCCCTCCTCCGCGTCATCAGTACCCATACCCGAGGCGGGGGTTGGCGATAGGGCCTTTCTGTGTGGAGTTTGCATGTTCTCCCCGTGTCCCCTAGGGTAGATACCCTCACAAAAACATGCCGTAATCCTGGTCTCTAAAACTACCTCCCCCTGGCTGGGCGCCTGATGGAGGGGAAAGGAACTGGTCGGAATAACGTGTCCCTTCCACGCGCTACGTCCGGCCGGGGAAATTCCCCTCTGTCAGGTGAAAAGAAGCAGCTTGGACTCCATGCATAGAAGGAGGCATGAGGTCAGTCCGCTGCCCCCCCAGGTTGGCAGAGGAAGTGTAGCGCCCAGGATTACATTAGATAATTGGCACTGGGTGAAAAGAAAAACTGGGTTACAAAATGGTGGGATAATCTTTTTTAAACTAAACTATTAGAGAATGCACATACAACCTTATTTTACTTGAGAAAGAGTATTTCTATATCTTATTTGTCTGTCATTAAATGTTTTGACAAATTGAGTACAAACTAGAAAAAGTGCCCTTCCGGGCACAGGTCTCCACCAGGTTATCCACAGATCCGTGCAGTTAGAGGTAAAAACACTTTTTGGCCAGTTATAGCGCCACCTTGAGGCTGAGTTGAAATTGTTCATCTGGCATTTCGTCCTCGGCCTAGTGGGAATGGGGGTGCACAATTTCACGGAAATCACGCGATGTGTTCATGATTTGCAGCATTTTGTTTGAAACTGAGCACTCCTGTGAACTTTGGAAGCCAATCTTAACCAATCAGGATGGAGTCTGATAAATCTGAAAGACCCGTTTCGTTGAATGGCTCTAGAGAGACTGTGTACCAATTTGCGTGATGTTTGGACAAAATCTGTAGGTGTACTGTGCAAAAACTTGTTTTGCACAAAGCGGCCTCCTGGTGGCGCTATAACAGGCCGTTCTGGAAAGTTTGGGGCAGAGGTTCATGGTTGGCATCCAGGGAGTGTGTGTGCAAAATATGGCATCGAAAAACTTGTTTTGCACAAAGCGGCCTCCTGGTGGCGCTATAACAGGCCGTTCTGGAAAGTTTGGGGCAGAGGTTCATGGTTGGCATCCAGGGAGTGTGTGTGCAAAATATGGCATCGACCGGGTTAACGGTGGCCGAGATTAGCTGTTCACGGACACACACACGGACACACGGACGGACGGAGTGCAAAACATACTCTCCCCACATGCCTTCGGCCTGGTGGAGACAACAACACAGGAATTGTATTGGCTGGACCAAACAGGCCACAGGTGATACAAATTAAACACTAGAAAAAGTGCCCTTCCGGGCACAGGTCTCCACCAGGTTATCCACAGATCCGTGCAGTTAGAGGTAAAAACACTTTTGGGCCAGTTATAGCGCCACCTTGAGGCTGAGTTGAAATTGTTCATGTGGCATTTCGTCCTCGGCCTAGTGGGAATGTGGGTGCACAATTTCACGGAAATCACGTGATGTGTTCATGATTTGCAGCATTTTGTTTGAAACTGAGCACTCCTGTGAACTTTGGAAGCCAATCTTAACCAATCAGGATGGAGTCTGATAAATCTGAAAGACCCGTTTCGTTGAATGGCTCTAGAGAGACTGTGTACCAATTTGCGTGATGTTTGGACAAAATCTGTAGGTGTACTGTGCAAAAACTTGTTTTGCACAAAGCGGCCTCCTGGTGGCGCTATAACAGGCCGTTCTGGAAAGTTTGGGGCAGAGGTTCATGGTTGGCATCCAGGGAGTGTGTGTGCAAAATATGGCATCGACCGGGTTAACGGTGGCCGAGATTAGCTGTTCACGGACACACACACGGACACACAAACGGACACACAAACGGACGGACACACAAACGGACGGACGGAGTGCAAAACATACTCTCCCCACATGCCTTCGGCCTGGTGGAGACAATGACCCCAATGGAAACAAGCCATAGGCTTTTCTTTGGTTTCAAATGCTTTTTTATTACATTTTTTGCAAACTGTCAAGTTATTCAATCAATCATTATTTTAGTATTGCAAAGTACTTTTGATGATAACCTGGAAATATAAATCTTTAACTAGGCCTATATCTTTCAATGGACATACATATGAACTAAATCACATTAATGTGTCAAACATTTAGATTATGCTTATATAAAGCACACATTCTGATAACTGCATATTGTTAAGTTGAAATACAATACAAACTTTATTTTCTGAGTGACAATGTGTCTATAGAATCATTTGTAAAAGTATAATAATTTACAGTCAACTCACCCATTGATAGAGTAAAACAGCAATGTATATTCCTCTTCTGTTTGGTTGATTCTGTCAAATAAAGAAGAGAGAAGAACAATTACAGGAGCATTGTTTTGTTTTTCTATTTTAGTTTTGAATTATTATTAAAACACAATTAAAATAAATACCGGTAATCATAATAATACGGTAATAAAAATTGGTCCGTTGGTCAGTCGGACAGATTTGTCATTGCATTTATCCTCCCTCCCCCCCCCCCAAAAGTTGAACTAACTAGCCAATCTACAAGCTCACAACGGGTCATTACGCTTTGTGAGCTTGTAGATCGGCTATTTTCATCATGAATGGAGATGGTCTTGGCTATTCTGTCTACTCTATTGGTTTAACCTCAGGCAGGTTTGGAGAACCACAGGAGTACTTCACAGTAGCTTGTTACTACTTAGTACATGTCCACACGTGCCCACGACTTCACACGGAACAGGTTGTATAGTTAGCTGTCGGCTGGAAACCTTGTATGTCCAAAAGTGTTCTTTTTATTGTTGTTTGATAAAAAATATCATCCATCCATCCATCCAACTTCAACCTCTTCAACCGCTTATCCGTAGTCGGGCAACAGCTCCACCATAGAGCTCCAGGCTTCCCTCTTCAGAGCAACATTAGTGACTTCACAGCACATCCCATTGCAACGTGCTGAGAGCTTACTGAGAGAATGCGCATGTGATGATGAATGAGTGAGTAGGGAATAATAAAGAAATATGGAGATGCAAGGTTTCTGAGCGACAGCAAAGGACATGTGTTATTGTGTAAGAACTAATGAATGACTTGAAATAATGTTACCTCTGTGCGTGTCACGTGTGTGCGCCCATGGGCATGTCGGGGTGTGTGTGTGTGTGTGTGTGTGCTTTGAGAGTTTATGTAAACACAAACATTGAAGAGAAAAGTGAGGATGCAAATTGTGATTGGCCAGAATGAGATGATGTATGATGACGTATGATGATAAGAGCGCTCCTCACTTCACACGGGTGTGATTTTTGGCAATAATAATGACAAAATAGTGATTCTGGGTTGAAAGAAAGTGTTTCTTCTTCTTCTTAATAATACAATTTATTCATAAGGCGCCTTTCAGGGCACTCAAAAACAGTCAATACAAAACAAAACTAAAACTAAAGTAGGCCTACAGCTTGCAGCAGAAGACACAGAGGTCAGCCATAACAGGTGGGTTTTGAGGTGGGTTTGGAATATGGTGTTTGAGTCCATGTTTCTAATATCAGGGGGTTCCAGAGGTGAGGGGCAGAGTGGCTGAAAGCTCTTGACCCCATGGGGGTCTTGTCTCCACCAGGCCGAAGGAATGGGGAGAGGGTATGTTTTGCACTCCGTGTGTGAGTCCGTCCGTGAGTCCGTCCGTGAGTCCGTCCGTCCGTGAGTCCGTCCGTGAGTCCGTCCGTCCGTCAGCACGCACACTCCCTGGATGAAAACCATGAACCTCTGCCCCAAATTTTTACATTACTCCCAGATTCTGTCCAAAAATCACGCAAACCGGATCTGTCTGATATTTCATATTCCATCCTATTTGGCTAACATTGGCTTTCAAAGTTTGAACAAAAAGCATCAAATCATAAACGCAGCGTGCAATTTACGTTAAATCTTTCACAGACTTTCCTACTAGGCTGAGGAATATATCCCACCCTTTTCACATTGGCCTGTTATAGCGCCACCAACAGGTGGATTTTTGCAAAACACATGTTTGGAACAAAATGCCTCAAATCATCCAATTTCCATCCAAGGTGTAAGAAGAAATGGCACCCTTTTGACATTGGCCTATTATAGCACAACCAGGAGGCCTCAACCTGACCTGCCCTGGTGGAGTCCTGTGCCCCGAGGGGCACTTGATCTAGTTATTATTACTTTTCTTTTTCGTGCGCGTGTGCGTGCGTACCTAACAGACACCACGCGGGCCCCTGCAGACTCCAGGTATTTGACATAGGAGGCGGCGATGTATGAGGAACCAAGAGCGAACTGATCATCTTGAAAATTCTCCTGTGCCAACACACCTAGAAGGACAGACAGACAGACAGACAGACAGACAGACAGACAGACAGACAGACAGACAGACAGACAGACAGACAGACAGACAGACAGACAGACAGACAGACAGACAGACAGACAGACAGACAGACAGACAGACAGACACATACATTAATTCCATAGCCTGGGCTGGACCACACATGGGCAAATTACAACAGAACTCAATGTCCCCATTGAGTGAAACTGAAATTGAATTTGAAATTGAAAGTGAATTTGTAAAATAAATGAATTATTTAATTCACATGACAATTTATACTGTATTAAGGCATATTTGGCTTATTAGCCAGGGATCCTTAATTTTTTCAGTCCAGTTAAGGGTTGACATTGACATCACATTCTGGTTCCAGTGGGTCCCCAGGAAAATTAGTTCAAAATAATTTTAACATGTCCATATAGCCCATAATCTATTTAAAAATAGCCGGTCTACAAGAGTACTATAGGCTAAGCGAGATGCACATGCAAATAGCCGAATAGTTAGAGAAAATTCAAAGTCCAGCCGTCTGCCGTCCAGCCTCTCCCACCCCTCACTGGGGAAAATTCCGGGAGGAAAACGGAAAAGGGGCGAGTCATTTTGTTACCAAATAGCCTATATAGAGATTATAGACATATATGCCTTAATAGGCCTATACTTTGTATTTGAAGGGAGATGTGTGTGCCACTGTGCCTGCGTACGATGCGTGACAGATGGAGAGAGGGCGAGCGAGAGGGAGAGAGAGAGAGAGAGAGAGAGAGAGAGAGAGAGAGAGAGAGAGAGAGATGATGAATATTAGTCATATATATGATGAATATTGGTCAGCTAAGGTACACGGGCTGACCCACAGGACATGTAAACTGTGGTGACTTCATAGAAAGAGTAAACTGCTTAAGAGTTATTTACAGCCAGGCCTGTGAAAGTTCTAATCTTGGTGAAATATCTTAACTAACCAACAGATGTGTGTGTGTTCAGGGAGCTTCTCCTTGCTCTCTGCTCTAGCCTACAATGTATTTGTGATTCAATCAGTTAGACCTGTTAATAATACATTACATTCTACCTTTGTGACATTATGTGTTAAATAAGGTTCTGCATTCTACATATATAGTATAGATAGATAAGTAGTCCTATTGATATAAACCGTATAGTCACTGTGCCACATGATCTACATGCCAGGTGTCCCGCCTACCTCTTACAGGCAGATCCTGTGAATGCAACAATTTGATTGGCTGACATAGAGAGGAGGTAGCCTGTTTGTATCCGGAGGAGGGACTTTGAAGTGAATATAATGTAATGTTGGGAGTGGGACCACTGTATGTATTTGTGTTCACATTGAGATTGGCTACGAATACGATGTGACTCCTGGGCACGGGGCCTTCTGCCCGTGCTGCCTGCTGCCTTGTTGTAATGAGTGAATCCTGTTCAATAAAGCTGGATTCGTAAGACTGCAACCTGCCTGCCTGCCTCCGTTTCTTCCCACTCATTCAAACATCGCCGCTAGCCCGCTACAAGACAAGGGTCATTTGACACAAAATATAGGCTACATCACTAATGTTCTATGTTCTCAGAACATCGGGAACATTAGCTACAAAATAGACTATATAATATAGCCGAAATTACACTGATTACAGTAAAGGCTACATTACGCCGCAACAACACCACAACACTCACGGCGTCAGTGTGTCCCGGACCCGGTTGCCGTGTCCGCATACAGAGCATCATGTGCGGGACACTCACCTACGATGGGTCGGTAGTTGTTCCACTGCTGGTTGAGCCGCGGTGGGACAGCCGCCGGTGCCGCAGAACCCAATGCGACCAAAGCCGCTAACAGCACGATCCGCCCCGCACAACACATTATGAATGACAATAAAACAGCCAGGCAAACAACAATACAGTAAAGAACCAAATGGGCGGCTATATGGCTTGATTGGCTTCAGCGCCTATGTAGGTGCAGCCGTGCAGCTCTTGCTTGCCTCTTGCTACACTGAGGATGCGTGCAGGTTTTTCCTCACAACCCTCCCACGACCCACGTTCGGAAATAGCGCACTGTGCAATGCAAACTAATAGGCGAGTGCGCTGCCGGTGCGCATTTCCGAACGCACCCAAAGTGTAGCCCCCACTCCCTCCCCTCCCTGATCTTGGGAGAGAATGAATATTCAGGTGGAGGACATAACATTTACAGTATAGGCCTGCCTATGTTCATGTTCATATATAGGGTAGTTATGGTAGTTAATTATTATTAGTCCACTTGCCAGAATATGAAGCATGCCATTTTGAGTGCCCTATACGTTTTATGTTAGAAATGTTGAGTATGGGAGGGTCGGGTCCCCAGCATATAGAATCTGCCAGCTACAGTAACTTGCATATGGTGAGCAATTTTCATAATTGGCATAATATGTGACCATACTGTAAAGTTCAGTAAAAGTCAGGTTAATTCAAGCTCTGCGCAGGAGTAAGGACCGGTGTGTGTGTGTTGTGCGCATGCTCACTGCTCAGGAGTCCTCTCTATTGCATGTGGCTGTACTAGGCCTAGGCCTACTATACTACTGTACTACGTACTACTTCTATACGTTAATTGCTTGTCAGTGACGTCACGAGGCTGCCACGTGGCCCGTGGTGCATAATCAACTATTTGGACTGTAAAAAATGATGAGGGCCCAGGTAGGGCCGGGCCTTCATTTTCGGACCGGTTGAGAACTCTAGTTTTCGCCGGTTGCCGATCACAGCTGCACTAATAATTTTGGGGCGGGCCCGTCTAGAGTTTGAATGGACAGGTATCAGTCAAAAGGGAGACATCGAAGAGGAAGGATGGATGGGGAAGGATCAACATATGGAATGTCAGAACAGGTCACCTCTATATATGGAGATCTAAGGGTTTGAGGTCAGATGCTGGCCGGCTCCATATATGAAGATCTGACTATAGGTGATGATCCAGTCTTCTCCATATATGGCTATCCAGGGTTTGACGAGGTCATTGAAGTGATCTGGAGACGGCATGGAGTATTAACCATATGGTGGCATGACATGTCACGAGGCGCGAGGGACTGACGGCCATATATATGATGGCGTGACGGATGGAACAACGGACGGAACAATGGATTGGTTTTGGTTTTTCATCGTAATCTGCGACCTATGGTCGCAACAACTGTAGAATTGAAGAAACCTCAACAATAAATGTTTTTTGCACAAAAATGTCACAAAGAACAAAAAGGCCATGCACCTAAGAGTGCTCCACAGTGTGCAGATATTCTGTTCTTACTTCTTACCTATATACAAACAGCTGAGAAATCATTGGTGGATGCCAAAAACTTCTTAAGAAGTAATTTCCTCTTAATAACTTCTTGCCCAATGTTGTCAGTTACTGGTTGAGTCAACACCATAATTAGGAAATGAGCTCATATAATCATGCAATCACATGTGTCTGCTATGAGTAATATGGAAGGTTAAGAGAAGAGAATAGGGGCGACTGTGGCTCAAGAGGTAAAGCAGGTCGTCCAATGATCCATGGGTCGGTGGTTCAAAGCCCGGCTCCTCCTGTCTACATGTCAAAGTGTCCTTGGGCAAGACACTGAACCCCAAATTGCTCCCGATGTGCTGGTTGGTACCTTGCATGGCTTCCGCCAATCGGTGTATGAATGTGCGTGTCACTCTGTGAATGGGTGAATGTAATGCACAATCTATGTAAAGCGCCTTGGATAAAGGCGCTATATAAATGCACCATTTAGAATATAGCCTACAGCCCTACGAACCATGGGAAAGTAATTGATCAGTGGTTCTCAAACGTTTTTGTGCTCCGGACCACTAGCATATGTCAGTTAAATATTGACTGTTAAGGGCTTGATATAATTAACCTCAAATCAATCAATTAAATGAATGCGAATGTGAAGGTATACCACTATTCCTCAATATTCCACATTCTCCTACTGGCCAAGAGGTGCCAGTACTGTCTGTACAGCCAACTGCCAAAGAGTGCAGCCATGCACGGGATACAGGCAGTCTCTTACAAGAGACCACTGCATGAAAGGCCTATGCTCATGACTGCTATACCAATGTGGAGAACAGGGGCACATAATATAGACATTGCAACAGAAATCACTGGTCAGTCTCCTGGGACATCGGATAGCTGTACAGCTTCCTGGGCGTGTGGGAATTTGCAGTCAACATCTGCAGCTTGCCTCAAAGTAGTCGAATAATGCTCTATAAATGCAAGATTATGAAGACATAGGCCTATACTGTATGGACAGTGGTCATGGTAGAATTGTGTTAATACTGTCATACTGATAGCCTACTCATTTGCATCTTAAAGGTAGAATAGGTACCTTATGGGGTTGAGGCAGTGCTCTGAAATGCCAGCCTGCTTGACTCCCAGGTTGAACAGAAAACAACCTGACTGTACTCATGCTCGCTCAGAGCTCAGTGTTGAAAAAGAAAAAGAGTCTCAATGTGTTTTTTGCGTGCGTGTGCGTGCATGCGTGTGTGTAGAGTGCGTGCGTGCATGACAGTGATTGGTACTACTGCAGCTCCCTTTTTGCTTCCTATATGATGAATTCCTGTTCTGTTCTTTAACTACATAGAAGTGTCTATTTGTATGTCTCTAAATGTTTTGATGAATTGAACAATGTGGACCCTGTTGTAAACAAGTGTAATGCTTAATTGGGTCGTCCACTCACAGTTAACAGTCTTTGTATTGAGTTTGTGCTTGAAATGTACTGTAATTCTACAAACTGTTAATAAATATTTCAATCAATCAATAGTGGATTCTAGTTTTACTGAGGAATGAATTGCCATGCACCTCCACTGAAACACCAGCAGGGGGAGCCATCTCCTACACAGGGACAGTTTTGAGTCATGAAGTTCATCTGCTACTGTAGGCCTACTAGTCATCGTTCATGGGTCTTCTTCAACAGGAGGTCCGGGACTCGGACTCCTAGGGCAGGGATCTACAAGCTCAGGCGATGTGAGCTTGTATAGATCGGCTATTTGTAGTTAATGTGATTTTGGTTGACCACACAACACGCAAGTGGTCCATAAGAGTGAAGTCAAGTTTATAGAGCACATGACAAGCGACTAAGCGAGGACTCAGTGTGCTTCAATGAAATACAATACATACACAAATCAAGAATTATACAAAAATGAATTAAGACAATTACATATGATTAAAATACAATAATGAGTTATTTAAAATAACTATAGGCTACATTTTTCTAATGTAGCCTTTTTAATATATGGTCACAACCAGTATTGCAGGAGGGCAAATTCCCATTGCTAGTTGGCTTTTATAGTGGGCCAAACATTTAGGAAGCAGGAAGTGGGAGGAGCTCTGACCTGTATCTCCACAGTAGCCCAAGAGGGACATTTCCCGACTGGCTACACTTAGGTCACATTCTCACCAGAGAGCTTTGCTGCGATTAAAACGAATCCTGCTGCGCATTTTCAGAAAGTGCACTTCGTTTGGCAGGTGTGAAGGCTCATTCGAATCCTAATGCGCAGCAAAGAACCGCATTTTACTCCGCCCAAAAACGGGGGTTTCGCTTCGCTTCCAATCGCACTTGACTACGATTCGGTGCAGGTGTGAATGCAATCCGCAGTAAATAAAGGAAATGAAGCAAACATAATGTGGCGGGTGAGGAGCTGAACACAGTTGGAGACGGAGAAGGCATATTTTATGCAGCGCAAAGATGTCCCATTACTGTGGATAGACGTGGTCGAATAAGGAGACTGAAGCCCTGATCGAAATGAGGACGTGTACATTAATCAATTGCTTAAGAAAACACATAAAAACACTGCAGTGTAGCCTATTATAGCCTACAGAATATTCTGTCTGTCTGTGCGTGCCGTAAACATGGAGTGCTATGGAGTGCTGTCACTGTGTGGGGACTGGGGAGTTATGTGCTCATGCAGCGCTGTGCCTCCATGCCCAAAAGAACAGTGTGTGGCGGCTGCGTGCGTAGAGAGAGAGAGGGGGGGGGGGGGGGGGGGGGGGATGCACGACAGATGCACGTTATGAGTGTAATTTTATCACCATAGATTTCACTGTGTAGGCTAGTTTATGAATGGAACACATTGATAAAGGTCCCCCCTGCTGCGTTTCCAATTGCTGCGAATGACAGTGTGAAGGCAAACCGCAGCCAATTAAATATGCAAGAACCTCAATTTCCCCGCCCATACGCATCCGAGTCTACCGAAGTATTAGGTGAGAATGTGACCTTAGATCAATTGGTAGAGAATTCTACAGAGTAGGCTATAGGACCATAATGACTAAAAGCACCATAACCTATAGTGAGGAGACCTTTGTCGGATGATCTATTCTAAGGGTTCTGGGTCTGGGTGGCATATGATATATGGGTCAAGCATGTCAAGAAACATAAGGAGGAGCTAAGCCATTGATTGAAATTGATTGATTGATTGATTGAAGTATTTATTAACAGTTTGCAGAATGGGTACATTTCACATGAAAGCACAACTCAATACAAAGACGACACACTGATAAAGCATTATACACTTGTTTAGAATAGGGTCCACCATTTTCAATTCATCAGAACATGTAGAGACGTGTACAAATATGCACTTATATATAAAAACGGGAAATCATGTAAGAAGGTAAAAAGGTAAGAGAAACATATAGGCTACCGTAAGGGGGAAAGGGTGTGGATTTTACGGGGGCCCGTTTCAAATTGCAGCCGTCCGTTGATCGATTGAAAAGCTATGAGAAGCACTTTAAAATCAATTCTTTGTTTCACTGGGAGTAAAGAGAGGATAAAACAGGAGTAACTAGAACTGCACTCTGTCGAGTGCATACTTGCTTGTTGCACACTAGTAGGCCATAAATGGCCAACTAGTGCGCAAGCAGAGCGCTGTAAACTGTCAAATCTCGAGGGAGGGCAGAATCCATTTCTTGCGACCGAGGCCGTCGCGACGGACCTGTCCGTCGGGGGGTCCGTCGGTCCGTCGGGGGGTCCGTCGGTCCGTCGGGAGGTCCGTCGGTCCGTCGGGGGGTCCGTTGGTCCGTCGGGGGGTCCGTCGGTCGGTCGGTCCGTTTTTGCGTCGCGACGGACCGTCGGTCGCAGAGTTAGGGTGGATGGATTCTGCCCTTGCTGCCCAAATGGTAACTCTGTCATTTCTCTACCGTTTTGGACGGGGGTGGTCTCTTTGGAATCGTGTGGCCCCCCTGGAGGTTTCTATGGGGGTCTCGAGGTTCGGGGACCCCTGGGGACCCCCACGGACCCCCAAATGGTAACTCTGTCATTTCTCTACCGTTTTGGAGGGGGTGGGCTCATTTGAATCGTGTCGCCCCCCTGGAGGTTTCTATGGGGGTCTCGAGGTTCGGGGACCCCTGGGGACCCCCAGGGACCCCCAAATGGTAATGTCACCTGTGGACACTAACTGTAATTGTCTCGCTGTCTCGCTGCTGCGCTGCGCCGCACAGACAGCAGCTTGTGTCAGTTGTGTGTAACATGTGCGTTCGTGCCGTGTTGCTGGTATATTATTATTATTATATTTTTTGCGCCGCCGCGTTGTCTCGCTGCTGCGCTGCACAGACAGCAGCTTGTCCTTCCCAGCCTCCCCGTCCTGGACGGCGCAGAACAGCGTTGGATCGCCGGCCGCCTATCGTTGATCGCCCGCCGTCTCCTCGAGGACCGCCGACGCAGATGGTTTACTGCTATATGCCATAGTGTTTATTATAGCTACTATTATTACACACTGTGCTATTATCCAGATTCCTGAGGTGGACATTTCAAGAGGAGCTTGTGATTATTGCTTGCCTATAGATACAGTGCCTATTTATATTGCTATTTGCTACGTTTTAATAATTGCCAGTCATACAGTATAAATTGCCACATTGTTATACCTATACATTTACGTATTTTACTTGTATAGTGTTATATTTGATATCCTGCTACATGATTTTATACTTACCTGTTTTATCTCCGAGCTTATAATAAACTTTGTTACTTTTCTATATACGACCTGCCTGCTGCCCTTATCCGTTTTTCTCAAGCAATGACAATTTCACTGGAGCGCAGCGCTATATGCACGCAGACAGCACATGATACAGGCCTACATCCCGTCCCAAACACTGAGGACAGTGAGGAGGTAAAGTAAACTTGTTTATAATGTGGCAAGAAAAATATATTCCAATTACTTTTCGGTGCGCACTCACCATGAATCCAAGCAGAGGTCCTATAGGTAAAACACCGCCGCCACAGTCCCAATGGCCCGTGCGCAAAAAGTTGATATTTAACATTGGCTATAATCTGCCAAATCTCAACCGATTGGTATAATTCCAAATGGTATACACTCAATGAAATTTATATTTTCCATTTTTCATGGGCGTATAAGTCATAGAGCCAGAGAAAGGAGAGATATGGTATAGGGAAGCACTAAGCCCTGTTAGCCATGCAGCCTATTATGTTTCATGAGCTGTGGTGGCTTCACTGATATACAACCTTTATTCAAATAGTTGCAAATGTATTAATAAAAATACTGAGCATGTATGTTTGATATAAGGCCAAACCTCATTTGAAAGAATATATTCAGAGTATACTCTTCATTAGCAAACTGTACCAAACGAAGGAAAAACCCCCGCGGGGATAACTGACGTTATAAGAAGATAACGCCCCTGCATGACACCTCCCTGGCCACCGTATAGCGCATTGACAGGTCTGTCTGTCTGTCTGTCGTAGCATGCAGATAGACAGATAGGGGGGGGGGGCAGTTTGACAACAGCGGCTGACACATGTTCATTGATTATGATTAATAGGCCTACTGTATACAGCTACTGTGCTGCTGGATCGTCGATAAATGGACTATAGGCCTACTGGACTTTGACGTTAACGTTAAAACAGAGGCCAGCCAGCGGTACCGTGACCACACCGTTCGTTGTGTGTGTGTGTGTGTGTGTGTGTGTGTGTGTGTGTGTGTGTGTGTGTGTGTGTGTGTGTGTGTGTGTGTGTGTGTGTGTGTGTGTGTGTGCGCGCGAACTTCGAGACGAGTTGGTGACAGTGGTTTGTATTTTGATTTGAAATAAATAATGATGAATAGATGTCTACTGTTCATGCTTGTGTGTGTTTTTTTTTAGACAATAGACCACTTAGCAATTGCTTTAACTATGAAAGAAATGAAGACGATGAAGGATATCGATGAAATGTATGTTTCACTATATATAAAATATATACCTTGACTCTCCCTCTGAATGAAATTAAAAATCGGGTCCTAATAATTAACCCTAAAAATCTATAGACCTACCCTTAGTTTTAGCTGGAACACACGCTCAGCATCGCGGGGTTAATGGTAGGCCTACTTGGTAACTATACTTAAAAGGTCTACTTTATCCCATCACAACTATAGTGATTTTGCAGCTATTTTCAATGAACAGTATGGTCTATTGTTGATTAATGTGGTCATTTCAATCTAGGCGCCGTAATGCGCAAAATGGAGTCGACCGGTGGCCACTGATGGCCTATTATTCCTATAAATTCATATCATGCCTGTTGGTGAAATATAAACATCTAAAATGGTTCAGTAATAATTAGCATAAGTTATTATTAACGAAAAACATCTAATACTATTTTAAATTGGTCTAGTAAAGTTAGTAACTAATCAGAAGTTGTTTCAAACAACTGTTTGAAAAAACTGTTTGTTTTTCGTTAATAATAATACATGCTAATTATTATTGAACGGTAAGTATGCTGGTATGTACGCTATGGTACACTATAAGCTTGTATATCTGTTTATTTTAAGAATGCGCCGCTGCATTCTGTCAGAATCTCGTGTGTGTGTGTGTGTGTGTGTGTGTGTGTGTGTGTGTGTGTGTGTGTGTGTGTGTGTGTGTGTGTGTGTGTGTGTGTGTGTGTGTGTGTGTGTGTGTGTGTGTGTGTGTGTGTATGTGCACACATGTGTCACACATGATGTGTGCTATATATTTTATAGCTCTAGAGACGCAGAGACAGAGACATATTTATTTAAAATCATCCTGGCACGTAGGCCTATAGACAACGGCGTCAACTCCGCGCAAGAGCCAAAGCACCCGCTGGCAAAATAATAATAAGTTAATATATATAGGCTACTCTAAGGTGGGCACCTGTCGTTATAAACCTTCTGCACTTGCCTATAAAGCCAATGAACGGAGCTCATTTCTCTCTCTCTCTCTCTCTCTCTCTTTCTCTCTCTCTCTCTCTCTCCATCTGCCGTGCACATGCAAAGAGCGCATGCAGGTATCCAACTATCCAACATTGATAAACTGGTTCGCTTATATCCGTGCAGTATAACATCAAAGTCCAGTAGGCCTATAGTCCATTTATCGACGATCCAGCAGCACAGTAGCATATACAGTAGGCCTATTAATCATCATCAATGAACATGTGTCAGCCGCTGTTGTCAAACTGCCCCCCCCCCCCTATCTGTCTATCTGCATGCTACGACAGACAGACAGACAGACAGACCTGTCAATGCGCTATACGGTGGCCAGGGAGGTGTCATGCAGGGGCGTTATCTTCTTATAACGTCAGTTATCCCCGCGGGGGTTTTTCCTTCGTTTAGTACTTTATTTACAGTTTGCTAATGAAGAGTATACTCTGAATATATTCAGCAGCAGGCAGGTCGTATAGAAAAGTAACAAAGTTTATTATAAGCTCGGAGATAAAACAGGTAAGTATAAAATCATGTAGCAGGATATCAAATATAACACTATACAAGTAAAATACGTAAATGTATAGGTATAACAATGTGGCAATTTATACTGTATGACTGGCAATTATTAAAACGTAGCAAATAGCAATATAAATAGGCACTGTGTTGAGATTTGACGGGATGTATGTCCTCACTTGTGTATTGTGTGTAATTCTGTACTGCTGTTCTGTGTGATATGCAGTGTTGTGCTTGTGCCACTGTGAGGCGCCAAGGCGCAAGGTATGGGATGCATGTTTGTCTCCTATGGCGTGATCAGGTAACTCGGGTCACATGACCACTGCCTGTGTGTGGAGCGGACCGGTGTTTTTTCATTCAGTGATTGTATTGTATTGGGTCTGTCACCGTGAGAATGATGCGTGACAGGGAGCCCTTAATATAATAATAAATATGCCATGCTTGGCTAAATGGATCTAATCTTTTCTCCGAATGCAACGTGTAAGCTGCAGAACTTCTCATAACTTAACACACTGTATCCTATTCCTAGGCAAGCAATAATCACAAGCTCCTCTTGAAATGTCCACCTCAGGAATCTGGATAATAGCACAGTGTTTGTTCCCACCCAATCTCCTAAGCAGCCCAAAGATTGATTAGTGCACATATATTATCGATTATCGTATACACATTAGTACACACGACCACAAAAGATGCCACGGCAAATCAAGTGCACACCAACGATCACTGCAATAAGCCTATATCAAAATAGGATAACACTTCTATCGAAAATCACAGCAGTAAAATACAAACATGCGTGTTCACCAATATAGGGGCGCTAAGAGACAGGTGAAGCCAACCCTGAGAATATTCCACCCCTGTAAGCAGCCCTCTGAAGCCTGAATGACCGCTGTACCCAATGTACTGTACACTACAATAATACGTGCCACACCGTTAAGTTAGCAAATGCCCAATAATAATAGTAGCTATAATAAACACTATGGCATATAGCAGTAAACCATCTGCGTCGGCGGTCCTCGAGGAGACGGCGGGCGATCAACGATAGGCGGCCGGCGATCCAACGCTGTTCTGCGCCGTCCAGGACGGGGAGGCTGGGAAGGAGGATATGATATATAATAATAATAATAATATCTATACCAGCAACACGAACGCACATGTTACACACAAGCTGCTGTCTGTGCAGCGCAGCAGCGAGACAACGCGGCGGCGCAAAAAATATAATAATAATAATATACCAGCAACACGGCACGAACGCACATGTTACACACAACTGACACAAGCTGCTGTCTGTGCGGCGCAGCGCAGCAGCGAGACAGCGAGACAATTACAGTTAGTGTCCACAGGTGACATTACCATTTGGGGGTCCCTGGGGGTCCCCAGGGGTCCCCGAACCTCGAGACCCCCATAGAAACCTCCAGGGGGGCGACACGATTCAAATGAGCCCACCCCCTCCAAAACGGTAGAGAAATGACAGAGTTACCATTTGGGGGTCCGTGGGGGTCCCCAGGGGTCCCCGAACCTCGAGACCCCCATAGAAACCTCCAGGGGGGCCACACGATTCCAAAGAGACCACCCCCGTCCAAAACGGTAGAGAAATGACAGAGTTACCATTTGGGCAGCAAGGGCAGAATCCATCCACCCTAACTCTGCGACCGACGGTCGGTCGCGACGCAAAAACGGACCGACCGACCGACGGACCCCCCGACGGACCAACGGACCCCCCGACGGACCGACGGACCTCCCGACGGACCGACGGACCCCCCGACGGACCGACGGACCCCCCGACGGACCGGCGGACCCCCCGACGGACCGGCGGACCCCCCGACGGACAGGTCCGTCGCAACGGCCGTCGGTCGCAAGAAAATGGATTCTGCCCTTGCTGCAGCTCTCAGTATCTCTGTGAAGGAACGTTTGAAATGTATAATTTTTAGATGTAACTATTTGCTACCTACCTACTTTATGCATATAAACACCTAGTATGATTCAAGTTTCTATCTATATAAGTTTGGGTGAAGAGCTAGTCATACATATACACACCACGTACTCTGGTCCCAGCAGATCAGGCACAACTTGCTATTTTATTTTTACTGATTATTTATATAGTATACGTATGACTAGCTCTAAATGATGACGTAAGAGATATGGTCATTTGTGGTCGTTTGGTCCCAGCAAAGCAGGCATATACTATATAGGCATATACTATATACTGTATAGTATATATATAGTATATAGGCATTATACTATATACGTATACATATACTATATAGAGTGTGTAGTTGTAAGTTGATTAGCGGTATACTGTGGTTACTTTGCGCCAAAAACCGTGACAGCTGTCCCGCCATTTGATGTTTATGCAAGAAAACAGCAAATCTGTGCCTGGTTTGCTGGGACCAAACGACCACAAATGACCATATTTCTTACGTCATCATTAAGAGCTAGTCATACATATACACACCACGTACTCTGGTCCCAGCAGATCAGGCACAATTTGCTATTTTATTTTTACTGATTATGTATATAGTATACGTATGACTAGCTGTAAATGATGACGTAAGAAATATAATATAGTATATATATAGTATATAGGCATATACTATATACGTATACATATATACTATATAGAGTGTGTAGTTGTAAGTTGATTAGCGGTATACTGTGGTTACTTTGCGCCAAAAACTGTGACAGCTGTCCCGCCATTTGATGTTTATGCAAGAAAACAGCAAATCTGTGCCTGGTTTGCTGGGACCAAATGACCACAAATTACCATATTTCTTACGTCATCATTAAGAGCTAGTCATACATATACACAACACGTACTCTGGTCCCAGCAGATCAGGCACAATTTGCTATTGTATTTTTACTGATTATGTATATAGGTATATACGTATGACTAGCTCTAAATGATGACGTAAGAAATATGGTCATTTGTGGTCATTTGGTCCCAGCAAAACAGGCACAGATTTGATGTTTTTCTGCATAAACATCGAATGGCGGGACAGCTGTCACGGCG
>NC_139703.1:4542657-4547657 GCF_964188405.1 Protomyctophum parallelum
TTGCTCTATATTCTGATAGTAATCATTGAAGTGTTTATTCTGTAACAGGGGGTCGGCCCTGTATCTGGCCCAGGGCGGCAGTCAGACAGATATTTTGTGAAGCCACTGAGGAAATCGGGATTTCCTGAAAGTTCATATAATGGCCTGTTGTGGCGCTGTCATTGGACCCAGAAAAACCCATAGCCGTATAGAGGTCCATGTATTTGGGCCCAACTTCACCTAGACTGTATTACCTTAATAAACATGGTCATGAATACTTTCTGCTTCCAGTCACTAGTTTAAAGTCTCATTTCTAATGTCATAATATTCTTTTTGGAAAATTATGGTCCCATTTATGAAAAAAAGTCGCGTATGTTCTGAGGGGCGTGGCTACCGTTACAGTCTATGATCGGGATTCCGCTCCCACTCGAGTCAAAATAAAAACCAACGGAGAAGAAGGGGGGAAGTCCCGCCTTGTTGTCTGGGCCAGCCAATGGGCCAGCTGGGCCCAAACGGATCTAGAAAGATGGCGACTTACAATACAAGGACTGACAGGCTTCATTTTACGTTCATGTTAGACCCGGAGAACGCTTTGTCCATATTTTTTACAGTCTATGATCTGGCCCAGCTCTTTAATGGACAGAAAATGCATTTTCAGTTCGGAAATGATCATTTTATCAAATCTAGACAGAGCATCCATACAGGATACAAGATAAGCAAGTGAATTTGGAAGTAATGACACGAAGAAATGAGCTGACAAAATTGGAACAGGACCACTATAAAAATGAAGTTGATAAATGGGTACTTTCTCCTGATTGCCTGACATTGGCAACCCACTGAAAATGTATTGTCTGTTTTCTGAAGAGGTGCGTGGAGACCCCTGTACTGAACAAACTGAATGTGATGACGAGGGCAGTGGTTGTCAACCTTTTTCAAGGACCACCATTTGATGAGATTTGGCCTCTCAGACTCAAAACGTGGAATATTTAAATTTGGTTTTCATTGGATAAGAGTTTGTCCACAATTCCGTCCTGTATTGATGTGGTGCCATAGGAGTGATAACAGGCCAACATTGATCAAAATAAAACAATATTCGGTCTGGGCCATGGCTCAGTGGTCCAGGCACCTTGGCTGGGAACCCATGCAGTCTGGCAGTGTGCCGTGGGTTTGACTCCCGATCCCAACGGCCTTTACTGCATGTCTTCCCCCCATCTCTCTCCCCATTTCCTGTCAGCCTATACTGTCCGTCCTAGCACAAACATTTAGACTCTAGTAGGCTAGAGGTTGTTTTTCAGATTCTGACGAATCTCTCTACGAGAGTCTAAAAGAGCGACACCCAAATATGGTCGCGGGAGCAACGTCTGTGCCTCAAAATCACTCTTACCTTGTACAAATGCAAAATCTAAGCTGCTTTTTCGTTTGCCCCACTTGTCCGGTGGGTGTGCGTCAAACAATTACACACCGTAGGACCGTAGTTTTCAATAAAAAAAGGTATTTTGATCCACTCTGTCTCGGAATCCTCCATTGTAAATGCGGTAAATGCGCAACAGAACATTGGCCGCGCCCCTAGCGGCCAGGGTTCTCTTGCGCATTTACAATGGAGAGAAAACCAAGATGGCCACCAGATTCCGAGACAGAGTATGGACAGAGTGGATCAAAATACCCTTTTTATTGAAAACTACGGTCCTACGGTGTGTAATTGTTTGACGCACACCCAGCGGACAAGTGGGGCAAACGAAAAAGCAGCTTAGATTTTGCATTTGTACAAGGTAGGAGTGATTTTGAGGCACAAACGTTGGGTGTCGCTCTAATAGACTCTCGTCTAAATGTTTGGGCTATGTCTGTCCCTCCATAAAAATATAAAATAAATGAAAGCCACAAAAAAACAACAAATAAAACAATATTCTACATTGACTAATTGTTTCAACTTCTTGTTAATTAAGAAATGCAGATGTTTAACAACAATGTAACTCTTGAAAGCGGAAAGGGTAAATTTAGTTTCATTTTACACTCTCAAGAGTTAAATATCTATATGGGCCCATTTGGTTACCAACTCATCGTTCCATCTTTTAGCTGGGGACCACCAGGAACCCCACTGGTGGTTTCCGAACCACTGGTTGAGAACCACTGATCTAATAGCAAATCATCACATTCAGTGCTACAAATACACACAGCTGTGCATAGGAGGGGCTAGCGCCCCTAAAACATGTAAAAATGACCCTTGTGTGAACTGAGGGGCGCCTGGAAATGTTTGTTTAACGTGCTCTAGTCTAAACACACAATAAAAAGTCCATAGACTTGGCTGCCATGTGACGTAATTTCAATCTCAATAAAGGAAAATCAAACTTTTCTTTGGGAGAATGCAACCTTACCTTTGCTTTCATCTACAGTACATGAAAGAAATTCATAATTCTTTCCTGCAGGGAAGATACATTCTTCTTCAGCCATAATAAATAGTAAAAATCTTTGCCAAGTGGTTTGATTATTTTGCGTTACTTTGCCTCCTCCTCCACGCCATGCACGCTTGCACGCACTGAGAGTAAACACTAAACAGTGGGCATTTAGCCTGCACGCTGCCTACTAGAGCGCACACAGCTCTCACTCACTGACACTCGGCCCCGGTGCTTCAAGATTATTATCACACAGAGGCAGAGCCTGTGTGTTAAGACCAACGTGACTCGTCTAGTCGTCTTCATGGATATAAACTCACAAAACAACACCACGCAACAGCATAGACTGCAGGACTCCTCTGCACCATTTACCACGCTATCGTCTGCTACGTTAGTTGACAGAGTCAATTGTTTAAACAGCCTGGCCACGGCTAATATCGCTAGCCAAACGCTAGCCATAGTAGCCAAGCACCAGAGCGCGCTCACTGTACACCACGCGTCGCTCGCTTAATAATCATTCATTTCTGTATCAATGTGGACATAACGTGGTAAATGTTCATAAGCACACAATTATACAAATGCTTTTTACACTTTGCGTTGAGTTGAGTCCTCAGTCCTGCAGCCCACAATAGAGAGATCTCATCTGTCACTAACCTCTCTACAATGCCATATGCCAGTCTATCCTTAAAATCTACATTTATGTTATTTTAACATACATTTATGTTATATTACTTTAGCACAAAATATATGGCTTTTCTAAACCAAGCCCTCGTTCAAAAGTTATGTAAGTAAGTAAGTAAGTAAGTAAGTAAGTAAGTAAATGTTATTTATAAAGCACCTTTCGAAACAAAGTTAGAAGGTGCTGAACAATTTGCATAGTAGGTACAGTAGAAGCAAATTAAAAACAAGGAACATATCACAGTTGTGACAATATAGCAGAACAAAAACAAACAAGGCAGAACAGAAACATAGGGCTATAAAAAAAATGAATGTAGGCTGTCTGTCTGTGAATGAACTCACAATTTAATCCAGTGATCCTCAGCCATAGAGTCCCATTTAAATTACGATCGTCTCTCTGTGTTTTCTCTGAAACTACAGCACTGTCCGTGGTTTTGATCATCCATACGATGTTCGGATCTGATTTGTGATTTTTCACAGCATTGTGATTAAAATATTAACGTTTCTGACGAAAGATAAACATTGTGTGCTAATGCTAACATGAGCCATTTCTTACAATGTATGTCTGCGAGACAGGAAAACGGAAGTGAATGAGTAGTAATCTGCCCAAATCCGGCCGGTACAAGCTAACTACAGGGGCCGCACAGGGGCAGTCAAACAAGTCTAAGTCCATAGACTTGGCTATGGACAAACTCTGTTTGTTTAAAGAGCTCTAAACACACATTAAAAAGGTACATATAGATTTGGCTGCCATATAACGTAATTTCAGAAAGCCAGATTAAGGATTGGCTATAGCGCCCCTCAAAATGATCACTTCCACAAATATAATTTTACCTTTAACCCATTCTGACCGACCGGGCACCCATTTTGGTGTTGGCATCATGTTATGCTTTAGCTATTGAAAAATAGCAGATCTACAAGCTCATATCGCGCCACCGAGTGGCGCGATACGAGCTTGTAGGTCTGCTATTTTTTGAAAAATCAAAGAACGACTGACATTTTTAGAATCTGATCTCAGGTCAGAATGGGTTCATCAGACCAGTGTGTGTCCAGTGGTAACCTCGTATGAATCTGATCTCAGGTCAGAATGGGTTCATCAGACCAGTGTGTGTCCAGTGGAAACCTCGTATGAATCTGATCTCAGGTCAGAATGGGTTAAGGTGCAAATGAGTAACAACACATTGTACTATGACCACTGTCCATACAGAGTAGGTCCAATGAGTAACAACACATTGTACTATGACCACTGTCCATACAGAGTAGGTCCAATGAGTAACAACACATTGTACTATGACCACTGTCCATACAGAGTAGGTCCTCCTGATCTTGCATTTCTAGCCCGTAGGATTTACCCTATAGCCTTGACGACCACGCAGTCTTAAAGGACAACTTTAGTTTTTTTCAACCAAGGTTCATGTTTTAGGTTGTTATTAGAGAAACTAAAAGGTGAGTGTTCATTTTCTTTCATTTGCTGCTTTCTTCCGTTTTGGGGATTTTAGCAGTTTTTGACAAGGGGGCGGGGGCATTCGAGCATGGGGCTAAATATGTATTTTTTTTACAAAATATTATGGCGATTTATTTCTTTATTATTTACTATAGTCCTAATAAACCCCAGGAAATTACATCTGGCCACAAAAGATCACAGGATCTATTGAATGTGACAAACTGACATATTGAGCCTATACACACAGTATAAGCCTTCCCCCAGTAGGCTACCTTCACATTCAGTAGATCCTGTGATCTGCTGTGGCCAGATGTAATTTCCTGGGGTTTATTAGGACTATAGTAAATAATAAATAAATAAATCACCATCAAATTTGGTAAGAAAAATACATATTTAGCCCCATGCTCAAATGCCCCCGCCCCCCCTGTCAAAAACTGCTAAAATCCCCAAAACGAAAGAAAGCAGCAAATGAAAGAAATTTAACACTCACCTTTTAGTTTCTCTAATAA